>NC_035434.2:31500475-31824943 GCF_002127325.2 Helianthus annuus | reverse complement strand
ACCGTCTGTTAGCTATAACAAGTGTCCGCCTCCGATCTGGGAAGGTTATTCTCCTAGAAAACCAAATGAGGAGCAAGTCGAAAAAAGCTGTCAATATAAAGTTAAAAACCGACACAACTGATGAATTACCAGAAAACATTGACGTCACGTTCACCTCGTCTGACACTGATCATGAGTCTAAGTTAATCAAAAAGGTGGTCGATCAGGTGTTAGATACTGATGAGGAGTCTGAGTCAAAGTCTGAGTCTGGAGGGTCAAGTTCGTCAGTCAACAGTCCAAAACCGATGGTTAAACGGGTTTATAGTAAAGAGTTTTTGTTATCAAAAGCAAATTTGGATCATGAAACATTTGAAGTAGCATATACTTTAAATGATTCTGACAAATTATATTATAACAAAGAGTTTCCAATAAGTAGTGTTAGAGTTGAAAAGATCAAAAAGGTTTTCAAAATGACAGAAATTAGTATTTCTGAAATAAAAAATTTAAAACTTACTAGAAAACCTAAAAAATACACTTCAAGAGTTCAACAATGTTTAAACAAGAAAAAGGATTACAATTCTGGTTCTGGTTTTCAAAAGAAACCAAACCACAATGGTAGCTACAAAAAGAAAGGTCTTGGATTTATTCCACCCGAAAATAACAAAAATGAAAAACATGTTCGTGATTTTAAATCAAAAATGACATTTGTTTCAGGTGGAAGTGCAGAAGAAGAACAGAAGAAACCATTCTGGAATCAATCAAACCAGGAGTTTCTTGCTGAGATGAAGAGAAAAGGAACTGGAGTGTTTCACAGAAAAGATACTCGAACCTGTTTCAAATGTAATGGAGCTGGTCACATTGCATCAACTTGTTCTCAAATGACAAAACCAAAATAGGGAGTATGGGAAAAACTTAAAGGAAAAGTTGTCGATGTTGAACCACCAACTGAACAGTTCAAAATTTTTGAAAATTCTACTAATGAAATTGGTGAGTGTTCAAAGAAAAACTTTTACAAAAAGAAAGCCAAAGATAACCAAGTGTGGGTTGTTAAGAAGGGTGATGAGAAAGTCGGCGATGAATCTGATTCCACAAAATAAGTGGAGCCACGGGTTGAGGTTAATGAAGGAAAAGTTGTGTCTTCAAAAAACGATGTTGAAATTCCATCTTTGAAGTTTGACAAAATTAAGCAAATGGTTGGTAAGGTGGAAATCTCAAATCAATTCTTTTCTGATCAAGAAGAATTTGATGTTGAGAAAACATTCAATGGGAATGTTAAGAAAATATTTGGGAAAATAATTGAGGGGAAAGTAAAAGGGGTTAAAGATTTCTATTCAACAAAGAAAGCAACTTATAACCCGACTGAACAAGAATTAAAAACACCCAAGGTTGGTAAGACTTGGGTGGAAATTATTTTCCCTTGAAGTATCTGGACTTGCCGGAGATCCCAAGTTTGTAATCGTGGATCAGGAATCGGCATCATTCTTATTATGATAGATTTTGTGAAAGTTTTTAAATGGTTGAAATTTTTACAGGTTGAAGGACTATGCCGGAGCTTCCAGGTTGGTAAGTGCGAAGCAGGAATCGGCATCTTGATTGGTAAAATGGTTTTTGTAGATGTTTTATTCCTACATGTGGTTAAATGTTTTGGATACTCTTACAAAGTGATTACTCATGGTCATTAGTTTGAACTTGATGTAATCATGATACAAGTGGTTAAATGAACAAGATGATGAACCACATCCCTACAAATGCTAAAAACAAACTTATTTTTCGGAAAAATCATTTTGATTAAAACAAACTTAAGTGTTTTGAAATCTTAATGAGAAAATGGTTTGTTGAAAGGGGGTGTTTTGATTGTTTATGCCAAATGGATGGCGAAATGAGGTGATTTGATATCGGTTGTCACTTTCTGTATAGTTTGTTTTCAAATTTCTTTAAATGTGTTTGCATTTTAGGGGGAGTAAGAAAAATTTCAGAAAATCCAAAAACATTAGAAAATTTGAAAAAGCCAAAAACATGATAAAATCAAAAATGAGTTTTGTTGTGAAAAAGAGGAAATGATAGTACATCAGTGGACTGTCATAACATGCTAAAGAATTGGAAAGTAAAAATGTGATAAACAATCTCACTCCGGATATGCCAATAGGTTTTTGCACATTTAGTAGATTGTGACGAGATATAAACCTAAAATTTCAAACTTGCTTATATCGTGGGGAACAATTTCTTGGATATATGGGTAACCCCCGAAATCTTGTTTTCCCTCTTTCTGAGATACTAGGTCTTTATACTCAGTGATATCTAGGGTATTATTCCGGGACTTCTGCTGAATGGAAATTCTGACCTAGTCTCCGTATAATACTTTCTGTAAATGCTTTGAAATATAAGCTCGCCCTTAGCAAATTGATGAACAATAAAATTGATAGTCATTGCTGTTGTAACAAAAGATCCTCTAAAGGGAACACACCAAAAGTCGAAGCCGTCATCTCTTTGCGTATACGGAAGTATCGACCTGAGCTCTCACGGCCCTCGCAATCTAACCCCTTTACAGATATCATCTAGGTATACTCACCTGTAAGACTGAATATTGGGATCTGGATACGGGAGTATATTCAAGTGGTGGGACACGCGATTAAGTTTAAGTGATTAAGACATTAATCTCGTATCTCAAAACAATTGAATTTTGTGTGAAAATTTAAGTGGACCAATATACTGACAATCTAAGTGAATTGTTTAGAACTTAAAATGAAATGAAGCTTAACGGTGTTGGTGATTTGTCTCAAAAACTGATATGATCCTCTTACACAAACTCACAAAAATATTGTTTGTAAATATTTCATTACTGCATTACATTTGTTTTTATTAAAAAATCCAAAAAGATTTTTAGTGTGTTTTAGCATAAACTTTTGAAAAACTCAAAAAGATTTTCGGCAACTGATATTGGAAAGCTGATTTTCAAAATTCCAAGTGCTAAACATGATGTTCATGAAGTGAAGAGGAGTCTATGTTTAATGAAATATGCTTTGTGTAAATCAAACAAGTGGTTCATCATGTGTGTAGTGAGAGGGACTCTTAGTTAATGCATTCATCTCATCTATATTTGAAATGCGTAAGATTACTTTGAGGTAGAGATTATACAGATAACTTGAGCAGAACGTGAGCCAGGTTACGATCTTGAAACCAGACTGATCGATCCTGAGAAGCTTATGTTTAGAGAGCCAAGTTCTGATACCTGAGGACTCTGAATTGAAGAATAGAGTTAGGTGATCTTGGGATATGCGCCAGACTACGATCCTGAAACAGATGATGCTGATGAACTTAAGGAATGTCGGTACATTGTTAGGGGGAGTCTGTTGATGATGATAGAGAGAGTGAAGCCCAAAGACTGATCAAGATTGAAGATGCGAAGACTCGAAACTGTACGACTCGTCAACATCTGAGGGGGAGTCTATTAGTGCATGCATCTGTCGACTTCGTCTTGTATCGAGTCTTACTTTAGATTGTATAGATCAGGGCTCGTAGATCGAGAAAATAGGATGTTTAAGGTTGGTTAGAAGATGATTTCGCACGAACCTAGTGATTCCGCTTGAAAGTGTTTCAAGCGAAATCATAACATTCAGATTCCGCTTGAACTGGTTCTTGGTTGTTTCGAGCGGAATCAGACTAGCATAAATAGCCTAGGAGCGAGATCATTTGTAACAATTCTTGAATTCCATACCGAGGCGCTGCCGGTGTGAGGTTTGATTGTAAACGGTGTAATATCAATACAATCAGTGTTTAAAGTGAAGAACAAGTTGTTTCTACCTTTGTTTCTTGTTTTCCGCAACTGAAACAAAGTAAAACTCCTCTGAACGACTCGTTTGGGTCGATACACGATCCTACAGTGAGTTTATGGCTATGTAAGGGGAGGTTCGGTTTTATTTAATGAAATTGTAACGGCCTCAAGTTTAAATCTCGTTTGTTCGAATTGGGTTTTTGCGCCCTACGCAAAAGAACAAGTGGAAAAAGCTAAGATATGGTTTATATTTTACAACTTTCATGAAGAAGCTTGTTAATCTCCAAATACAATACCTCAATACCAATCACAGAAAGAAATCACTTTGAAATTTATTAAAAGATAAAAGACTTGTTTGTTACTGTCAATGTCAATATAACTGTCATATATATATATCCTTCGTGTATTCCCGAACAAAAACTTGGGTTCCTCAATGGTCAACTCAATCCTCGAAGGAGAGTTTAGTGAACCTCCAAATACGTGAGTGTTGATCAATCACATGGGAAAGCTTCTTGTTAGGTGAATGATATTTTTTTAAACAACTAACGAATAATAGTCTAGACGTTAAACAGGATAACCCAATGGCAAAATGCGACCCCGTACGTTTACGATTGCATCCAACAATCAGTAACCTATACCCACCATCTCTAGTTCTGAGGTAAACTTGTCGCTCGAAGAAGCACGACATTAAGTCTGGTTAACATAGATTGATCTACCATGTGTAAATGGTGCAACCTTAGGCAAAAAAGTGGATCCCAACCCCATATTCATGATGAATATGAAATAATCAACTCTGATTTAACATCATCCATTAAAGCCGTGATCACCAATCTTTAAAAATTTTGATGTTAAATATAATATATATATATATATTGTTTATATTTGAATTGACTTTAATACATGATATATATACTTGATTGGCTTGTATACAAACTAGTTTAAGCCATCCCCATGAAAAACTATCTTACTAAAAGAAAGTACATAAAACTCCATAAAGACATGTCAACACAAAAACCTTCATCATCCTCAGCCATGCTAGCAATATATCCAGGCATTCCAAACATCTCCTCCTCATCAGCGTAGACCACTACTTCCGGCACCATGAGTCCCTCATCGGCGTAGACCACTACTTCCAGGCATTCCAAACATCCCCGCTTATCAATTCCTGTGTTGTGACTTTTGGGTTTTCCTTTTTAATTCATGTGTTGTGACTTAAAATAAAAACCTAAAAGGCAAACTCAAACGCTCTACACCTGCTGACACTGCTATTCTGAAAAATACATAGGTAGAGTAGTCGTGCAAAACAAACAAAGAAAGTCATTTAAATGTTTTTTGCCCCGTAACAAACTAAGATGTTATTAAAAAAACCAGCGCAAAACTGGTAAGGGTACATAAGAAAATAAAAGAGCCAACAAAAGCTGGATAAACTAAACAACACCCTAACCACTATTGGCAAAACAGCTCCTAGGCAAACATCTCCACCTCTGCCAGTTCAATTAACTATACTTGGTTCTGTTTCTGACCCACAGATATAGTTAAGCTATAATGTCATTAGTGATGTTGTCAATAGAGGGACAAGGTTTGTTGAAAATAATTGTGACAACCCTCACAATTACAGGTACTGTACAATTAATTAATTTTAATTATGTGCTTAATGACTGTGCTTGATTACAACTGACAACCTAAACTGCTTTATGATTTCTGCATCATACAAACATATGCATCATATTTCATACTGTCACTCCGTATATTACACACAAACTTTAGTGACATACTTGATGCACAAAGCACAGTTAGCACACCGAACAGATAATTCAGGAATATGCTGACAATGCCAGCAATAGACAGACAGTGTCTGTAAGGCCCAGTATGGGCCAGGGACAGGATATTACACTAGTATGGAGTGTAGGGAAATGAGGACCATAAAACTGCATCACTAGGTGATAGTTACAGTGTCGGGAAGTGCCAAAAACACACTTTAAATGCAGAATTCCGCACTCATTAATAAAATTCAGCATTTTAAAATACTAGTAAAGTGCAAAAATATGTCAGAATGGTCCTGTATACTTTCCTAAGTGTCGGGGATTAAAAGTGTTGCAAAAATATATATAAAAGTCACTTTAAGGAATAATTAAACACTTTAACGGATCGGTATCAAACCGGATAACCGGACATTACCCGGAACACTAAATTTTTGCCAAACACATTGTTTCACTATTTCTTGGCTTGTCATGATCCCCGAACACCCTAACACCCACTAAAAAGCAACTAACTATCATATATCATCATAATACTTGAATTCTAACTACCAATTACACATTAGTTACAAAATGTTACCCTTAACCCCCCCCCCCTTAGCTGAAATCGGTTCCAAGTGGACCCACACAATCATCCACCATGCCTCATATATCTTGTGTAGATTTAATCTCATTTTTATAATGGATCTTTCTTGCATGACTAAACAAATGATGATGGAAGATCATTATAAGTAAGGTTCTAAAGATCACAACCATACCTCACCTTTCACACCCCTACCTTCACCCCTTCTCCCTCTCTCTCGGCTCACTTCCACCGCCAACACCACCACCATTCCACCACCATCTCTTCCATTTTAAGCTTCATCCAAGTGCTTGTAAGGTGAATCAAGGAAATTGCTACTTGTGGAGCTTCAAAGGAGCCTTGTTTCTTGCTTCATCATCATCTTTTATCATCATCTTCTTCACTAGATTCTACCCTAGCCTTGTGCTAGTAGTAAGTTACTTGCACACCCTTGTTCATCTGGCTTTTGTGATAAAAAATTGTAGTGTGATGAATATGTTCAAATCACTAAAGAAACAAGAACACAAAAAGATGAACATGAAACTATACATGAAATCTTACATTAAAAGTTTACTTGAAGATGATAAATGCTACTAGTTTGTTGTTGTCATGAGTATGTTGTTAGTTTTATGGTGATCCTTGATTATGTGGTGTTAAACACCATGTGAATCTTGTTAAATAATACCTAATAGTATGATTTAACAAGACTTTTCTAACTAAGACATGAACTTGATAAAAATGATTTTTCACAAAATATAAACTAACTAGTAAGTTGATGAGTATGTTAATCCAAGTTTTACAAAAGGTTTTTGTAAACAAACCAAGTTCAAGAAACGGTCTCTAAAAGTTTATAACTTTTACATACCCTTACATAATTTTTGTAAGTAAAACAAGTGCAAAAAGCTTTAATTTACAAGAAGAGTTCAAGAGTTAAATTTTTGTAAAAATTATTTACAAGTTGTAAACACTAAACCAGTTTGTGAGAATGATTTTTAGAGTAATAAATACATTTCGAAAGGTAACTAAGGATACTAAAAGCTTTACCAAGTTACTACGCATTTTCGAAATATATCAAGTTCATGACTAGTGTGAAACGCATATATTTTGCTCTTGGTAAAGAAAAGATGATGCGAGGATTGTTGTTGATTGATTTTGAAAAGAAAATGACATGCTTAATAGCATGGACACCTCCGTTTTTAGGGGAAACTCTGGCGAAATTTTCTAAAAATCTCAAGACTTAGAAAATATTTTTCTAGCAAGTGCTTACGAATATATTTTTAACCTTGTTTTCAAAATAAACTTCACCATGATTTTTATTACAAAAATACTAAGTGCCGGAGGTTGATTTTCATAAGTAAAATTTGATAAATATATATTTAGAATATATATTTCATACTAAAACTCTCGTATGATTATTTGTTTATTTTGAGAACTAGTTATATTATCTTTAGGGTAAAATAATATAACTTATGTATACCATGAAATTACGACTCCAAAATAATACCAAAACTCTCGCGAAATAAATATTTAAGTTACGCAATTATCATTGCAATACGAAATGCTAAAACGTAACTTATGTGATATTTCAGAAAAATACTTTTACACGTATATTTTTGGTAAAATATTATTTTGGAAAAATCTATGAAGTAAAATATAATATTTTTGGGGAAAATGTATATATTTTAAATTAAGATGTTTTAGACAAATAATTTAAATATATTTTGCTAAGTGGGACTTAAAATATATTTTTCGGAATTACAAGTGTACATGTATAAATACCCCAATCCTTGGGAAGGAAATACGCATATAAAATACTTGAGAAGTGCGGATACGAAATAGTTGCCTAACTATTATTCCAAAACCCTAAAAACAAAATTTAAGTTAAAATAATTATTATTATTTTAACTAGTAGTCACAAACTTGATATAATATCAAAGTAACGCAACTCAAAACATTAAACCCTAAGCTAAGGCACGACCCATCCGTCTAATAGGCATTAGTACGTGTAGGTCGTCGCGCAGCAGATCGAGTTTGAGGTTGACGTTACAGGATACGAACTTCTGTGAGTTCATGTCCCCCTTTTCTCTTTACCGTTTTCAGTTTTATACTTCGGGGGTGAAATGCCTGCGACAATTATTACAAACATTTATTTACATGGTATGGTTAGCGTAGGGAGGGTTTTACTACTAGATCATGTGAGGGGTGGGTACAACACTTAAGGCCATTAATCCTCGTTGTTAGGACCGAGGGACACAAGAGTGATAGATCTATTTGGGTATAGCAAGCCCACACCCGTGAGGCCGGGGCGGCCCATAGAGGTGACTGTGTCTTACCGCTGGAGCCCGGTAACAAATCTGCTAGGTTTGAGTTTTCTTGTACCTTCTCACACATACCAGTGGCTTTGCAACCCATTGGTGATCTCTTTTTCCTTATTGCTACATACCAGGGACTTTTGTTCATACATGAAAGGTTTATACTTACTCACTTTTACATGAACTCGCTCAACTTTTGTTGATCTTTCAAACTACATGTATTTCAGGAAATTAGTGGATCTGGCGAAGTGTGCAATCATGTCAAGCTGCGTAGGGAATAATGATGTCATCCAGGTTTAGGAGGTGTGACCCTTGCCTGGACGGGTTACAAGTCTTAAACCGTGATTTTATTAAAACCTTTTGTTGTGTCATGTGAACTTGTTTTTATGTGTCGACATTTTGAACAATGATGTTGTGGTAACTTTAAACTTGATGAATGGATGACTATCATGTGTTTTAATTTCATATAGCAATGTTATGACTGTGCTATGATATTAAGAAGTCACACCAAATTAAACCCACGCTTCCACAAAAGCCAGGGTGTGACAGCTTGGTATCAGAGCCTCGATCATAGCGAACTAGGATTCTTTCTCGATTCTAGACTATGATCACTAGGGCTCTCACGAAAACATTTTTACATTGCATACACTAAAACGTCCAGATCCAGGATACAAAATATTTTTACAAACAAAAAGGCACAAATACACTTTTTCAAAATTCATGGTTCAGTCTTAGAGACTGAGGGAGTTCAGCCTTAGAGGCTGGGGTGGTTCAGCCTTAGAGGCTGGGGAGGTTCAGCCTTAGAGGCTGGGGAGGTTCAGTCTTAGAGATTGGGGAGGTTTAGTCTTAGAGACTGGGAGTTGGTCTTAGAGACTAAGGAGTTAGTCTGAAAGGCTAGGGAGTTCATTCTGAGAGGCTGGGAGGGTAGTCTAGGGAGACTAGGAGAATTACTTGTTTGCTTTATTGTGACTTACATATTTATTTGATTTTATGTTGATATATGTGCATATGTGTGGTTGTGTTACAGACGCCATGCCATCATCATCAGATGCATGAGTATCAGACACAGTGGACCCCATGGCAGTTGTGTCAGACAATGAGATACCATCAGAGGGAGACGTATACACGTCAGATACCACGAGTACATATGACGATGATTTTCAGCTGTTCGCTCTGCCAGACATCGGAGTTGAGATTCAGCCTACTGATGGCATTCCTGCTGGGGATCTCCCTCTTGCAGTGATCCCTACTCCCGTTCCACTTGCTGCTTTCCCCGTGGCAGATGTGCCACTCGATGTCATGTTTGATGACAACATTGATCTATTCGAGGAGGATCCCCCTGAGGACGACTATGAGGGTGGGGCCCCGATTGATGTTAATGCTATCCTTCCTATTGTTGAGGCCCTTGTAGAGGAGGCTCCTCTTGATTCACCTATTCCAGACTCGTTGGAGTCTATAGCATCTGCCTCTTTGCACGAACAAGGTGTGCAGAATCACTCTCCTGACGCTGACCCCAACGTAACGATGTCAGCTGCACCTGGTCCGGCACACGAGTTTGAGTTTGACCATGAGATCGATGACGATTTTGATCCAGTTTTTCCTCTTGATTTCGATCCTGATCATGATATCGAGTTTATTCATATGGACCGGCCCTTAGAGGCGCCAGTGGCTCCTATTAATCCGTTGTTTGACATCCCTGCCGACTTTGATATGGACCTTGTTGACCCTGAGCCTGTCTTGGTCCCAGAGCCTGTTGTTGCTCCTGATCCTGCACCGGAGCATACCATGTTCCTGATGATGCACCAGCCCTTGTACCACCCATTGCTGATCTTCCCATTGTTGCACCACCATTGGTGGATGATCCTATTGTTGATGCACCTTTACCTGATCCCGTGCTGGTATTGGTTGACCGTGCACCTTTCGCCGCTCACATAGATCCTAGTTATGCTGACACCCGTAACGGGTGGATCGAGGATAATGATGACTACCCACCGTTTGTGCTACCCGTCACTCCTCTCGTAGTACCTGTTTCCGCACCTTCTGAGATTCCATTGTTCCACCCACACACCACTGAGGTCCATCGCACTGGTCTTCCCATCACATTCCTCCAGGACATACCGCCACCTCGTCCTGGGAAGGGTTCATCGAGGCAGCCGCCTGCTTTTGCTCCATCTGTACCGTCGTCAGTACCATTCACGTCCCAGTTTCCTCATACTGCACCATCTTTCATACCGTCGGGCGAGCCGTTTTTGTGGACTACGCCCCATGTTATGCCATTATCTGACCCGTACCACCCATTTCATGTGGGGTACACTACGGAGGATATACTTGCGTCGCTGCAACTACAGCAGGATGCACTGAGCCGTCATATTCAGGAGTTGGAGAGAGCTCCACGTCCGCCTTGTCACTGTCAGACCCCCTTTGCAGCACCACACACTCCCCGTCCGCTTTCCCTGATTCGGACGTTCGCTTCCTTACATCTGCGCGTCTGTCGTGCACTTGAGGAGGACAGGATGCACATGCGTCGCTTGCTTTTCTCTCATTTTCCTCCTCCTCCTCCTCCGCCATCAGCATAGATATTTTTGGTTTGATGCAGGTCAATCATTTTGGTGAGAAAGTCGCGATTGAACCAGCATACGAAGATTTTTGAGAGACCACACTTTTGTATATGATTTATGTAGACAGATTTGTATTTTTGGGGGTGATATAACCCCATGATCTTATTTTGATTTGTGATGTACTGTTAAACTTGTAAAAACAATACGGTGGTCATGATTAATGAAAAGCTCAATGGCAACATTCTCACTATATGCTTTGTTGAATTATTTGTTTTATATATTAACATGGGATGTTATGTGATTGATGGATATTACTATATATGCATATTTATTATACTTACTATGATCTGACCAACATGATCATCTTTTAGAAGATGCCTCCAAGACGCGACCCGCGCATGCCTACTACTGAGGCGGAACTCCAAGGGATAATTGACGCGGCTATAGCCCAATATGCGGCCTCCCATGCAGAAACAAACGGAAATATCTCGAACAACAACGACAATAACAATCCACCTAATGGTAATGTTAAGTCGTTTGAGATACATTACGATACATTTGGATATTTCTAGCGCGTTCGCTAATACCATTTGTAAATTCTAAACGTATGTGCAGGGTGCACCTACAAGCAATTCCTCGATTGTAAGCCCGTGAATTTCGACGGCACTGGAGGTGCTGTTGCGTTTGTCAGATGAGCTGAAAAGACAGACTCTGTCCTAAGGATGAGCAAGTGTGCTCCTGAGCAACAAGTGACCTACATCTCAGGGTTGTTTCTGGATGGTGCCCTATCGTGGTGGAATCTGTAAGTGCAAACTTTAGGAGAAGCGGCAGCTTATACGTTATCATGGAATGAGCCGAAGGAGCTCATGAGGAGGAAGTATTGTTCGTGTGCTGAAATACAGAAGTTAGAAACTGAGTTCTGGCACCTAAGGATGGAAGGTTCTAAGATTGCAGAATATGTTGAAAGGTTTCATGATTTGTCCCATGTAGTGCTGTACATGGTTACGCCCGAGTTTAAACGTGTTGAAAGCTTCATCTGGGGATTGGCACCCCAGATCATGAGCATAGTTACCACGTCCAAGCCTACAACGATCACGGTTGCCATTGATCTCAGTGTGGCACTTACTAAGGAAGCTATTAGATTGAACAAGTTTTCAGTATCTGAACCAAAGAAGAAAGAGACTCATGTGGAGTCGTCTGGTGAAAACAAACGGAAATTTTCCAACTTCAAGCAAGGTACCAGTAATGTGAGCAAGAAGGGTGAGTCGAGCACACCGGCCAGAGCCACAACCAGTGTCGAAAACAAAGGGAGGGTTACATGGGCACTCTGCCCAAGTGTGATACATGCCAGCGCCATCATTCTGGCCAGTGCAGATTGAGGAAATGCGAGTCATGTGGAAAGAACGGCCAGTCGAAGGATACGTGTTGGGCCGGAACTGGTGCTGGGCGTGGTGGTAATCGAGGTTATGGGAATGGTAATGGAAACTGCCAACAAGGAGGAAATGGCGGAAATAGAAACCTTGGGAATGTTGCGAACCAAGCTGGGAGTGGAAATCGCAACCAAAACAACACTCAAGGTGGAAATGGAAATGGTAATGGTCGGGGATCGGGATGTTTCAATTGTGGAGACGTTGGGCACTTTAAGAGGGAATGCCCAAAACTGAATCAAGCTCGTGGAAGAGTATTCAACATTGGAGCAAGGGAAGCGCACCAGGATCCAAACGTTGTCACTAGTACGTTCCCTATAAATCAATGCTTTGCATCTGTTCTGTTTGATACTGGTGCCGACTATAGCTTTGTATCGTTAGAATTTAAGAATATGCTTGGGTTAACTGCTAGTAAGTTAGATATCTCGTACTCAATTGAACTGGCTAATGGAAAGCTAGTTGAAACCAATGAAGTCATCAGAGGATGCGTACTTGAGCTAGGAGAACGCGAGTTCGCCTTGGATCTACTACCAGTCGAGTTGGGAAGTTTCGACGTGGTAGTAGGGATGGATTGGTTGTCAAGCAACAAGGCCGAGATTGTTTGTCACGAGAAGACCATCCGCATCCCGATAGAAGATGGAGAGACGATTGTGGTCCATGGAGAAAAGCGCGATACGCCTCTAAGAATCATTATCTGTCTGAAAGCTAGAAAGTGTTTACAGAAGGGATGTGTTGCCTTCTTGGCACACATCGTGGATAAAGAAGCTGCTGAGCCAAATATCGAGGATATTCCAGTCGTAAAAGAATATCCTGAAGTCTTTCCATAAGACTTGCCAGGATTACCGCCGCAAAGACAAGTCGAGTTCCACATTGACTTAGTTCTAGGTGCCGTGCCTGTGGCTAAGGCACCCTACCGACTTGCGCCTTCGAAGATACAGGAGTTGTCAACGAAACTACAGGAGCTGTTAGACAAAGGATTTATCAGGCCAAGCTTCTCACCATGGGGAGCTCCAGTTCGGTTTGTTAAGAAGAAAGATGGTAGTTTCCGCATGTGTATCGACTACCAAGAACTAAACAAGTTGACTATCAAGAATAGATATCCTCTGCCAAGAATTGATGACCTATTTGATCAGCTGCAAGGTTCAAGTTTATACTCAAAGATCGATTTGCGATCAGGTTATCACCAGTTGAGAATTCAAGAGGAAAGTATTCCCAAGACTGCTTTTAGAACTCGATATGGACATTACGAGTTTCTGGTGGTGCCGTTTGGGTTGACAAACGCGCCAGGCGTTTTTATGGATTTGATGAATAGAGTTTGTAAGCCGTACCTCGACAAGTTCGTGATTGTGTTCATTGATGACATTTTGATCTACTCGAAGACGAAGGATGAGCACGAACAGCATTTAAGAGCTATTTTGGAGCTACTTAAAAAGGAGAAGTTGTAAGCCAAGTTCTCGAAGTCGCGTTCTGGTTACGCGAAGTCCAATTTCTTGGACATGTGGTTAATGGAAATGGAATCCATGTGGATCCCACAAAGATCGAAGCGATAAAGAATTAGGAGATTCCAAAGACGCCAACCGAGATCCGACAGTTCTTAGGTTTGGCTGGTTACTATCGAAGGTTCATTGAGGATTTCTCAAAAATCGCTCAACCTTTGACTTCCTTTACCCAGAAAGACAAGAAGTTTGATTGGGGAGACAAACAAGAAGAAGCGTTTCAGTTGTTGAAGAACAAGCTTTGTGACGCACCGATCTTATCTCTACCCGAAGGAACGGACGATTTCGTGGTATATTGTGACACCTCACGTCAAGGTTTGGGTTGCGTATTGATGCAGCGACAGAAGATTATAGCATATTCTCTCGCCAGTTGAAGGTTCATGAGAAAAATTATACCACGCACGACTTGGAGTTAGGCGCGATGGTATTTGCGTTAAAGATCTGGCGACATTATTTGTATGGTACGCGATGTACAATCTTCACTGATTATAAGAGCCTGCAGCACATATTTGACCAGAAGGAGCTTAACATGAGACAAAGACACTGGGTAGAGCTTTTGAACGACTACGATTGTGAGATCAAGTATCATCCGGGGAAGGCGAATGTGGTCGCCGATAGTCGAAAGGAAAGGATCAAGCCAATAAGGGTTAGGGATTTGGAAATGATTGTCCAGACAGACCTCTCATTGCGCATTCGTGCCGCGCAGAGAGAAGCTCTCAAAGAAAGGAATATTGAGGACAAGTATCTCCGTGGGATGGAGAAGCAGTTGGTACGAAACGAGGAAGGAACTTTATGTTTCATGAAACGAATTTGGGTTCCTCTGTTTGGTGGATTGAGAAAGGTTATTTTCGATGAGGCTCACAAGTCACGGTACTCGATTCATCCAGGAGCGGATAAAATGTACCAAGACCTTAAGGATTTCTATTGGTGGCCAAGGATGAAAGGCGATGTTGCAGTATATATTAGCAAATGTTTAACTTGCGCCAAAGTGAAAGCCGAGTACCAAAAGCCTTCAGGTCTTCTACAGCAACCCGAAATACCCAAATGGAAATGGGAACAGATTTCAATGGATTTCATAACAAAATTGCCAAGGATGCCCAAAGGTCACGATACGATTTGGGTAATAGTAGACCGTTTAACGAAATCTGCGCACTTCTTGCCAATCAGGGAAAAAGACAACACGAGTAAACTAGCTGAGATATACATGAGAGAGATTGTTGCACGACATGGAGTGCCTCTCTCAATCATCTCAGATAGGGATGGAAGATTCGTGTCAAGGATTTGGCAATCCTTTCAAGAAACGTTTGGTTCTCAGTTGAATCTGAGTACAGCATTTCCCCCGCAAACTGATGGACAGAGTGAAAGAACAATTCAGACATTAGAAGACATGCTGCGAGCCTGCGTAATGGATTTAGGTGGAAGTTGGGACACTCACCTACCATTGGTTGAATTTTCATACAATAACAATTATCATGCAAGTATTCAATCCGCACCGTTCAAAGCCGTTTATGGACGCAAATGTCAATCACCGATTTGTTGGGCTGACGCGGGTGATAGACAACTAGTTGGTCCGAAATTAGTCCAGGAAATGACAGACAAGATTGCACAGATCCGAGAGCGCATCAAAGCGGCTCACGATCGACAAAAGTGTTATGCGGACCGAAGAAGGAAACCTCTGGAATTTGAGGTAGGAGATATGGTGTTATTGAAGGTTTCACCCTGGAAGGGTGTGGCACACTTTGGAAAGCATGGGAAGTTGAATCCCAGATACATTGGTCCATTTAGAATTTTGGAACGAATTGGTTTGGTAGAATACAAGTTGGACCTACCTGCTGAACTTAATGGCGTTCATGATACATTCCATGTGTCAAACCTGAAAAAGAGTCCAACTCAGGAGACAGTTGTCATTCCTACTGACGAAGTTCATATCGACGACACGCTCCACTTTGTTGAAGAGCCAGTTGAGGTTACTGATTGGAAGATTAACAAAACACACAGGAGTAGTGTCAAGCTCGTCAAAGTTCGATGGAATGCACGACACGGCCCAGAATTCACATGGGAACGTGAGGATCGAATGAAGGCAAAATACCCACATTTATTCCCCAAGGCCCCTGCAACCAGAAGCAGAACCTAAAATTTCGGGACGAAATTTTCTTAACGGGGGGAGAATGTGACAACCCTCACAATTACAGGTACTGTATAATTAATTAATTTTAATTATGTGCTTAATGACTATGCTTGATTACAACTGCCAACCTAAACTGCTTTATGATTTCTGCATCATACATACATATGCATCAGATTTCATACTGTCACTCCGTATATTACACACAAACTTTAGTGACATACTTGATGCACAAAGCATAGTTAGCACACCGAACAGATAATTCAGGAATATGCTGACAATGCCAGCAATAGACAGACAGTGTCTATATGGCCCAGTATTGGCCAGGGACAGGATATTACACTAGTATGGAGTGTAAAGAAATGACGACCATAAAACTGTGACACTAGGTGATAGTTACAGTGTCGGGAAGTGCCTAAAACACACTTTAAAGGCAGAATTTCGCACTCATTAATAAAACTCAGCATTTTAAAATACTAGTAAAGTGCAAAAATATGTCAGAATGGTCCTGTATACTTTCCTAAGTGCCAGGGATTAAAAGTGTTGCAAAAATATATATAAAAGTCACTTTAAGGAATAATTAAACACTTTAACGGATCGGTATCAAACCGGATAACCGGACATTACCTGGAACACTAAATTTTTGCCAAACATGTAGGATCGTTTTCGGCCTTGAATGAGTCGATCAGAAGAATTCCTATCCAAAACAAGACTCGGAAACTAATGCTTCGGTGCTAATTCAGTTGTATTCACTTTAAACTGTTGTATTATTGATCACTGAAGCGATTACAAGCTCTGACAACACTTCGGCAGCACTTCGTGGCTCACCGGAAGAAAACACCTTAAACTATGTGTTAGATTTCGCTCCTACACCCCTATATATAGACTCATTGATTTCGCTCCTACATACATGTACACATAAGCGAAATCAGGAAGTTACCACTTGGAGCGAAATCATCTACTGGGCCACATAAGCGAAATCAGAATCATAAGGTTTCGCTCCAAATGACCACATGTCATTTGGGGCGAAATCACCTCTAATACAAGTTTCTTGGATTTCGTGCCCTGTACTATCCTAAACATCGAAAGACTCGATACAAGACGTAGGCGACAGACGGATGCACCAACAAACTCCCCCTTGGATGTTGACGGAGTCTTCAGTGTCGAGTCTTCGGTTGTCAACCTTCAGTCTTTATCAGTCTTTGATCTTCCTTTGAAGTATTTGTCATTGCAAGAATCCTCGTTCTCTATCTTTATCATCAACAAACTCCTCTCTCTCGAATATTGAATCTCTGAACTTCACCGGCATCAGCAAATCCAGGATCAGTACTAGTCTTCCCTGCTTCTTTAACTTTGTCTTCAGACTCCCCCTCTCAATCTGCTGGGATCGTAGTCTGGAATTCACAGCTTCAAGATTCATTCCAAGATCTTTACTTGGCTCTTTTCTAGCTCAGAATTGTCACCTGGCTTGAATTTACACCTGCATAATCTCTACCCAACATATAAGTTTCTCAAAGACTAAATCTTTTTAGCAATTTAGAAACTATGTCAGACAATATATAAAAGATTTGTTCTCTGAAAGCCACTTGCAGATATAAAACATATTCACACTCTCTCCCAAACTTGTTCTTCATGTTTAGCACTTAGAATTTTGAAAATCAGCTTCTCAACATCAGTTGTCTAAAAATCTTTTTGAATTTTTCAAAATTTATGCTAAAACACACAAAAATCTTTTTGGATTTTCAGAAAGAAAGTAAATGCAGAAACTTAAATGCAGTAAAGAAACTATTTACAGACAATATTTTTGTGAGTTCGTGCAAGAGGATCATATCAGTTTTTGAGACACATCACTAACACCGTTAAGCTAGATTTCATTTTAAGTTCTAAACAATTCACCTAGATTGTCAGTATGTTTGTCCTCTTAAATTTTCTCACAAATTTCAACTGTTTCGAGATACGTGATTAATGTCTTAGAGACTTAAACTTACTCGCGTGTCCCACCACTTGAATATACTCCCGTATCCAGATCCCAATATTCAGTCTTACAGGTGAGTATACCACAGATGATATCTGTAAAGGGGTTAAATGCGAGGGCCGTGAGAGCTCAGGTCGATACTTCCGTATACGCAGAGAGATGACGGCTTCGACTTTTCGGTGTGTCCCCTTTAGAGGATCTTTTCGTTTCAACAACAGCGACTATCAATTTTATTGTTTCATCAGCATGCTGAGGGCGATGCTTATACATGCTTTTGCAGAAAGCATTATCCGGGGACTAGGTCAGTATTTCCATACAACAGAAGTCCCGGGATAATACCCCAGATATCACTAAGCATAAAGACCTAGTATCTCAGAATAAGGGTCCTTTCAAACAAGATTTCAGGGGTTACCTATATATCCAAGAAGTTGTTCCCCACGAGATAAGCAAGTTTGAAAATTTATGTTTATATCTCGTCTCAGTCTACTAAATGTGCGAAAACCTACTGACACATCCACAGTAAGATTGTTTATCACATTTTTACACTACATTTCTTTAGCGTGTTGTGATAGTCCACTGATGTACTATCATTTCCTCTTTTATGCAACAAAAACTCATTTTTCAATATTATCATGTTTTTGGCTTTTTCAAATTTTCTAATGTTTTTGGATTTTCTGAATTTCTTACTCCCCCTAAAATACAAAAACATTTTACGAAAATGAAAACAAACTATACAGAACATGACAATTGATATCGAATTGCCTCAAATCTCCATCCGCTTGGCATAAATAATCAGAACTCCCCCTCACTACAAACTATTTTCCGATAGTGATTTCAAAACACTTAAGTTTGTTTTAATCAAAATGGTTTTTCCGGTATATACGTTTTGTTGATTTTACCACTTGTAAAATTGGGGATCCAATCATCACATTGTTTGCCAATTTTATGAATGATAGTTAACTCAAGTTCAATTTAATGACCTTGATTTAACCACTTTGAAGGATCAACCTCAAATTCTGAACCAACTTGTAACAACAAACATATATATCAAACCTGTTTTTCAACCAATTACCAGCTGTTGGTTGAATTCTCAAGGTGTCGATTCCTACTCCACGTTTACAAACCTTGGAGTTCTGGCAAGTCCTGCAAAACTTCTCAAAGATAGATTAAGAAAGATGCCGATTCATGATCCACGATTACCAACTTGGGATCTCCGGCAAGTCAGGTTTTTATTCTTTAAAAAATATGTCCACCCAAGCCTGACCTTCCTTGGGTGAAACAATCTCATCGTCTTTACTTTCAACGGACTTTTGAACACATCTTTTAGAAGGATAATAATCTTTGACATTTTTGGCCTTACCATTCATCATTTTTGCCAAAAATGTGCTTCACATTTCCGTTGAAAGCTTTTTCAACATCAAATTTCTTCTTGTCAGAATAAAATTGACTTGAAATTTCAACTATCCCAACTTTAGATTTCAAAATTTTAGCATTCAGTGGTGGAAAGTTCTCATCATCCACTATCAAAACAGATTTTTCAACCTTTCTCTCAACACATGGCTCCTCTGATTTTATGGAATCAGATTCATCACCAGAACTGTTACCTGAACCTTTAACAACCCATTTTTTATTTTTCAAATCTTCTTTTATTTTTAAAACATTCTTTGAACATTCTCCTTTTTCAAAAGTTGAATTTTCAAAGCCTGTAAACTTTCGGGTTTTCAGTTCAGTGTTATCCACAACTTTCTCTTTCAATTTACCAGATACTTCCTGTTTTGGTTTGAATGTTTTTACACAATTCCTAGCAACATGACCAGCAGTCTTGCACTGCAAACAGGTTCTGGTTTCTATCTTCTTTGGAACAGCATTCTTCTTCATGTCTTCTTGCTTCTTGGCAAGAAATTCTTGATTTGTTTGCTTTCTGAATGCTTGGTCTTTCTCAGCCTTTGATGTTTTTCCTAAAACAAAAACAGTTTTTGGTTTATAAACTTTTTCATTTTTATGATTTTTCGGTTGTATAAATCCTAAACCTTTCTTTTTGAAATTACGATTATGGTTTGATTTCTTTTCGAAATTATAACCACAATTGTAACCCATTTTCTTGTTAAGTCTTTGTTGATCTCTTGAAGTGTATTGTTTAGGTTTTTCAGAAAGATTTAAATTTTTTATTTCAGAAATATTAATTTCTGTGATTTTGAAAACCTTTTGAATCATTTCAAATCTGACCCTCGTTTTCGGCCCTGAATGAGTCGAACAGAAGAATTCCTATCCAAAACAAGAGGCGGAAACTAATGCTTTGGTGCTAATTCAGCTGTGTTCACTTTAAACTGTTGTATTATTGATCACTGAAGCGATTACAAGCTCTGACAACACTTCGGCAGCACTTCGTGGCTCACCGGAAGAAAACACCTTAAACTATATGTTAGATTTCGCTCCTACAACCCCTATATATAGACTCACTGATTTCGCTCCTACATACATGTACACATAAGCGAAATCAGGAAGTTACCACTTGGAGCGAAATCATCTACTGGGCCACATAAGCGAAATCAGAATCATAAGGTTTCGCTCCAAATGACCACATGTCATTTGGGGCGAAATCACCTCTAACACAAGTTTCTTGGATTTCGTGCCCTGTACTATCCTAAACATCGTAAGACTCGATACAAGACGTAGGCGACAGACGGATGCACCAACAAAACACATTGTTTCACTATTTCTTGGCTTGTCGTGATCCCCGAAAATCCTAACACCCACTAAAAAGCAGCTAACTATCATATATCATCATAATACTTGAATTCTAACTACCAATTACACATTAGTTACAAAATGTTACCCTTAACCCCCCCCAGCCGAAATCGGTCCCAAGTGGACCCACACAATCATCCACCATGCCTCATATATCTTGTGTAGATTTAATCTCATTTTTATAATGGATCTTACTTGCATGACTAAACAAATGATGATGGAAGATCATTATAAGTAAGGTTCTAAAGATCACAACCATACCTCACCTTTCACACCCCTTACCTTCACCCTCTCTCCCTTTCTCTCGGCTCACTTCCACCGCCAACACCACCACTATTCCACCACCATCTCTTCCATTTTAAGCTTCATCCAAGTGCTTGTAAGGTGAATCAAGGAAGTTGCTACTTGTGGAGCTTCAAAGGAGCCTTGTTTCTTGCTTCATCATCATCTTTTCTCATCATCTTCTTCACTAGATTCTACCCTAGCCTTGTGCTAGTAGTAAGTTACTTGCACACCCTTGTTCATCTTGCTTTTGTGATAAAAAATTGTAGTGTGATGAATATGTTCAGATCACTAAAGAAACAAGAACACTAAAAGAGGAACATGAAACTTTACATGAAATCTTACATTAAAAGTTTACTTGAAGATGATAAATGCTACTAGTTTGATGTTGTCATGAGTATGTTGTTAGTTTTATGGTGATCCTTGATTATGTGGTGTTAAACACCATGTGAATCTTGTTAAATAATACGTAAAAGTATGATTTAACAAGACTAGAAAGTGGTTTGTGTCACATAAAAAGACCACTTTCTAACTAAGACATGAACTTGATAAAAATGATTTTTCACAAAATATAAACTAACTAGTAAGTTGATGAGTATGTTAATCCAAGTTTTACAAAAGGTTTTTGTAAACAAACCAAGTTCAAGAAACGATCTCTAAAAGTTTATGACTTTTACATACTCTTACATAATTTTTGTAAGTAAAAGAAGTGCAAAAAGCTTTTATTTATAAGAAGAGTTCAAGAGTTAAATTTTTGTAAAAATTATTTACAAGTTGTAAACACTAAACCATTTTGTGAGAATGATTTTTAGAGTAATAAATACGTTTCGAAAGGTAACTAAGTATACTAAAAGCTTTACCAAGTTACTACGCATTTTCGAAATATATCAAGTTCATGACTAGTGTGAAACGCATATATTTTGCTCTTGGTAATGAAAAGATGATGCAAGGATTGTTGTTGTTTGATTTTGAAAGGAAAATGATATGCTTAATAGTATGGACACCTCCATTTTTAGGGTTAACTCTGGCGAAATTTTCTAAAAATCTCAAGACTTAGAAAATATTTTTCTTGCAAGTGCTTACGAATATATTTTTAACCTTGTTTTCAAAATAAACTTCGCCATGATTTTTATTACAAAAATACTAAGTGCCGGAGGTTGATTTTCGTAAGTAAAATTTGATAAATATATATTTAGAATATATATTTCATACTAAAACTCTCGTGTGATTATTTGTTTATTTTGAGAACAAGTTTTATTATTTTTAGGGTAAAATAATATAACTTATGTATACCATGAAATTACGACTCCAAAATAATACCAAAACTCTCGCGAAATAAATATTTAAGTTACGCAATTATCATTGCAATACGAAATGCTAAAACGTAACTTACGTGATATTTCAGAAAAATACTTTTACACGTATATTTTTGGTAAAATATTATTTTGGAAAAATCTATGAAGTAAAATATAATATTTTTGGGAAAAATATATATATTTTAAATTAAGATGTTTTAGACAAATAATTTAAATATATTTTGCTAAGTGGGACTTAAAATATATTTTTCGGAATTACAAGTGTACATGTATAAATACCCCCATCCTTGGGAAGGAAATACGCATATAAAATACTTGAGAAGTGCAGATACGAAATAATTGCCTAACTATTATTCCAAAACCCTAAAAACAAAATTTAAGTTAAAATAATTATTATTATTTTAACTAGTAGTCACAAACTTGATATAATATCAAAGAACGCAACTCAAAACATTAAACCCTAAGCCAAGGCATGGCCCATCCGTCTAATAGGCATTAGTACGTGTAGGTCGTCACGCAGCAGATCGAGTTTGAGGTTGGCGTTACAGGATACGCACTTCTGTGAGTTCATATCCCCCTTTTCTCTTTACCGTTTTCAGTTTTATACTTCGGGGGTGAAATACATGCGACAATTATTACAAACATTTATTTACATGGTATGGTTAGCGTAGGGAGGGTTTTACTACTAGATCATGTGAGGGGTGGGTACAAAACTTAAGGCCATTAATTCTCGTTGTTAGGACCGAGGGACACAAAGTGATAAATCTATTTGGGTGTAGCGAGCCCACACCCGTGAGGCTGGGGCGGCCCATAGAGGTGACTGTGTTTTCCTGCATCTTCTCACACATACTAGTGGCTTTGCAACCCATTGGTGATCTCTTTTTCCTTATTGCTACATACCAGGAACTTTTGTTCATACATGAAAGGTTTATACATACTCACTTTTACATGAACTCGCTCAACTTTTGTTGATTTTTCAAATTACATGTATTTCAGTAAAATAGTTGATCTGGCGAAGTGTGCAATCGTGTCAAGCTGCGTAGGGAATAATGATGTCATCCAGGTTTAGGAGGTGTGACCCTTGCCTGGACGGGTTACAAGTCTTAAACCGTGATTTTATTAAAACCTTTTGTTGTGTCATGTGAACACGTTTCAAATTCATGTCATGTTTGTAACTTGTTTTTACGTGTGGACATTTTGAACAATGATGTTGTGGTAACTTTAAACTTGATGAATGGATGACTATCATGTGTTTTAATTTCATATAGCAATGTTATGATTGTGCTATGGTATTAAGAAGTCACACCAAATTAAACCCACGCTTCCGCAAAAGCCAGGGTGTGACAATAATGTTGTTGCAAGCCTTTAAATTGAACCTTAGAACCACCTGAACAACTTCAAATTAAGCCATTAAACAATCATTTGCTTCTTGATTTAGGTGAGAGAAGAGAGCGGAAAAAGCAGTGTGACCCTTCCCAAAGCCCTTGGCGCCACCCTTGAGTGATGCTAATGTTGGTTCAAGCCCCTCACAAATACACACTCTCACGTACGTTTAGTACACTTGAAAGAGAAAATGAAAATAATAGTAAAAGTGTATATGGGAAATTAGCAGAATACTTTCGATAATTTATTGAATGCCAACACATGCCTTAAATAGGCTTACAACTTACTGAACACACAAAAGTTAACAAACTATTACCTATTCAAAAGGAAATACCCAAAGGACCCATGAAACTCAAAACTACCTATTCCCCAGTCCATGCAACGTTCCTTTTGGCCATGACTTCTTAAACTAACAATAACCTACTAAAATCACTTAAAACATGTGCCTAAAATCAAGACTTCTGCTGATCCGTATCTAGCTCGAATCCATCAAGATTATCCAACAGCTAAATTATCATTGCTCGGGTTTGTCGGTAAAAATAAGGAAAAGTCAAAAACTCATGTGGTAGTGAAAAGGATAAACCTAAGGACAATTGGACAAAGCATTGGGTAGCTTTACCTTAATCTGTCATCAGCAACATTCACAAGAACATGATCGACTCCATACTTTATGGCGTTGACCTACATTATAATGATAAAAAAAAATATAGTTTTAGTGGAGTAGATTTTAGAACTACATGGGAAATCATATATTAAAGCACACCCGATATAAAGAATCACACAAAACACTAAAAAAATAAAGAACGACATACTGGTATTTAGGCATTGGATCATTAAAAGAACACAAGATTATATGGGATCCAGCAAAGATCAAATGCAATAGAGATTCATCATTTTCGTCAATAAATTTCACATTGCCATCCTGAAAAAACATAAATTATTCTAAATTTAAACAAAATTATGGGATTTGTCATTCTGATCATACCTTGAGACCTTCTTGAAAGGATTCCAGTTTGTTTTTGGTTCCAGCTATTTTTCTAATTCCGACAGAGATAAACTGCATTGAAATCCAATCCAAAAATCATAAGGAATATTTAATAAAAATAATAACTACAAAAGTACATCATCCATTAGAAGCTATATCTATAAAGGTACAAGTCAAGATATGCCAGAGGACTATAAGCCGACAACCCGTTATGAAATAAGTCGACCAAAATGAACCCGTTGTATGACTTTTGTAGACGCAAGTCAACCTATTCATTGAAGAATGGGCCACGATTGTCACCCCTATATTTACAGTATTCAAACATATCTCTCCTAGTGACAGATATCCTAGCGTTTCCGAGTGTTCGGTACTTTACAGAATGTTTAACAGCCAACAACGATAAGTAAAAATATTTGACTTTTGAGGTCAAAGAACTTTTTGATAGAAATCTGCTGTCAAAATAGGTCTGAAAGTAAATCATAACTTCATTAGAGTATGCTTGTAAACTTAATATATGCTTTACTATTACCATGTGTTAGTATCAAAATTACTCCCTGTATAATCGAGTGTCATCAACTCTACAGGCAAAATTTGAGGGCATCAAGTTATCCTGTAGCAAACAAGGCATCTACTACATGTAGTCTAACACGCCGTGATGGGCATCCACTGCAACTTTATATAGATATTCCATCAGTTGAGCTTTTGGCCAAAACCATTATTAGGATCCATAAGTCTGTAAATGCAACAATTAATTTAAGAAAATCACACCAAAAACAAATAGTGAAGTATTGGAAAACGATTGTATCACCTTTTGAACTGTTTCTGTGACAACCCTCACCAAATCAGGTATCCGTACGACTTAATTAATACTTAATTACTGCTTAATTACTGTGCTTGAGTGAAATTATGGATAAACTGCTACCTGAATACTGATACATGTACATACTTGCATCATACTTTGTTTGCTGTCACTCCATTATTTACATACAAAACTCTAGTGACAACCTTGATGCACAAAAGCACAGTAGCACTATGAACGGATAACCCATCTAACATGCTGTTATAGCCAGCATCAGGCAGACACTGCCTCTAAGGCCTGTATGAGCCCGAGATAGTTTACTACACTAGTAGAGAGTGTAGGGATATGAGGGTTGTAGAACTGCGTCACTAGGTGATAATTACAGTGACCGGATGTGCCTAAAACGTACTTTAAGGTAAAAATTCAGCACTTTAAATCAAAATTCAGCATTTAGCTAACTAATAAAGTGCCAAAACATGAGAAAAATAATACTAGACACTTTCCAAAGTGTCGGTAATAAGTTGTGTCACCAAAAATAGTAATAACGACACTTTAAAGCTTTGTTAAGTACTTTAACGGATCACTATCCAACCGAACAACCGGACTTTACCCGGAACATAAAAATATTGCCATTAACACTGTTTTTCTGTTCTGAGCCAGTTAGGGTCCCCTAATACCCTAACACCCATCACAATTTACTACACGCTAGTAACCGGATTAACCTCCTAATTATGTAACTAATACTTACCCATTTAGTTGGAATCCAACCAAATACCCCCCCCCCCCTAAACGGGTTCGTCCCCTAGGGGGACACCTTTGTCCTTTGCTTGATTATTTAAATCACTTATGTCTAATATCAAGTGAACATGAGAACCATTGGGTAATTAGCATGAGTTTTGTCTATAAGTAACCACCTTAAACCATCATATTCTCATTACCACAACAAAACAACACTCCACACTCTCCCTCTCTTTGAGCTCTCGGCCGAGACCCCAAGCACACACACACATCATTTTCGATCTTGATCTTCCCATTTCAAGCATCTACAAGTGTTAAGGATTGCGTATAAGGAAGCTCGGTGCACTCGGATCGTGAAGGACCTCGTTACATTGCTTTTATCCACCTGATCTTCGACTAGTTTCTTCCCTAGCCTCGAGCTAGTAGTAAGTGACTCTAAACGACTTCCTGATCTATTCTAAAGTGGTTAAAATGATCTTTGTTGGTTAAAAATCATGAACATACAAGATGACATGTTAAAAGTTTACAAAAGTGATAACTATGTTGGATAAAAGCTATAGAATTGTGTAAAACTTGTAAGACTTGTTTTATTGTGTTTATTTAGTGTTGATCTATACTAGTAGTGGCTCGGATCGTCATTTAACCCGGATAGGTCATGTCCATGAAACATGACATAGAATATGTTAATGTGTGAAAGGGGTTAAATGATGAACACTACTACTTATTAAGCATGAACTTGTGTAAAATCAATTTTTCTTATGAAATAGTGTTCTAAACTAGTAGATCTACGGATCTACAAGTGGTATTTTCAAAGGACCAAGCGTCAAGTGATATCATATTTTCTAAACCAGATCTTTACATGAACAAAGGTGATTTTGTAAACACACAAGTGTGTAGGCACTTGTGTAACACAAGTCTTGACAAAAGAACTATTTTTGTAAATTTTTACAAGAAGTTGTGAAAATATATTTTCTTTAAAAACGGGATTCACAAGAAACCGAGTAGATTATTGCAAAGATCCACTAAAGGTAATGTAAATTTCTACATATTTTGGATAAACCACAAGTTCATGAATTTTTGCGATTTTATATCTATTTTGACTAGTTTAATGTTGAAATATTGTTGGTTAATGTTGGGAACATTGTTGATTTGAATTTTAAAAGAAAATGATACGCTTGAAAGCGTGGCCACCTCCAGTTACAGGGGAAACTCTGGCGAAATTTTTCCAAAAACCTAACACTTGGAAACATTTTCATAACAAGTGTTAAATATATATTTCTAACTTGTTTTCAAAGATATAAATTTCGCCACGATTTTATTTACAAAATTTCTAAGTGTCAGAGGTGGGATTTTCACAAAATAAAACTTGATAAATGTATATTTAGTATATATATTTTTCATAACAACACTTGTGAGATTTTCTGATTATTTTGTGAACTATATTATTTTTAGGGTAAAAATAATATTACCGAATGTTAACGACTCCAAAATAATACGAACGCCTTCACACAAACATTAAGTTACAACGGTGTTATGTAAACCACCCGATCTTTAAACGTAACTTACGTATTTCCAGAAAATACAAATAATTATGTATTTTGACAAGGATATTATTTTGGAAATTATAAGGATTAAAATATAATATTTTTGGGAAAAATATTTATATTTTGGAAGTAAAGTATTTTGGATAAATGGAATAAAATATATTTTAAGTGAGACTTAATAATATATTTCGAAGTTACAAACGCACATGTATTAAAGCCCCCATCCTTGGGAAGGAACGTATTTACCAAATAATTACTAAGCGTAAGTACGAAATAGTCGTCTAACTATTTCCCAAAGAGATTAAGCCATAAACTAAGGCACGGCCGTCCGTCTAATAGAAATTAGTACGTGTAGGTCGTCTCTCAGCAGATTGACCAGGAGATTTTCGTGCTAGAGACGCACCACTGTGAGTTCATGTCCCCCTTTTCTCTTAACTGTTTTCAGTTTTCTAAACTGCGGGGGTGAAATACATGTTACTATGATTACAAGTACTTTTTACATGGTATGGTTAGTGTAAGGAGGGTTACTACTTAGATCATGTGAGTGGGTAGGCGCAGCATAACGGACCTCGGGGTGACTTTGTGCCCAATGCCGAAATCCGCTAGGTTTGAGTCTTCCTACTTGCACTTCACACATATCAATGGCCTTGCAAACCATTTGTGATCTCTTTATTTCCTTATTTGCTACATACCAGGATTTTATACATACAAAGGTTTTATTACCCACTTACACATGAACTCGCTCAACAATTTTTGTTGATTTTTTTTTCCAACTTACATGTATTTCAGGGAACTAAAGATCTGGCGCGGTATGTTACGTTTTCCCGCTGCTTAAGAGTTACGAGGTCATCCAAGTTTAAGGGATGTGACTTTTTCCTGGACGAGTCACAGTTATTAAACTGTGTTTATTTCATGTTGGTGTTTATGTCTTTCAAAACAATGTTTTATGTTGTTAGGTTGTAATTTCCGTTGCATGAGTCAACGCCGTAGGACAATGTCATGCTACTTATGTCTTAAAACTTAAATTGTTGGTGCACTTGTGTCTGTACTTTGTCTGTATTTTGTAATGTATAAAACGATGTCTTTTGTTAGTCTTGTTTACGTCTTGTGTTTGATGTGTGTATGTGTTTGACTGTATGTTTGACCAAGTCAACCATCCTCCTGGTTTGACTTGGCCAAACAGTCAACACTTAGTGTATAAGTTTGTTAGTGTTCGAAGGATGTCATCGAAGGATAGTTTACATCCTTCGATGACCTCGAAGGATAACCTTCGAAGGAAACATATGGACCTCGAAGGATATATCATCCTTCGAGGTATGTATGGATCCTTCGGAGTGTTTGTGGTCGATAGATGATCCTTCGACAGACTTTCTGATCCTTCGATACATGCAATCTGTTATGGGTATATATATCCCATGTATGGTTCAGTTCACTTTTAGAGAGACATCCGAAAGCAGTGAGTTATATGTGTGTGAGTGAACCAAGGTCTTGTAGAGAGCAATTCAGTTTGGTCAAGGGCTGTAACCGTGTCCACTGAAATACAAGAGAAAACTTTGATATATTGCGTGTCTACTCTTTCTCTTTGTAACTTGTGCTTTCATCTAAACTATCGGTTTGCACTCTAGCTTGGATTCCGCACTTGCTAGAGTGTTAAACATAACAAGGATAAGGTTTAACCTCAACCTCCGAGGGACCTACAAGTGGTATCAGAGCCGTGGCTCTTTTCCTTGTTAAAAACCGGGTTTGTGCAAGACTTTGGAAGTGTTTGGACAAAACTCACTTGGTTTAGCACCCGTTTTTAGTGTGTTTCTTGCATTTTTAGCCTTAAAAACGTGTTCTAAACTAACCGGGTGTGTTAAGGGAAGGTTTGGGTAACTTAAAAATCTTGTTCTGAAAGGTTTGCTAATTTCCGGCCAATATTCCGGCTAAACTCCGGTACTGGTTTCTGGATAAGAAGCCTTCCTTTTTGGGCAATATTTCAAAAGGTCAAATCTGAGTTGGTGAAAAGTTGGGTCTGAACATACCTTCTGCCGAAAGTTGTGCACCAACCCATCACCTTTCTCACCAACTTGTCACTTTGTGTCAGATCTCATCGAAAGATACCTTTCGAAGTCGAAAGATCATCTTTCGATCAAGGAGGTTCGATAGATACCCATCCTTCGAACATCTTTCGAAGTCAGTGAGTTATCTTTCGAGCCAAGGAATCTTTTCGAAGGATATATCATTCGAGCTACTGTTACATTTCGAAAGATAAGGATCCTTTGTGTAGGAGAATCTTTCGAAGTTATTGTTCGAAACTCAACAGTGATCTTTCGAACACTGTTGATCCTTCGAACAAGTGTCTTTCCTTCGAACAAGTGTCTATCTTTCGAACAAGTGTTTATCCTTCGATCCTTATTTGTTTAAGATTAACAGTTGTGTTTTTCAGTTGTGTTTTTCAGGTCTTTCGATCCTTGATCTTTCGGCTCTTTGTTTCTCTTCAACATTTTAACATAGTTTGTGAAAATTAATTTTTCAAATTTTAAATCAATTTTCACCTAATATATTAATTTTTATAAAATGGGAACAAACGGTCAGTGGGATCCATCCGCGTGGACTACAACAACTTTGACTCCACAATCATCAGCTACGCAATCATCAGCCACGCAATCTGCGCCAGAGTTCAACAAAACTGCATGGATGCAGGCTATTGCCCCACCTCAAGCTGCAATGATAACCGCAAATCAATGGGCATTGGTCACAAATCAAAGCAGCAGCATTCAAGCAATGATGCAGAACGACAGTGAAACTGGTACAAGCACAAAACCGCCAAAGCTAAATCACATCAATGATTGGGGATGGTGGAAAGAAAGGCTGAGAACTTATGTTCAGGGGCAAGGTCAAGATCTATGGATGTGTTTCTTCACTCCATTTGAAAATGAGTTGGAAGTTGCAGGATCGAATCCAGAAACTTACAGCACAATGTCTGATGATGATAAGAAGAAGTTTGAATTGGAAAAGAAAGCATTCATGATTCTCACACAAGCTCTTCACAGAGACATATACCACCAGTTCGTTTACTGTACAACTACTAAAAGCTTGTGGGATATGCTCACGTTACGGTGTGAAGGAAACGCTCAATCGAGGAAGATCAAGCAAGAGCTGCTGAAGAAAGAGTTTGAAGGTTTCACGTGTATGGAGAACGAGGGTTTGGCAGAATTATCTACAAGATTCCATCATCTGTTGAGTGAAATGTTTGCCTTCAGAGTAACTGCCACTCCACAAGAAATGGTGAAGAGATTTGCTGATGGCTTACCAGCAAAATGGAGCGGTTATCTTGAGATTCTCAAAGAAAACGGTGTTCTGGACACAATCACCGTCTATGAGCTAATTCAGAAATTGGAGAACAAAGATGTAGAAGAAAAGCTAAAGGCAAAAAGAACAATAACTCCTCAGAATCCAGAGATGTATTTTGGGATTGCAGGTGGTATTAGTGGGGAAAAGCCAGCCTCTCAGCATGCTAAGCTTCAAACAGCTTTCATCTCAAACACAGGATCTTCCACAACGAATCAGTTTGATCCTTCAGCATACACGATGATGTATTCAAGACCAGATTCTTCTTCTCAACAACAACAACAACAGACAGCTCAGCAATTCACACCACCGCCTTTCTTAGACCTAAGCAGAGCTCAACAGCAACAACCGCAACAGCAAGGGTTTTATGGAAACTCTTCAAACTTTCAAGCCACTTCTAATCCGAACACAGTCAGATTAGACACTTCCAACTTTTCCAAAGTCACTGTTGAAATAGCCAAGGAGCATATGGAGATGTTGAATACCTTGGTTAGTGCTTATTGTGGATTAGTTGCAGGTCAGATTGGGAATATCAATCTAACTAATGAAGATTATCAGCAAGTGGATAAAGAAGAGTTTGAGATGATGGATATCAAATGGGCTCTTGCTAGTGCTATTCGAAGAGCAAAAGAGTTCATGGAAAGGACGGGGAGAACCAACTTGGAAAGCAACAACAACACCAAGTATGGTTTTGATAAGAATGCTGTCACCTGCTTCAACTGTGGTGAAAAGGGTCATTTCAAGCGGGAATGTCAGAAGCCATCTAAGCAAGGCAATCAGAATCCTTTCAGGAATCAAAGACAGCCTCAACAACAACAGAACAACAATTCTGACAGACAAATAGTTCCCGTGGGAGGAAATACATCTGGATCCACAAACACTAATCCCCACAGAGGGTTAGTGGTTCAAGCTGATGAGATTTGCAACTGGAATCTTCAGCTTGGTGAAGGAGGAAATGGTGGAACAGCATGTTATGCTAAAGTGGTTGAGAAAGTTGTAGAACCCGTGTCTGCTGGTGAATCTTCAGAAGATGAAGATTGCTCGGGTTACAGTGGGAGCATGGATGGGGAATCACTTGATGCTGGTGATTTATCAAGTGATGCTTTAGATTTGGAGGTTGATGAGCTCCTGGCTGACGCTGAAGCATTATGCAAGAGGAGATCTATTCTTTGCCAGAAATCTGCTGGAACTTCCGAGAAGCTTTCTCAATTTTTCTCTGAAGACGGATCTTTTTCTTTTCATACAGCCTTTATGGCTCATGTAGAAGGTCAAACCTCTCAGGTATGTGATTCTAACTCTGACTCTATTTCTGCATCTGTTGAATGTGCTAAATGTTTAGAATATGCAGAAAAGGAAAGTCTGTTTGAAATCACACACAAACACAATCAAGAATTGATTGTTGATCTTTCTAAAGCAACTGAAGCTAACTTGTTTTTAACCAGAAATGAAAAGGAGTTTAAAGCAACAATTGCGGCGTTAAAACATGATGTTTCTGAACTACAAAAGGCTGTTTTGAGAAAACAACATGCTAACAATAATCTAATTGACACAATTGAAAAACAAATGGTAGAGTTAGCTACAGCTCGATGCGAATGTGAAACAATCAAGCAGAAATTGGAAAGCTATTCCAATTCCCGCTATGTTTTGGATCACATTATTGATGTTCAAAGGAAAAAGGGGGATGCAAAATGTATTGGTTACAAATCATGCCCTCCCCCGATGAATCACAATTACTCCAAGTTGCCTGATGAGGAGGATATGCCCCGTTTTGAACCTACTGTGCCACTCGGTCTAGATGACTTTGCAGCAGGCCTCGGGTTCACAACTGGTACATCATCCTCGGGTCAATCAGAATCTGAGAATGTGACAGATTCACCATGTGTTAAGGAACAGAGTCCTCCCATTATTGAGGATGCTGATTCTTCGGATGATGAATCTGAAGAAATTGTGAAACAACAGTCTAACTCGGTTACAACAGATATTCCTATCGAGAATCACATTCTGTGTGATCCACCAGTGAAACCGAGTAAGACTGAAATGTCAAAAGCAATGGAATCCCTTGTAGTTAGCTCTGAAGGGAATAACTTGTTGTATACGCTCAAAGGAGATAGCAAAATCTACTCTAACAAAGATTTCCCAATTAAAAATGTAAATCAAGATTTAATTAAGCAAATTTTTGAAGGATGCACTGATAAGTTTTTGGGGAACAAAAGTGGCAAAGTTACAGTTACTCAATGTGATCCAATTCCGTGTGAACAAATTAGAAAACAATACGGAAACCAAAAACTACCAATTGAGCGAAAACAACAAGTCAACTCCGGAAAGAGTCAGGTACAGGGAAAGAAAGCTCAGAACAAGGATGTTCATGCACCAAAAGTTCAGCAACCTAAGACTGAACAACCAAAGGTTCAACAACCTAAAGTTGAGCAGTCTAAGGCTACTCAACCTAAGGCTGCACAACCTAAAATTCAACAATCTAAGGTTGAGCAACCTAAGGTTCAACAGCAAAAGGTGCAAAACAAAAGAGATCCTGTTAAGAAAAGAGAACCGAAAGTGAACTTTGTTGGATCCAAGGGTACAGATAAACTTGAAACATTTCAGGATAAATCTAACATTGATTTTATAAAACAAGTTAGAATTTTAAAACGAAATGATCAGAATAATTACACCCAACATACAAACGGATGTGATTTAGGTCCAAGTACATCTAGATCACAAAGTTCATTGTCTGGTTCTCCGTCTGGTCATCAACATGTTTCTCCGAGGTTTGTAGAACGGAGAATGTGTTTTGAGTGTGGCACAGTTGGGCATATTGTAAGATACTGCCCATACCTGCAAAAGTTGAAGGCAAAAACGAGTGCTCCCCAAGAAACCAATTACCAAAAACGACCTGTTTCCCCGAAACAAGACCCACGTGTCTTGAAAGAAAGGGAAAAGAAGTTAAAACAAAAGAATCAAAAGGTAATTGAGAAGGCCTTAAAATCAGAGGTCAAAGAAGAAAAACCTGTACAAGCAAAATCTACAACTGTAAAACCAGTAAATGCAAAAACAATTAATACAAATACTGGTAAAGGACAAACAGCTTGGAAACAAAAACAGGTAATTCAGTCAGGGGGAGCACCACAGGTTCTATTTCCTAATCATCAAGTGATTGAGATCACTTTCCTTGATGATCAAGGACGACCCAAGTCCACAAAGGCTTGGGTCCCCCTCTCAAACTGATATGTTAGTTGCATGTGCAGGCGGCTCCAGGAGGAACTATTAATAGTCTTTGGATTGTTGATAGTGGGGCTTCCAGGCACATGACGGGCGACTATCGTCTTCTTTTCGATGTGCGAAGTATAAGAGGAGGATATGTTGCGTTTGCTGGAGACAAAGGAGGGTATATCACCGGCGAGGGAATGATCTCAAATGGAATTGTGAGTTTCAACAAAATCAATTATGTGCAACAGTTGGATCACAATCTCCTGAGTGTTTCTCAGATCTGCGACAAGAAGTTCACCGTGCATTTTGATGATGCCGGTTGTTATGTGCTGAAGCCAGGATTCAAGATTCCCGCAGAATGGATTCTCTTATCAGCACCAAGAGTTAATGATTTGTATGTCCTTGATATGAGCCAAGCAATAACTCAGTCAAAACAAGTTACTTGCTTTATTTCAAAAGCCACTGAAAAGGAGACGATCTCTTGGCACAGACGGATGGGTCATATTCACCTCAGAAAAATGAATCACCTTGTCAAAAACAATTTGGTGAGAGGTGTCAATGTGAAGAATTTTCAACTTCAAGATGTCTGTGTGCCGTGTCAGAAAGGGAAGCAGATCAAGAAATCACATCCATTGAAGAAGGTTAACACTGTCAACATGCCACTTGAACGTCTGCATATGGACCTTTTTGGCCCTGTCAAACACAAGAGTGTGCATGGGGAAGTTTTCTGCTTTGTAGTTACTGATGACTATTCAAGATTTTCATGGGTTGACTTCATGGTTCACAAGAGTGAGACTCCAGAAATTCTGAAGAATTTGATCACCTTGTTGGAAAATCTTTATAATCTAAAGGTGAGGCGAATTCGAAGCGACAATGGAACCGAGTTCAAAAACAGGGTTATGGATGAATTTTGCACTGCAAAAGGAATCCTTCATGAATACAGCTCTCGGTATACACCACAACAAAATGGAGTCGCTGAAAGAAAGAACAGAACCTTAATTGAGACTGCAAGAACCATGTTGGTTGAGTCTCAGCTTCCAGTTCGATTCTGGACTGAAGCTGTTGCCTCGGCTTGCTACACGTTAAACAGGGTTCTCACAGTGAAAAGACATGGCAAAACGTGCTTCGAACTCCTACACAAGAAGACTCCTGACTTGGAATATCTAGAACCTTTTGGTGCACCATGTACCATGATTGAGCCTGACGGGAAGTTTGGTGCCAAAGCTATCGAAGGTTACTTCCTTGGGTATGCTACTCCTAATCTGCGAGTATGGAACCTGACTACCAAAAGGATTGAAGAATGGGGTGAAGTAAGAGTTCAAAGATATTCTAATCCTCCGAAGCCTTCTGGAGATCCATGGATGTTCGATTATGATGGTCTTTTCGGCTCATTTAATCTGCCAACATTTGATGATGACAATGCAATTGCTCAAATGTTGTCTGAAAGCGAGAATGCGACTGGCTCTCAGTTAGCTCGTCCAATCATTGTTGACTCACAAGCATCTTCTTCTGTCAACAATCTCGTTTCAAATGAGGTGTTTAATGATGCTGTCGATTACAACTTGTCATCGGAAGATGAGGAGTATGTTGATGCAAATGATGGTGAAGCACTGCGTCCGGTTCAAGGTACTTCAGAAGCAACGGATCCAGTGTCTGCGCCAATTATCCAAGAAGAAAATGCATCATCTTCTACAACTCAACAGCTTCAGAATGATATCGGGAATTTAAATATCAATAACTTGAGGTCAAATGTTGAAGTTCCTCCAGTTTCTGAAACCCGAATTCATAACATTCATCCTCAGCAGAATATTATAGGTGATGTTCTCAGTGGTGTAAGGACAAGGAATCAAATCAGAAATAATGAAAATGCTGGCTTGTATGCTGAGATACGAGAATCGGGACAACAAAATGATTGGTCTTTCGCCTGCTATGTTAGCCAAGAAGAGCCTAGATCTTGGAAGGAGGCATTGAAAGATGATTCCTGGGTGGAAGCCATGCAAGAAGAACTTCAGCAGTTCGAGAAGTTGGGCGTATGGAAATTGGTTGATAGGCCCGACAACTACAAGAAGATCGGAACTCGCTGGGTGTTTAAGTGCAAAAAGGACGACCGTGGGATTGTTGTCCGAAACAAAGCAAGGTTAGTTGTTCAAGGCTTCAGTCAGATCGAAGGTATTGACTACAATGAAGTGTATGCACTTGTTGCTCGTCTGGAGGCTATTAGAATCTTTCTAGCCTACGCATCCTTCAAGAAATTCAAGGTGTACCAGATGGATGTTAAAAGTGCTTTTCTACACGGAGTAGTCGAAGAGGAAGTATATGTCGAGCAACCACCGGGGTTTGAAGATCCATTACATCCTGACAGGGTTTTACTGCTTAACAAGGCGTTATATGGTCTTCATCAAGCACCTCGGGCCTGGTATGAGACACTGTCTACCTACCTGTTGAGCAATGGGTTTAGACGGGGTTTGATCGATTGTACCCTCTTCATCAAAGAAAAAGGTGAAGATCTTCTGTTGGTACAAGTGTATGTCGATGACATTATCTTTGGTTCTACCGATGATAAGCTGTGCAAGGAATTTGAAAAGGTGATGCAAGATCGATTCGAAATGAGTGCGATGGGTGAAATGACGTTCTTCTTGGGTTTGCAAGTTAATCAGTCCGAATCTGGAACTTTTATTCATCAAACCAAGTACGTCGGAGACATCTTGAGCCGGTTCCAGATGTCCGATTCGAAGCCAATCTCTACTCCTCTTCCGCAGAATCACGGGATTACTCCGGATGAAGAAGGGGATGCTGTAGACTCTTCACTTTATCGTGCTATGATTGGATCCTTAATGTATCTCACCGCATCAAGACCCGACATTATGTATCCAACTTGTCTTCTCGCTAGGTATCAAGCGAATCCGAAGGTCTCTCACTATGCTGCTGTTAAAAGGATTTTCCGTTATCTGAAGGGTTACCCTGACACCGGGTTATGGTACCCTAAGGATGATAACTTCGATCTCAAAGCTTTCAGTGATTCTGATTTCAGCGGCTGCAAGAAAGATGGAAAATCAACTACAGCAGGATGTCAGTTCTTAGGCAATCGCCTAGTCACTTGGCAATGCAAGAAGCAGACATGTGTGGCTACGTCTACATGTGAAGCAGAATACATTGCTGCGTCTAGTTGCTGCTCCCAGGTTCTATGGATCCAACAACAGATGCGAGACTACGGTTTTGAATTCCTAACTACTCCTATTTATGTTGATAATGAGGTTGCTTTACAGATCACTAGAAATCCTGTACAGCACTCAAAAACGAAGCACATCGATATTAAATATCACTTCATACGTGATTGCTTTGAAAAGAGACTTATCGATGTGGTTCACATTCATACTGATCACCAACGTGCCGACCTTTTTACCAAAGCATTTGATAAATCAAGATTTGATTATTTACTTTTGGTAAACGGCATAAAGGTGAAGCAAGAGTAACCGACATCAGGAAATCGTTTTTGTAAATATTTTTCTAAAAACCAAAAATCCAAAAATATTTTTCATTTTCTTTATTTTTGAATTTTAGGGGGAGAAAGTTTCAAGAAAAATACAAAAACATTGAAAAACCACAAAAACACAAAAATATGTCTTTAATTTATTTACTTTCTGCATTTAAGGGGGAGAAAATTCAGAAAAACACAAAAACAATAGAAAAACAAAAATGAGTTTCTTGGTAATATAAGAGAAAATGATATTACATCAGAGGTCGGTTGAAACATGTTTCTAAAAGTCAAAAGGAAAAGAAAATGATAAGTAGCTTTACTAATGATGTACCGGTAGACTCACAATCATGTTAAAGTATGCAAGAGATATAAATATAACAGACTGAAAACCGGGTGGGAACCATTCATTGGCATATGGTCTTGGTACCGAAATTTCGTTTGATAGATTGCCGAGGTTCTGAGATATTCGGGGTTTATGCTTTTTATCATCTGGGTATCATGGTTGTTTCTATAAAAGACAAAGTCTAAGTTCTTCCATGATACCATACATACGTGTACATAATTCATACTGCATTCGACCTCAATAAGTGATAAACAATCACATGTCCATACAAAATAAGTGATAAAATATCACAATTATCCGGGAGTCAAGTTCGTCTCTCTGCTGTACGGAAGTACTGACCTGTTCACGGAGTTGCTCCTGTGCCCTCATGCATCGAAAATCAAGTTCCTCATCAATAAGTGATTCTATCACATAGGGCTTGTTTTCAAACTCAAATAAGTGACTTGTTCACATTGTATATATATACGTTAAAAACGGATGATAAATGGTATACTCCCCAGTATGATGAACTCTCGTGCATACCTTGATACGGGAATGTGTCGTGAGTGGATGAACACCGGTCGGTAAGTATAAATCATACCTTAAACGTATCTCATTGTATTATGATTACACTTGATTGTGAGTTTAAGTGGATAACAATATCGGTAATTGTGGTAGAATACTTATACACTTCTGTAAAAGAATTTTAAAAGGAAATGTGTTTTGACAAAAGACTGCAAGCTGATATGATTCTCTTCGCCAGAAACTCGCAAAAATATTGTTGTGTTGTACATATTTATTTACTGCTTTATTTTAAACAGTTTTGTCGTTTGGTGCATATCAACACGACATTAACGGTGATGTCGTTTGATAACATTCAAAGGATATTAAAATTGTTGCCTTTCATTTTATCAAACCTCAAAATCCAAAAAGATTTTCTATTTAATATTATTTTTGATTAACTGATGTTGGTGCTCGATCCGATACCTGACAAGCCGATATACTTCATAAAACTAACCTTTGCAAAACTTCATAACGGACAACTTTTCAAAATGGTCATTTCTGAAAAACCTCCAAAATTTGAAGGGTTTAAATTGAAAATTCCCAAAAATCCAAAGTGTTGGTGGAAATCTGATCCTTCGAGGAAGCAATGGCCCTCGAAAGATCAGATGGTCAATGAAAGTCAACGAAAGTCAATCATCTCAGTCGAAAGATGATTTGGTCAACGAAGGATTTGACCAAATTGATCTTTCGAGTTGATCAGATCCTTTTGAAAGATGGCTTAGTTCGAAAGATATTTTTCGAAGGATAACAACAAATATCTGGTATCCTTCGATCCAGATCTTTCAAATATCTGGTATCCTTCGATCAAAGTAGGGATCCTTCGACCCAAAGGTGATCTTTCGAGACACCTTTACATCTTTCGAAGGGTCATCTATCCTTCGAGACGGTTGGACTTTTGAGGTCAGGGTATATAAAGGGTCATCTTCTTCATTTGTTCATAACTGTTTCAAAATTCATCTCTCAAAAACCTCTCATCATCACGAATCTCTGCCAAAATTTTTCAAAATCAGTTGAAGTATCAGGATTTTTATACAACCTTTGTTAGGATAATCCTGAATCCTTAAACAAACACGTCATAAACATTTCATTTGATCATGTTACTTTTTGCATTATTGTTCTTCTTTTCAGTTTATGAAAACCTAGGATGATATATGGTGAATATAATGTACAAAACATGATAATGATAAGTTTCTGATAATTATAATGTTCATGACACAGTTTTGGATTACATCTTGATGACAAAATTGTGGGTTTGGTTTAAAACAGAGTCATGGTGTCTAAGGTTTGGATTGGGTAAACAGAACTTGGTTTGGGGTGTTTGATTTAAATCAGTGCATGTGTGTATGTTCATGTCCGAATGGGTCAAATTGTTGATGGTTTGAAATGGTGGTTAATGTTGTTTTTGTTTGGCATAAAACCAACTTGAAATCCACTAAAAATTATCACCGGAATTAAACTTAAAACCCACCGGAAAATACACCGTTGAACAGTGATGCCGGAGGTCAACACGAAGGATGTTGACTCTCACCTCGATAGATGTGATGCACAACATCTTTCGATCTGAGACTCGAAAGATGTTAGATTCCTCGAAGGATCATCCTTCGATTGATCAAACCTTCGAATGATCAAGACATCTTTCAAACTCTTGATTCTTCGAAAGATGATCTTTCGATAAGGTTGTCATCCTTCAAGAAAAGTGACATCTTTCGAACAGACTAACATCCTTCGAACAATCTGTCATCCTTCGTGCCATGTTCAATCCTTCGATGGATAATTTGGATCCTTCGAGAGTTCAACACTTAGTAATTTTTCAAGAATTTGAAATTTTTCTAAGTGTGGAACTTTTGTTGACTATTTGACTTTTTCTTATTACGTGTCTATGTTTCATGAACAGAAATGGCACCGAAAGTGAAAAAGGAACGGGCAAAGCCAACAAAGAAGGAGAAAACTGAGGTTGAATCTATGTCTGAATCTAGACATAACATGGTTGCTTATTTACAACCTGAAGGCAAGATCAGTCCGGAATTCACGGGAATTATGGAGTATCTTCATCGCTCTCGTATCAATTATGCTATCACAACACAGCACACTGCCTATCAATCTCACATCAAGGAGTTCTGGAATTCGGCTGCGATTGAAACAGTGGAGAACAAGGAAGTGATTAGGGGATCAGTTGCTGAAAAACCCGTGGTTATTACAGAAAACACTATCAGAGCACGTCTACAGCTTGGAGATCAACCAGAAGATCCTACTTCTATTGATTTACAATGTCAACGGGGTTTACTGATGAGGCTACGGTACAGCGACGACGTTCTTGCAAATCAGATCAACAAGAAGTTCATGCCGCTTCGATACAAGTTCTTGTTGCATATTCTCATTCACTGCCTGAGCAACAAGAGATCTGGATATGATCTGTCGCCGATTGACTTAACGGGATTGTTTACGGCTTTGATTCTGAACAAGCCGTTCAACATATCTCGCTATATCTTCGACAATCTGAAGGAAAATGCTCGAAGGCCCCTCCCGTCTGCAACCCAACGAACATCTACCAAATTCTGGATATATCCTAGATTTCTGCAGATGATGATTGATGATCAGATTCCTGATCTTCCTAAAGCTGAAGCAGATGTTCTACCTGTCAATCCAATGAATGAGCGTACTCTGCTGATATTCAAGTCTATGTCCGCCTATAAGGAATCGGACCCAATTAGGAAACTTATTGGTCATCTTGATATTCCTGACTACGAGGCACCGCAGAACAACAGATGGCGTCGAGACGCGAGCGATTCTGATAATGAAGAGCCAAAGTTAATTGCTTTGGCTGATACGCAGCTCGGGGCTAAACATGGAATCAAAGCAACAAGGAAGTCTGCTGGCAGTTCTAGTGCTGCAGCACGTGTTGAGGTTGACGTTAATGTTGCTGCTGAAGAAGTTCAGGGAGAGTTTGTCGACCCTGATGCTCATGTTGGTACTGGTGGTGTTGTAGTTGTTGAAACAGGTGGTAGTGCAGGTGGTGCTGGTGGTGCTGCGAGTCAGTCAGGTACTGTTGTGACTGACAAAGGCAAAGGAAAGGTAGATGAGCCGAGGAGACAAGCGGATGATAGTAGTTCGTCTTCTGAAGAGGAAGGAGGTTCTGGTGACGATGGTTCATCTTCTGAGGACGATAATCCTCCTCCTCCAGGAATGAAAAAGGTCTATGATAGTCGCAGGAATCCTCGTTTTGAGCGAATAGAGAAGACGGTTAGAACTGGAGAATCTGACAGGGATGAGGATTATATCCTTACTTCTCCAGGTTTTGTTAGAAAGAGGAAAGCAAAAAGACAGGGTGTTCGTTCATCAAAGAAAACTGCTGGTGATTCCTCTATTCCAGTTTCTATTCAGCCTTCATCTGCTCCTGAGCAACAGCTTCCTCCTGTTAGTGATCAACTGACTGCATCAGAGACGCTGGAACTGATGTCTTCTCCTCAGAGGTCCTCTGGGACGCGCACGGTGACTGTTGATCAACAGCCGCCTGCAACTCCCGCCTCAGGTACACATGCCCGACCTACTCTTGTTATTACTGGTCCTACAGGTGCTTCTGGTCAGGCTGGTCAGTCTGGCTCCTCAGGACCTGAGCCTTCGCGACCGACTCTGGCAGAGACTTTTTCTGGTTTATCTGAATCTGAAAAGATTCAATTCCTGATTGAACAAATGAGTGAATTGGGTTCCATAGTTGGTCGGCATACAAGAACAATTGAAGAGTATCGTGTGCAGCGAAAACAGGATGTGGTGGCACACAACACGCTGTGTTCAATTGTTAACGCTCAGAATATCAAGATTAAGGAACAGGCTGAGGAAATTGAAAGGTTAAAGGAAGCGAACAAGGCTCGAGACAGGGAGGTTGAAATAATGAAAAGGCATAGTACTGTGTTGGAGAATGAGGCTAAAGCACTAAGGCAGAAGCATGAAGAGCTGTCAGAGCGCTATAAATATCGCGATGATCGATTAATGGAAAGCTTCAAGCCTGTGTTTGCAAACTTCAAGAAGACTAATCAGAAAGTGGGTACGCTGTGGAATGAAAGATGTAATGCATTAGGCATTGTACCCTCAAGGCGTGAGGATGACAAGGATGATGATGTAGCAAATCCGGATCAACCAGCTGCCTCAGGTTCCGGTGCAACTGCATCCGGGGCTGCAGGTGGGTCTGGTACATCTCAAGATGCTCCTACTGCTCCTTCCACAGCTACTACTGGCCCATCTGAGCAGACAGAAACACTGGGAACTTCTACAGGGCTTGAGCATGTTAGTCTGGAAGCAGAAATGTTTGCAGATCTCCCTGAATCCTCAGGTGTTCTTCAGTATCATCCAGTCACGGGTGAACTGTTAGAAGAGGGAGAACATGTTACTGAAATGTCTGATGAACAGATACTGGCTTTGACAGAATTAGATGATGTTGCTGTGAGTATGATTGATGCTACTCCGTTGGAACAGGACCAAACCGATTTCTCTTCCATTGATGAAATCTTCATCGGTTCGGATCCTGAACGTCCTGTATATGTTGGGAAAGAATATGCGGAGGTTAATGCTCTTGATGATGATTTTGTGGCAGAAAAGACTGCAGAGTTTGCCAATCTCTCTTCAGATTCTCCGGCAGCTCAAGAAAACCGTGAGAAGACAGTGAATGAATGGCGAGCGGATTTCCTTGCTAGGAATCCTCCTCCGCTCGCTCCGTTGGATCAGGTTAACTATATGAGTCTGGAAAAGAATCGGGCTCGAGGTCGCATTATTAGTTGGATGTTCGTTAAGGACCTTCACTGCATGGTCGTGAAACGAGAAAATGGTCTTCAGTATTTCAGAACTCTTCTCAGTATTCTCTCACTTCCGTACTATGATGTTGCAGTGTTAGCTCAACTAGACGTTATCAATCGAGACGAAGAAAAGATGGTGGATCTGTTTGCTAAGAAAATCAGGTTGGAAAGGAGAAGGGGTTGGAAGGATCCTCTATACAAGCCACAGTTTCCCAGATACGAGCAGATCAGATTTACACTTGATCCAGAAACAAACACTGCTCGCTATCGTTTGGTGTATGATCGTCCAAAAGTGATGAAGAAGATACCTTTGCTGAAGATGAAGACTGACTTTCTAGGAAATTTTCGTTGCTGGGTCTATGACGCGGATACTGGTGAAGCCGTGATCCTATTCAGAGATAGTCAGGAGAACTTTAGAATAATAGATCCGATGTGGATTACTAACATGTCCAGATCGGATATTATTGTTCTGAAGGATCATGAGATAAACTACTTGGTTCGGGATCGGGAACAAGCAATGAAGTTTCAGAAGATGGCCTTGTACTGCTTCAATTTGCTGGTCAACGCCGGAAGTGCATGGTCATCGCATCATTTGACAGTGGAAAGAACGTCCGAGACTTAAAGACACGAAGATCGAGACAAAGCTACAGCCAAGGGGGAGTTTGTTGGTGCACTTGTGTCTGTACTTTGTCTGTATTTTGTAATGTATAAAACGATGTCTTTTGTTAGTCTTGTTTACGTCTTGTGTTTGATGTGTGTATGTGTTTGACTGTATGTTTGACCAAGTCAACCATCCTCCTGGTTTGACTTGGCCAAACAGTCAACACTTAGTGTATAAGTTTGTTAGTGTTCGAAGGATGTCATCGAAGGATAGTTTACATCCTTCGATGACCTCGAAGGATAACCTTCGAAGGAAACATATGGACCTCGAAGGATATATCATCCTTCGAGGTATGTATGGATCCTTCGGAGTGTTTGTGGTCGATAGATGATCCTTCGACAGACTTTCTGATCCTTCGATACATGCAATCTGTTATGGGTATATATATCCCATGTATGGTTCAGTTCACTTTTAGAGAGACATCCGAAAGCAGTGAGTTATATGTGTGTGAGTGAACCAAGGTCTTGTAGAGAGCAATTCAGTTTGGTCAAGGGCTGTAACCGTGTCCACTGAAATACAAGAGAAAACTTTGATATATTGCGTGTCTACTCTTTCTCTTTGTAACTTGTGCTTTCATCTAAACTATCGGTTTGCACTCTAGCTTGGATTCCGCACTTGCTAGAGTGTTAAACATAACAAGGATAAGGTTTAACCTCAACCTCCGAGGGACCTACATAAATCAATGGATGATCTTGCATGGTTTTTATTTCATATAGCTTTGTTATGGTTAAGCTATGGTATTAAGAAGTCACACCAAATTAACCACGCTTCCGCAAAGCCAGGGTGTGACAGCTTGGTATCAGAGCTCTGATCATAGCGAACTAGGATTCCTTCTCGAGTCTAGACTATGATCACTCGGGCTGTCACGAAAACATTTTTACACTGCATACCACTTAAGTCCAGATCCAAAACGTTTTTACAAACAAATGTTGAGCACATTTTATTTAATAGTTATAGGCTCAGTCTGGGAGGCTGAGGCTCGGTCTGGGAGGCCGAGGTAGTTGTCTAGTGGGACTAGGAAGAGCAGTCTGAGAGGCTGGGATAATTGGCTAGTGGGACTAGGAAGAGCAGTCTGAGAGGCTGGGAGAATTGGCTAGTGGGACTAGGAGGAGCAGTCTGAGAGGCTGGGATAATTGGCTAGTGGGACTAGGAAGAGCAGTCTGAGAGGCTGGGAGAATTGGCTAGTGGGACTAGGAGGAGCAGTCTGGGAGGCTGGGAGGCTATTGGGACTACGAAGATCAGTCTGGGAGGCTGGGAGGCTAGTGGGACTAGGAGTACTATTTGATTGCTTAATTGGTGACTAATATGTTTATTTAATTGTATGATTGATTATTTGTGCATATTTGTGCTTGTGTTACAGACACCATGGATTCATCATGCACTGGTGCGTCGGACACTACGGGCCCTATGCCCATTGTATCAGACGACCGAGAGTCTTCGGAGCATGAGGTCCACACATCAGATGTTACCAGCACGGATGAGGATGATTTCCAGCCCTTCGCGCTACCCGATGCTGCTGTCGAGCCTGCTGATGGCCCTTTTGCTGGGGATTTACCGCTCGTGGAGATCCATGCCCCTATACCTCTTGCTGCTTATCCTGCTCTTGATATGCTTCTTGACATCGACGTTGATGACGACATCAACTTGTTGGACGACGAGTTACTAGAGGATGATGTTGAGGGCGAGGCCCTTATAGCTGCTGATGCTCCTTTGCTGCTCGCAGACGCTCCTGCTGAGGAGTTACCTGTTCATTCACCCGTCCCAGACTCTTTCGAGTCTGTGGCCTCTGCACAGTCACACACTGAGGGTGCGCAGCACTATTCTCATGCCTCAGATCCTGATAGGGCATCATCTGCTGCCCCTGCCCTGAGCTACGCTTTCGATCACGACCTTGATGAGGATTCCGACCCTGTCTTTCCACCAGGATTTGACCCTGACCAGGACATAGAGTTTATACCACTGGATCAGCCTATGGAGGACCCGGTTGACCCAGTTGACCCTGTTGACCCTGCGTTTGCTGACCACACAGATTTTGAGATGGAGTTCGATGCCCCCGAGCCTGCCGTGGCCCCCGAGCCGGTAGCCGCTCCTGACTCTGTGTTTGAGCATGACCCTATTCATGCTGACGTACCCATTGTTGACCCTGTGATTGCTGATCTACCCGTTGATGATCACCCTGTTGCTGCTCCACTTTTGGAGGGTGATCATGCTGTTGTTGATGCTCAGGTTGATGCCCCTCTCATCGTGGATATGCCTGCTGAGCCTGTTGTAGTCGCTCCTCTTCCTGATCCTGTTCCTTTGGAGCCCGACCATGCACTATTTGGGACACATATTGATCCCCGTTATGCACACACCCGGAATGGGTGGATTGATGATGATGATGAGTACCCGCCTTTCGTGGTACCAGTTACACCCGTTCCAGCCCCTATGTTAGTTCCTCCTGAGATTCCTTTGCATCCCGTTCATACTACCGGTGTTCACCACACTGACCTACCTGTTATGTTTCATCAGTTCACACCCCCAGCACGACCTGGAGAGGGTTCCTCGGCTCATCCCTTTGGACATGTGCCGACATCTATCCCAGTTGTACCACAGTTTTCTACTGCTTTTCCCCCTGTTCCTCCATTTTCTGTGCCACCTTTTGCCCCAACGAGTGAACCATTACTTTGGACGTCACCACCTATTATGCCGCCATCCGACCCCTACCATCCCTTCCATATGGGGTATTCAGTTGAGGATGTTCTTATGTCGTTTGTTGTTCAGCAGGAGGCACTCACACGGCATATACAGGAGCTCGAGAGAGCCCAGCCACCGCCGTGCCAGTGCCAGGGTCAGACCCACCCTACTTCTTCGCAGCCCCCTCGATCGTTGCCACTGGACTCTGCTGCACGCCTTTTGGCACTAGAGCAGCAGATGGCTTCCTGGTTGTGTTCCCAGAAAGCCATGGAGGAGGACTGGCTCCATTTACGTCGTTTGTTCTACTCCCATTTTCCCCCTCCTCCACCGCCATCAGTGTAGAGCTCTTTAGTACAGCACAGGTGGACGTTGGTGAGAAGACAGCGATTGCTCTGACCGCACAGCTTTTTGGAGACTGCATTCTGATCCTGACTTTTGCTGACATGTATATGGATGTATTGACACTGATTTGATATATTTTTGGACTGGGGTGATGTAGCCCTTAGTCGTGGATGTTGTATGTTGCAGTTATGTACTTGTACACTTTACCTTGTGGTCTCGATTTATGGCAATGCAATCGCAGTATTCTCATCATATGTGATGTTTTGATTGATTATTTATGTTTTATGACATGGGATGTTGTGTGATGGGTATAATTATAACATGGGATGTTGTGTGATTAATGTAATTGTAACATGGGATGTTATGTGATTGGTCTATTTATAACATGAGATGTTATGTACTATTACTATCATTATATACGTACGCTTTACTATGGCCTGACCCACGTGAATATATCGTTTAGAAGATGCCGCCGAGACGTCAAACGCAAATGCCTACCAATGAGGCAGAGCTTCAGCAAGTCACCGCTGCTGCCATCGCACTGTACGCCGCCTCTCAAGGAAGGACAAGTGGAAGTAATTCTGGCAATACTGGCAACAACAATCCACCTCATGGTAATACTAAGTCATTGAGACATACCATGATACAATGGGATATCTCTAGCAAGGATGCTAATGCCATTCATATGTTGTAATGTGTATGTAGGGTGCACCTACAAGTAGTTTTTAGACTGCAAGCCTGTCAACTTTGATGGCACCGGAGGTGCAGTTTCTTTTGTTCGTTGGGCCGAGAAGACAGACTCAGTTCTCCGCATGAGCAAATGCGCTCCAGACCAACAAGTGACTTGCATATCTGGGCTATTCTCGGATGGAGCCCTGTCATGGTGGAATTTACAAGTCCAAACTCTTGGTGAAGCCGCTGCCTACGCAATGTCATGGAACGAGCTGAAAGAGCTCATGCACCGAAAGTATTGCTCTCGCGCTGAAATTCAAAAGTTGGAAACTGAATTTTGGCACTTGAAGATGGAAGGTCCGAAAATCGCAGAGTATGTTCAAAGATTTCATGACTTATCTCATGTGGTACCTTATATGGTCACACCAGAATTCAAGCGAGTTGAGCGCTTCATTTGGGGTTTAGCTCCTCAAATCATAAGTATGGTGACCAGTTCAAAACCGGCAACAATCACTGAGGCAATTGATCTAAGCGTGGCTCTTACTGAGGAGGCTATCCGCCTGAACAAGTTTTCTGATGAGGAGCCAAAGAAGAAGAAGGAGACTCACGTCGAGTCGTCCAGGGGTAACAAACGAAAGTTCTCCAACTTTAAACAAGGAACTAGTGGGGTTGACAAGAAAGGAGAGTCAAGCACGCCGACTCAAGTTACAGCCGGTGGTGGAAAGAAAGGAAAGGGATATATGGGCACCCATCCCAAGTACAACACCTGCCAGCGCCACCATTCTGGCCGATGTGGTTTGAAAGTATGTGAAGCATGTGGGAAAACTGGTCACTCGAAGGATTCTTGTTGGGCTACTGTTGGCCGGGGAGGCCAAGGAGGATTTGGAAACAGAAACAATAACCAGGGTGGAAATGGAAATCGCCTACAAGGAAACAATGGAGGAAATGGGAATCGAGGCAACCATGTGAATCAAGCTGGGAATGCGAACCGAAACAACAAAAATCAAGCTGGGAATGGTGGAGGAAACGGGCAAAGACCAGGATGCTTTAACTATGGTGATATTGGGCACTTTAAGAGGAACTGCCCAGAATTGAACCAAGCCCGTGGAAGAGTGTTTAATATCGAAGCAAGGGAAGCGCGCCAGGATCCCAATGTCGTTACTGGTACGTTCCCTGTAAACCAACGCTATGCATCCGTTTTGTTTGATACTGGTGCCGATTATAGCTTCGTATCGTTAGAGTTTAAGAATATGCTTGGGTTAGCCGCTAGTAAGTTAGATATCCCTTACTCAATCGAATTGGCTAATGGAAAGTTAGTAGAAGCCAATGAAGTTATCAGAGGTTGTGTGATCGAATTGGGAGAGCGTGAGTTTGCTTTGGATTTACTACCAGTCCAGCTGGGGAGCTTTGACGTGGTAGTAGGAATGGATTGGTTATCGAGCAACAAGGCTGAAATAGTTTGTCACGAAAAGGTCATTCGCATCCCAACCGAAGATGGTGAAACAATTGTGGCTCATGGAGAGAAGCGGGATACGCCGTTAAGAATTATCAGTTGCTTGAAAGCGCGAAAGTGTTTACAGAAGGGATGTGCTGCCTTCCTGGCACACATCGTGGATAAGAAAGCTACAGAACCAAAGATCGAAGACATCCCTGTCGTGAGGGAATATCCAGAAGTCTTCCCAGAGGACTTGCCCGGATTGCCACCCCAGAGGCAAGTGGAGTTCCGCATCGACTTAGTTCCAGGCGCCGCACCTGTGGCTAAGGCACCTTATAGACTTGCCACGTCTGAGATGCAGGAATTGTCAACACAACTTCAAGAGTTGTTAGACAAAGGATTTATCCGACCAAGCTTCTCGCCTTGGGGAGATCCGGTCCTGTTTGTCAAGAAGAAGGACGGTAGTTTCCGTATGTGCATTGAATACCGGGAGTTGAATAAGCTGACGATCAAGAATAGATACCCTCTGCCAAGAATCGATGATCTATTCGACCAACTACAAGGTTCAAGCTTTTATTCAAAGATCAATTTGCGATCTGGATACCATCAGTTAAGGATACAAGAGGAAAGTATCCCTAAGACAGCCTTTAGAACTCGTTATGGACACTACGAGTTCCTTGTTATGCCGTTTGGGTTGACAAACGCGCCTGCAGTTTTCATGGATTTGATGAACAGAGTTTGCAAGCCGTACTTGGATAAGTTCGTGATTGTGTTCATCGATGACATTTTGATTTATTCAAAGACAAAGGCTGAGCACGAACAGCATCTAAGAGCTATTCTGGAGCTGCTAAAGAAGGAACAGTTGTACGCCAAATTCTCTAAGTGCGAGTTTTGGCTACGAGAAGTCCAATTCCTTGGACACGTGGTGAATGGAGATGGGATTCATGTGGACCCCACAAAGATTGAAGCAATAAAGAATTGGGAAACGCCAAAGACGCCAACCGAGATTCGACAATTCTTGGGTTTGGCTGGCTACTATCGAAGGTTCATTGAGGATTTTTCGAAGATCGCTCAACCATTGACGCTCCTCACACAAAAAGATAAGAAGTTTGATTGGGGAATCAAACAGGAGGAAGCATTTCAGCTGTTAAAGGATAAGCTCTGCAATGCGCCAATCTTAGCACTACCGGAAGGTACAGAGGATTTTGTGGTATACTGTGACGCCTCGCGTCAAGGATTGGTTTGCGTGTTGATGCAATGCCAGAAGGTTATAGCTTACGCATCGCGTCAACTGAAAGTGCATGAAAGGAACTATACCACAAATGATTTGGAACTCGGCGCAGTGGTGTTTGCATTAAAGATCTGGAGACACTACCTTTATGGTACGAAATGTACAATCTTCACAGATCATAAGAGCCTGCAACACATATTCAACCAGAAGGAGTTGAATATGAGGCAGAGACGTTGGGTCGAGCTGTTAAACGACTACGACTGCGAGATTAAGTATCATCCAGGGAAGGCGAATGTGGTCGCCGATGCCCTAAGTCGAAAAGAAAGGATCAAGCCCATAAGGGTTAGGGCTTTAGAGATGATTATCCAAACCGATCTTTCCTTGCGCATTCGTGCCGCGCAGAAGGAAGCACTTAAGGAAAGTAACCTTGAAGAAGAGTATCTCCGTGGGTTGGAGAAGCAGTTAATGCCAAACGAGGAAGGAACATTATGTTTTGAGTAAAGGATTAGGGTTCCTCTGTTTGGTGGTTTGAGGAAAGTTATTTTTGATGAAGCTCACAAGTCGCGGTACTCTATCCATCCAGGAGCGGATAAGATGTACCAGGACCTTAAAGATTACTATTGGTGGCCTAGGATGAAAGGTGACGTTGCTGTTTACGTGAGCAAGTGTTTAACGTGCGCTAAGCTGAAAGCCGAATACCAAAAGCCTTCGGGACTTCTGCAACAACCCGAAATTCCCAAGTGGAAATGGGAACAAATCTCAATGGATTTCATTACAAAGTTGCCAAGAACGCCAAGAGGTCATGACACTATTTGGGTAATAGTGGACCGATTAACGAAGTCTGCGTACTTCTTACCTATCAGAGAGAAAGATAATACGAGCAAGTTGGCTGAAATTTACATGAGAGAAATTGTTACACGCCATGGAGTGCCTCTCTCAATCATCTCTGATAGAGACGGAAGGTTCGTATCAAGGATTTGGCAATCCTTCCAAGAAGCTTTTGGCTCGCAATTGAATATGAGCACCGCATTTCACCCACAGACCGACGGACACAGCGAGCGAACGATACAGACTTTGGAAGACATGCTGAGAGCATGTGTTATGGATTTGGGCGGTAGCTGGGATAAGCATTTGCCATTGGTCGAATTTTCATACAACAACAGCTACCACACCAGTATTGGTGTCGCGCCATTTGAAGCTTTATATGGCCGCAAGTGCAGATCGCCGCTTTGTTGGTCTGATGCAGGTGATAGACAACTGGTTGGTCCTGATGTGGTACAGGAAACCACAGATAAGATCGCACAGATCTGAGATCGCATCAAGGCGGCTCGTGATCGTCAGAAAGCCTATGCGGATCGAAAAAGGAAACCTCTGGAATTTGAGGTAGGTGATATGGTTTTGTTGAAAGTATCACCCTGGAAGGGTGTGGCATGCTTCAGGAAGCGTGGAAAGTTGAATCCGAGGTATATTGGTCCGTTCAGAATTTTGGAAAGAATTGGGTTGGTAGCGTACAAGTTGGATTTATCTGCGGAACTGAATGGTGTTCACGATACATTTCATGTATCAAATTTGAGGAAGAGTCCAACTCAAGATACCGTTGTCATTCCCACCGACGAGATTCATGTTGACGACACGCTCCATTTTGTCGAAGAACCGGTTGAGGTTACAAATTGGAAAGTCAACAAGACCCACCGGAGCAGTGTCAAGCTCGTCAAGGTTCGTTGGAATGCCAGATATAGTCCCGAATACACCTGGGAGCATGAGGACCGGATGAAAGAGAAATACCCCACTTATTTCCCAAGAACCCTGCTTCTAGAAGCAGAACTTAAAATTTCGGGACGAAATTTTTCTAACGGGGGGAGAATGTGACAACCCTCACCAAATCAGGTATCCGTACGACTTAATTAATACTTAATTACTGCTTAATTAGTTTGCTTGATTGAAATTATGGATAAACTGCTACCTGAATACTGATACATGTACATACTTGCATCATACTTTATTTGCTGTCACTCCATTATTTACATACAGAACTCTAGTGACAACCTTGATGCACAAAAGCACAGTAGCACTATGAACGGATAACCCATCTAACATGTTGTTATAGCCAGCATCAGGCAGACACTGCCTCTAAGGCCTGTATGAGCCCGAGATAGTTTACTACACTAGTAGAGAGTGTAGGGGTATGAGGGTTGTAGAACTGCGTCACTAGGTGATAATTACAGTGACCGGATGTGCCTAAAACGTACTTTAAAGTCAAAATTCAGCACTTTAAATCAAAATTCAGCATTTAGCTAACTAATAAAGTGCCAAAACATGAGAAAAATAATACTAGACACTATCCAAAGTGTCGGGAATAAGTTGTGTCACCAAAAATAGTAATAACGACACTTTAAAGCTTTGTTAAGTACTTTAACGGATAACTATCCAACCGAACAACCGGACTTTACCCGGAACATAAAAATATTGCCATTAACACTGTTTTTCTGTTCTGAGCCAGTTAGGGTCCTCGAATACCCTAACACCCATCACAACTTACTACACGCTAGTAACCGGATTAACCTCCTAATTATGTAACTAATACTTACCCATTTAGTTGGAATCCAACCAAATACCCCCCCCCCCAACCGAGTTCGTCCCCTAGGAGGACACCTTTGTCCTTTGCTTGAATATTTAAATCACATATGTCTAATATCAAGTGAACATGAGAACCATTGGGTAATTAGCATGAGTTTTGTCTATAAGTAACCACCTTAAACCATCATATTCTCATCACCACAACAAAACAACACTCCACTCTCTCCCTCTCTTTGAGCTCTCGGCCGAGATCCCAAGCACACACACACATCATTTTCGATCTTGATCTTCCCATTTCAAGCATCTACAAGTGTTAAGGATTGCGTATAAGGAAGCTCGGTGCACTCGGATCGTGAAGGACCTCGTTACATTGCTTTTATCCACCCGATCTTCGACTAGTTTCTTCCCTAGCCTCGAGCTAGTAGTAAGTGACTCTAAACGAATTCCTGATCTATTCTAAAGTGGTTAAAATGATCTTTGTCGGTTAAAAATCATGAACATACAAGATGACATGTTAAAAGTTTACAAAAGTGATAACTATGTTGGATAAAAGCTATAGAATTGTGTAAAACTTGTAAGACTTGTTTTATTGTGTTTATTTAGTGTTGATCTATACTAGTAGTGGCTCGGATCGTCATTTAACCCGGATAGGTCATGTCCATGAAACATGACATAGAATATGTTAATGTGTGAAAGGGGTTAAATGATGAACACTACTGCTTACTAAGCATAAATTTGTGTAAAATCAATTTTTCTTATGAAATAGTGTTCTAAACTTGTAGATCTACGGATCTACAAGTGGTATTTTCAAAGGACCAAGCGTCAAATATTTTCTAAACCGGATCTTTACATGAACAAAGGTGATTTTGTAAACACACAAGTGTGTAGACACTTGTGTAACACAAGTCTTGTGAAAATATATTTTCTTTAAAAACGGGATTCACAAGAAACCGAGTAGATTATTGCAAAGATCCACTAAAGGTAATGGAAATTTCTACATATTTTGGATAAACCACAAGTTCATGAATTTTTGCGATTTATATCTATTTTGACTAGTTTAATGTTGAAATATTGTTGGTTAATGTTGGGAACATTGTTGATTTGAATTTTAAAAGAAAATGATACGCTTGAAAGCATGGCCACTTCCAGTTACAGGGGAAACTCTGGCGGAATTTTTCCAAAAACCTAACACTTGGAAACATTTTCATCACAAGTTTTATATATATATTTCTAACTTGTTTTCAAAGATGTAAATTTCGCCACGATTTTATTTACACAATTTCTAAGTGTCGGAGGTGGGATTTTCACAAAATAAAACTTGAAAAATGTATATTTAGTATATATATATTTTTCATAACAACACTTGTGAGATTTTCTGATTACTTTGTGAACTATATTATTTTTAGGGTAAAAATAATATTACCGAATGTTAACAACTCCAAAATAATACGAACGCCTTCACACAAGTATTAAGTTACAACGGTGTTATGTAAACCACCCGATCTTTAAACGTAACTTACGTATTTCCAGAAAATACACATAATTATGTATTTTAACAAGGATACTATTTTGGAAATTATAAGGATTAAAATATAATATTTTTGGGAAAAATATTTATATTTTGGAAGTAAAGTATTTTGGATAAATGGAATAAAATATATTTTAAGTGAGAATTAATAATATATTTCGAAGTTACAAACGCACATTGCCTTTCCCTCTGGGGGTAGGAAAATCATGATCGGGATAGCGGACCAAAAGCTATGGAACTTGGGTGTGGGTCTTTTGTCGAAATGGAATGGCCTTTTTCTTCATTTCCTGGTTTGGATTTCAGTGAAAAAACGTATTTACCAAATAATTACTAAGCGTAAGTACGAAATAGTCGTCTAACTATTTCCCAAAGACATTAAGCCATAAACTAAGGCACGGCCGTTCGTCTAATAGAAATTAGTACGTGTAGGTCGTCACTCAGCAGATTGACCAGGAGATTTTCGTGCTAGAGACGCACCACTGTGAGTTCATGTCCCCCTTTTCTCTTAACTGTTTTCAGTTTTCTAAATTGCGGGGGTGAAATACATGTTACTATGATTACAAGTACTTTTTACATGGTATGGTTAGTGTAAGGAGGGTTACTACTTAGATCATGTGAGTGGGTAGGCGCAACTTGAGACCATTAATCCTCATTGTAGGACCGAGGGACAGTAGCGGTAGATCTATCTGGGTGTAACGAGCCCAGCCCCAAGCCAAGAATAACGGACCTTGGGGTGACTTTGTGCCCAACGCAGAAATCCGCTAGGTTTGAGTCTTCCTACTTGCACTTCACACATATCAATGGCCTTGCAAACCATTGGTGATCTCTTTATTTCCTTATTTGCTACATACCAGGATTTTATACATACAAAGGTTTTATTACCCACTTCCAACTTACATGTATTTCAGGGAACTAAAGATCTGGCGCGGTATGTTACGTTTTCCCGCTGCTTAAGAGTTACGAGGTCATCCAAGTTTAAGGGATGTGACTTTTTTCCTGGACGAGTCACAGTTCTTAAACTGTGTTTATTTCATGTTGGTGTTTATGTCTTTCAAAACAATGTTTTGTGTTGTTAGGTTGTAATTTACGTTGCATGAGTCAACGCCGTAAGACAATGTCATGCTACTTATGTTTTAAAACTTAAGAGTTACGAGGTTATCCAAGTTATGGTTAAGCTATGGTATTAAGAAGTCACACCAAATTAACCACGCTTCCGCAAAGCCAGGGTGTGATAGTTTCTGCCAAATGGTGTTTCATGACAAGACATGCTTCAAAAGAACTGATTTGTCTATTGTTGATCATTCAACCCTGTGGCCTTCCTTGTTTCCTCATCAACCTGTATACTTCTCCAAAATATATTTGCTTCCTTTGGGTCCTATGCTGTTAAACATATGAAATCAAAGAAAAACTTAGAAAGATGAACAAAGGTAATGAAAAATGCCCACTTCTAAAAGTTAAGAAAAAATTCAGTTGGCAAGTTCAACCAAATTATTTATGAATGGGTCAAGATTCAGGTTGTCAAGATTCAGGTTTTGTTTTATCGCACGTCAAAGACCAAAGTGTATCTATTTAGCATAAACATCTAAATTATTTTCAAAAAGCAAGATTATTATTAAATATAATAAGTTTTCCAACATTATTTGACACTAACTACTTACCAATAATACAAGGTATTGAGACAAAAAGTGTTACAGATCAACTCGACTAAAAATCTGAATAACAACACATAATGATTACGAATCCTGGGTGGGTCAAAAGCTCAACCGATGGAATATCTATATAAACTTGCAGTGGATGCCATATATTTGACATCATTAAAGTGCACATGCCTATGGTTAATGTTTTTAAATGTTTGCCGTTAGCCCATTTTTCATATTAAATAATGTAGTCTACTCAATTTCAACATTTCATTTTCAATTTTAGCTAAAGAACTTTCTATCTCAACAAAATAAACTATGCTAAATTTAATGGTTTCCATTTTCATACGGTAAACAAAACGGATATTCATGTCTACTTACAAAGGATCTTCAAACGGATCAAAACCTGTAGGCACTTGGTGTTCTTGATGACGAACACTGTCTTCCCTTCAGATCGGAAGAAACCACAGCAGAGAAGACCGAAGGAAACCACAGTAGAGATGACCGGAAGAAACCTTTGTAGGATCATTTGCACGAACAAACGAGTCGTTCAGAAGAGATCTCGTCCAATACGAGAGGCGGAAACAAACGTATCGGAGTTATTTCAGCTGGATTGCAATTAGGTTCACTATAAACTGTCTCTGTATTGATATCAGATCGTTTTACAATGCTGGAGACAGAGCTACACTACCAGAATTGAAAACCTTACAAATGAAATCACAAGACACGTATTTATAGGGAATCCCATTTCGCACGAAACGGTTCACGCGAAATGGACTCTTCATTTCGTAGGAAATGACCCATCTAACATGTTTTCTCAATTTTCTCCTATGTTGTGCCTTGATCTTTCAAACCTAAAACAAGATTCGACACAAGACGAAGTCGACAGACATATGCACCAACAGACTCCCCCTTGGATGTTGACGAAGTATTCGGTGTCGAGTCTTCGGTATGTCACATCTTCAGTCTTTATCAGTCTTCTAGCTCTCTCCAAAGATACTCCATTGTAAGTATCCTCAATCAATCTCTATTTTCTCTTTTCTCTCTCTTCTTCTAGAATCTCAATCTGTCTCTATCTTCTCTTGATTAGATCTCTTAGTTTCTTAAGTTCATCAACATCAACAGCTTGCGTGTTCACAGTTCCATGATCAGAAACTGGCTCTATACATTCCTTCTTGAATGTCTTCAGAATTAGCAGCTGGCGTGATCGATATCATCAGGATTTGAATCTGGCTCTTACGTCTTCAAACTCCCCCTTTCGATAAGCTGGAATCGCAGTCTGGAATAGCTCTTGTTCCAAGATCATGACCTGACTCACACTCTACTCATCAGCTTTCACAGGTTCAGAACCGTTTCCTGGCTCTCCTGATGTTAAAAAAATCCACAAGAATCGGAACCTGGCTTGCATTTCTTTCAGGATTTGAAACCTGGCTGCTACAACCTACAAAAACTCTACCTCACAATAAATTTCACAAATTTAACCATTTGGCAAATTTATATAACACTTGCAGGTATTGTTCAAAATGATTTACATTTAATCTTTGATGACCACTTGTAAGAATAACATTTTCAAACACACTCTCCCAAACCTGTTCATCATGTTTAGCACTCGGAATTTTGAAAATCAGCTTTTCATCATCAGTTGTCGAAAATCTTTTTGTATTTTCAAAATATTTAAACTAAAACACAATCTTTTTGGGTTTTTGATATTAATGAAAAGCAGTAAAGAAATATTTACAGACAATATTTTTGTGAGTTTGTGTAAGAGGATCATATCAGTTTTTTAGACATATCACCAACACCGTTGATCTTGATTAATCATTAAATCTTAAACAAATTCAATTCTGATTATTAGTATTGTTGTCCACTTAAACTTCCACGCAAGTTCCAATTGATTCGAGATACGAATTAGTGTTTTAAGGACTAACTTACTCATGTGTTCCACCTCAGAATATACTCCTGTATCAAAATTCCCTAGATTCAGTCTTACATGTGAGTATACCAATCTGATATCTGTATTCGGGTTAGTGCGAGACCTTGAGAGCTCAGGTTAGAACTTCCGTTCAGACAAAAAGATGAAGGCTCGACTTTAGGTGTGTTCCCTTTAGGGAATCTTTTCTTCAACTGCTATTGATTCATATCTTTTGATATTTTTCAATTTTTTAGCAGAGGGAGAGCTTTTAAAAGTGCATTAAAGTATTATACGAGGTCTAGGCCATTGCTTCCACAATATCAGAAGACCAAGTATAATACCCCAGATATCAAACAGTATAAAGACCTAGTATCTTAGAATCAGGCAATCTCTCAAACAAGATTTCGGGGGTTACCCATATATCCGAGAGATGTTCCCCACGAGATAAGCAAATCTTGATTTTTAGGTTTATATCTTGAAAACAATTTACTAACTGTGTGAAGCCTATTGGCACATCAGTAACGAGACTTGTTTAAAATCATTATGACTTTCCATTTCTTTAGCATGTTGTGATAGTCCACTAATGTACTATCATTTCATCTTTTTCACAAGACAAATCATTTTCATTTTTTTCATGTTTTTGTATTTTCAAATTTTTGAAATTTCTAAATTTTTACTCCCCCTAAAATCAAAAATATGTTTCAATTTTTGATTTTTAAGGAAAATTTGAAAACAAACTGTACAAACAAACTGACAAACTGATTCAAATTGCTTCATTCTCCATTCACTTTGCGTAAACAATCAGAACTCCCCCTGACAACAAACTATTTTCCCATTATGATTTCAAAACTCTTAAGTTTGTTTTAATCAAAATGGTTTTTTCGGAAAATAAATTTTTTTGATTTTACCACTTGTAGGATACGGGATAAACTCATCACTTTGTTCATTTTTAACCACTTGCAGGTTCACTTTTCTTTCACTTCTTGAATGAAAGTTAAATCAAGTTCAACTTAATGACCTTGATTAACCACTTTGTAGGTGAAAATCCCTTTTTCAATCAAACACCTTCAAGAATAATGCTGATTCCTGCTCCACGATTACCAACTTGGGAGCTCCGGCAAGTCCAGATTTTCAGTCATGATAGGTTCTATCCCAGTTACTAACCTGGGATGAACCATCTTCATCTGGTTTCTTGGTTTTCTTCTCATAAAATTCCTTTACCCCTTTTACCTTCCCGTCAATCATTTTTCCAAAAATATTTTGAACTGTGGGGTTAAAGGCTTTTTCAACATCAAATTCTTTCTTTTCAGAAAATAATTGATTTCAAATTTCAATTTTTCTAATTTTTTTATTTTAAATTTTCAGCCCGCAATTGTGGAAAATTTGCATCATCCAATGGCGGCACTAAATTTTCACCTTTTATCACAACTTGTGGCTCCTCTTACTTTGACGAGTCAGATTTATCGCCTGAAAATAGCTCCTCTGATTTTGACGAATCAGAATCATTGCTAGAACTATCATCAGATTTCTTAACAATCCATTTCTAGCTGTTAAGTTTCACTTTCCTTTTGTAAGTACTCTTTGAACATTCACCAACCTCAAACTTTGAATTTTTGAAAACTTTAAATTGTTTGGTTGGCGGTTCATTCTCAATCATTTTTCCTTTCAGTTTTCCAAAGACTCCCTGTTTTGTTTGAATCGCCTTTGGACAATTCCTGGCAATGTGGCCAACTGTTTTGCATTGAAAACAGGTTCTCGTCTCTTTCTTCTTTTGGCTAACGTCCTTCCTCATTCCCTCTTGCTTCTTCGCAAGGAATTCTTTGTTCGTCTATTTTCTTAACAAATGTTCTTTTTCCTCTTCAGATGATGTTCCTGAAACAAAAACAGTTTTTGGTTTATAAGTTTTCTCATTTTTATAATTTTCTGGTAAAATAAAACCTAAACCTTTCTTTTTGAAATTACCATTATGGTTTGGTTTCTTTCGATAACCAGAACCAGAAATGTAACCCTTTTTCTTATTTAACCTTTGTTTAACTCTTGAGGTGTATTGTTTAGGTTTTTCAGAAAAATTTACATCTTTTATTTCAGAAATATTAATTTCTGTTAGTTTGAAAACCTTTTTGATTATTTCAGTTTTAACACCTCTTTTTGGAAATTGTTCATCAGAATATAATTTGTCAGAATCATTCAAAGTATATGCTACTTTGAATGTTTCAGCATTCATATTATTTTGTGATAACAAAAATTCTTTATTATAAACTCTTTTGTCCTGTTTGACTTTTGAACTTGAAGTGTTGGACTATGTTTTTGACTCCTCTGTTTCATCTTTATCCAACACCTGATCGACAACTTTCTTTATTAACTCAGACTCATGATCAGTGTCAGATGATGTGAAAGTAACATCAATGTTATCTGGCAAGTTATCTGAAGACTCAGATTCCCACTGTAAGTTGGTTGCCTTTTTGACTATTTCTGAATTTGGATTTCGTGGAGAATATCCATTTTCAAGCGGAGGTGGACACTTGTTGTAACTGACACTTTTTTCTTACCAGAAATATTTTTTTCAGATTTCTCTTTTGTTTCAGAATTCTTCTCTTCAGACGTCTTTTCTTCAAATGCCTTCATGCCTTCCACTGTAGGATAAATCATGTCAATCACATAAGAAGAACATGAGTAACTTTTTAACAACTTGTTTACTCTTTCAGTTTCTATCCTTTGAATTTCCAACTTCTGTTCAAACTTAGCACACATCCCTATATAATAATTGACCATATCTTGCTTTATCATGTATGCTCCATTGAGTGTCTTCATGGCTGTAGCTTGTTCATTGCTTGACTTGTTGTATTGATTCATTGCTTTGTTTAAGACATCATACGATTCTTTCAACCTGTTCATATTGTGAATCAACTCATTGTTTTGCTTCTTCATAGTCTCAAAGTTTTCACAATTGTCAGACGCTTTTTCTGCAATAGCTTCTTTCTTAATCTCGAAAGCTGGAACTTCTTTGACTTTTATCACTCGAAATTCTTCTTTATCATTCTTACCTTTCCTTCTGTCTGCATCTCTCTAAGCTAGAAATTTTAAATGCTCTCTCATTTTTTCTGCATAATAATCATCATCACTATCATCTTGTTGTTTAACCTCCTTTTTCTTTGCCATTCGAGCATTTTCAGCATCTCTCTTAGCATCTCTCTCGGCTAGATAATCTAAATTCTCTTTCATTTTATCTGCCCAATAATCATCAGCATCATCTTCAACTTTTTGAGCAACAAAAGCTTTATGATATGTAGTTCTATTAGGATCATAATCATCCCAACTAAAATCTTTTGGAAGCCTTTCATCATCTTGATCTGTCAGACATGCTTTACTCTCGGCCGAAATATATTTATCCCAACTAAATCCTTTTAATGGTCTTCTATCATCTTGATTAACAACATATGCTTTCTTTGATTCTTCAATCTCCTTCCTAGCATGAGTAGTTTGTGTTTGTTGTTGATACGGCTGTTGAGCAACTTGATGTTAAATTGCTTTTCGATAATAATCATTGTTGCTGAAAGGATTTTGAGCTCCACTTGCTTCACGATTTTTGTATTCTCGCTTGAAATGCCTTTTTTCCCTGCAATGAAAACAAGTGACTTTAGATTTATCAAATCCTAAAGTAGAAACATTTGCATCACGAAAATCATCTCTTCCTGTGATTTGTTTAAACTTCTCAGCTCTTCTCAACACGCTTGCCAAACACCACTTTATATCCATCAACTCCATCTCCTCAGCATCAACCTGATCGTAATCCTCTTTTGTCAACATCAGATTTCTGATCCTTCCTGCAACTAAACTCCCATAAGACTCTAACACAGTCACCAACAGAGACATGTGACTTTTGGCTACTTCTTCAAAGTAATTTTGATCATTCTCAAGATTTAGTGCTATATTGCATTGTAGAACTTTGCCACTCATGGTTGTTGAAAAATTTGGATCGAACGATGGATATGAAGAACATCCAGTTTTGCTACTTAAACCTTGAGATGAATTTTTAGAAGAACTTTTGGCATTGAAAGCAGTTTCAATCTTTGGTGCAAAGTTGATCTTATCACTAACACCACATTTATAATAGAGACCAATGTCTTGTTCACCATCATAGTTCTTCACTCTCGCTATCTTTCGTTGTTCCATCTCTTGAGCTTCGAGTTGTTTAATAAATCCGCTCAGCGTTCAGGTTTATTTTTCAACATCATAAGATGCGTCCCCCAACATCTTGTAGCAACGCATCGGCCAACTTTTTAATCAATTCTTCTTTATCTTTATTGATATTTAATCTCTTCATGTTCTTCACCAAATTGCAATATCTTTCTATAATATGCTTGGTGTTCTCAGTTCTTAATCCTCGGAATAGATCAAATTCTTTCTTCATAAGCGACGTTTTGTTCTTGATCATCTCTTTACTTCCAACAAACTTCGAATTTAGTTCTTTCCATATTGAATGTGCACTTCCGTTGTGTTGACGTAAAATCAAGATTTCTTCCTTAATAACATGCTGCAAGTGACTAACCATCAACTTTTCATTTTTTGTATTTTTGTTTCTCTTCAACACTTAAATCTTTAATATCATCCTTCTTTCCGTCATCCTTAACTGGTCTAATATATCGAAATTCAGTATAATCCCATGCATCTAGGTAATATGCTTGAACCCAATTTTCAAAAGGTTCGGCCCATCCACTATACTCTTCAATACTCATCAGCTTAGGCGGTTTTTGCGTTGTCCCTGTTTCATTTTCAAGCATTGTATTCTGAGTAATAGTCATCGAGATAGGAAAGGCATTATAGAACTCGTTTTCCATGATTTGGTTCTCAAAAGTTCACAAAATCAGTCTTCCAAATGAAATGAATTAAGTTTCACATGAAATGGAAATGGAAATATCCAATCTCAAGCGAAATGAACCCTTCACGCGGAATGAACCTTTCAAACGAAATGACCTGTTCAAACGAAATGGACACTCTTGGTGCGAAATGGAGTTGCTTTCATGCGAAATGGATTGAAAGTTCAAACGAAATGATATCAATTCATGCGAAATAAATCTGACGTCACACGATCGGACACATTTTTGACAAATTGATCAAGTTTTTCTTCGTAGGCCGTTCCTGGCAACTGCTAATGCCATAATAAATTGTACAACGGGAACGGTAAGCATGAAGTTTGGGGACCGGTAATTAAATTTAAATGTTTTTCCAAAATTTTACTAACCCACTCGGTGAGGATAAGTGTCCTAAATAGGACATGAATCCAAACAAAAAGGTTTGTGCTATGGTTGGTAGGTTTGGAGAAACAAAGAAGAAGACGGTCAAGAAGAAGAAGAAAGCAAAGAAGACACCTCTAGAAAAGAAAAACGAAGAGGAGGTGAGGAAGTTTGGATCGTTTGGCAACGAATGGTACGAATCACCGGTGGGTGATTTTGAGGAGCTCGTGGACGTCAAGCATGCCATTCAACCACCATGAGGTGGTAAGTTAATTGTTGTTGTATATTTTATTTCGCATTTCGTTTTAGTTGTTATTCGTAGTTTAGTTAGTATTGTTGTTGTTGTATAATTTGTTATTTTGTTTTAGTAGATAAATGAACGTTGTGGGTGTGTTCCCTATATAACCCTCACGAGACCTACTCGTCCTTCCAAGCTATTGGGGGGTTTAAAAGGGCTTGTTGCATGTGCTAAATGCAACCGTGATTCCTACAAAAGTGAGTTAGGTTTGTTACTATTGTAAATTATTTTCCACATAAATCAAAGTGAAATTACGTATGGCTTGGTAATAGTTTCATAAAAGTGGTAGAACTAGGTAACTAACAAATTTTGATGGTTGTGAGAAGCATGCTTCTACACAAAGGTTAAGATTTGTAGGTACATCATGTTCGTGTGACAACCGCTTTCTTGAAGAGAAGAAGAGCACACGAGGAATGAGCTCAAAAATCAGGTGCATACGTTTCTTTTTACTTTTGATTTTTAGTTAGCAAATAAGTGGTTTGTAAATTGTATATTATTTTTCCGGGGTGAAATTTTGGGGAAGTTAGTCGTGTCACATCCCTTGTGCGTTTTTAAAAAAAAAACTCTAGTTCTTACACATTGAGGACAATGTTTACCTCAAGTGTAGGGATGGGGGAGTAGTAAAAGTTTCTCGATTTTTGACCCGTTCATTTAAACACTACACATTGAGGACAATGTTTACCTCAAGTGTGGGGATGGGGGAAAATTTCAAAAATTTTCAAAAATGTCTTGTTTAAAAAGCAATCTTAAAGCACAAGTAACTAAGTCAACGAGGGATGTCACAACCCATTTGGTCTGTTGTCATGGTCAAGTTCGAATTAATAGCATGACGGGTATTTAGTGGGTGGTTATTTGGGAATAATCCGCCTAAGAAACTAGTATTTTATGCATGTCACATACCATACCCTTTTAGATATGTGAGGTTTTGAGCCACTTTTATATCATAGAATATTATATGTATGTTTCTATGTTTGAGTGGACCATTAGTCATGTATTGTAGAACTTGTAACTTTCGATATGTTTGAGACCATAGACCAAATACAAGCACAAGAATGATCAAGGCATTAGGTAAACCTTTTCCGTTTTACACCAATTATTTATCCTTACCCAAACAAATCCCCTAGTCGCCCACTTTGAGCCTAAACCTTTCGTTTGACAACCCGTTTAGCCCATAACCGTTAAACCTTTTCTTTTAAACCCGTGTGATGAAAATTCGATTGTAGGATTATTTGTTTGTATAGTTATGTTTGCAAAAAAAAAATCAATCAGAAAATGTTGCGAAAAAAAAAGAATAAAAAAATCGTTGAGAAAATACAAAAAAATATGAGTAGTAGTTATTGAATAAAAGGCGAAACTCGTTGCCTCTTAGCTTGATGTTTATAGTTAATTATGTTAGATTAGTTGTTTTGTAATAAAAATCGAATTTTCATCGCCTTAGCCACTTTAAAATATCCTACTTCCTACCCTTAGCCTAGCCCCGTTACAACCCTTACAAAGACCTTATGACTTGTGCTTAGTATTCGTGATCGACGGTGGAGAATGATTGAGTTGCAAGCTTATGCGGGTATGTGTTCTAATCGGTTTTGAGTGAATATTCTTTGAAGTGCTAATACATTATAAATAATAGCCAATTTACAAGCCGAGTGGAGAGAACATTGTGAGGGATGTGCATGAATTGTTGGTTTCACGGGCGGGTTAATCTTGGGTAACCATTTGTGCAAATAAAATCACATTACCGTTAAATACGTTGAATATTGTAAAGAGTTTGAACTTTAGCATGACATTGGACCTTAACCTTCGTCTCGGGAATGAGGAGTGTATTCATTGTTCGACCCACGTGAAAGTGAAAGACAGATTTGCTTGAGGGCAAGCAAACGACAAGTGTGGGGATGTGATGGAGTGTGTGAAACATGGGTGTTTAAGTGTTGATTTTGTGTGGTTTAGCTTGTTTTATGTGATTATATGATTGGAATATGTTTATTGCGAGTGGTTGTATGTTTACAGGTTAAACGCGTGAAACGGGTGTAATTTGATGATTGTTATTATAACTCACTACATCAACATCATGGTTGAATAGATATCACGTGAACCTCAAGAAAAAAAAGGCAACCAAGAAAGTCAAGAACATTATTATCATGCATAAGAGAAAATAGGAGTATCATGTGATTTATAAAGTCATCAATATTATCATCACAATTCAACCTAACTGGCGGCATAGGTTGGAACAAATTGAGAGGCTACAGTGAAGATATAAAGAAAAAAAAAGGATTTCAAAACCCTATGTTTTTGGGACGGCACATGAGGGTAGACTCATGATACACGCACACAAAGAGACTAGAGGCAACAAGTATACTTTATGACATCAACATATGTTATCATCAGACTTTTGAGGAAATCATGATCATTATTACGTAGACTAGGGGAACATTGGGGTTTGGTTTTGAATATATTACAACATCACATGTGAAGAAAAGGGGGGCCCATGATCTCGAATTTTGGCAGCCGACTTCTTGAGGTGGGGGATCTTGAATTTGATGAAAACACATGTTATCATTTCACACATCATCATCAATGTTGATGAACATTCACGTGAGAAGCCAACAAGTACACAAGTCAATAACATCATCATTCTGGGGACTTCAACAGCAGGCATGATATGTGGCATACGACATCACATGGGGGTCAACCGGGATGTAAAGATGAGAAAAACGAAAAGTGGGTTTTTTGGGCACCGTCGCCGACGCCCATTTGGGCCGTCGCCGACGGTCGATACAAAGTGCCGTCGCGTAAAAACTCCGTAAGCAGTAGAATAAGCCGTCGCGTGGCTTCGGAAGATCTAGGCACCGTCGGCGACGGGCTCATGAGCCGTCGGCGACGGCTTCTTATTTTTCAGTCAACGAGCTTTTTCAAATTCTTGCATAGGGGACCTTATCAAACATGTAACTTGATTGAGGAGGGGTCAAAGTGTAAATTCACATATGAACAAGTGTGAACTCATTAAATGCAAATCATTTTTTTCAGAAAACTCACGTGAGAAGGCAGCCAAGGAAGGAGCTATTATATTGAGGATATATACAAAGATAATAATTCACATCGGCATATGACAAAAAGAAGAGAAAAGGCACCAACACATCGAATACTTTGGGGGCCATAAGTAATAATTTTGGGCTCTCATAATATTAGTGGCAGTCATCATAATTCGGGGGTTACACAATTCTTGGAGTTTGAAACTTCATCTTGGAGCCTAATTGAGGATCAATCACCTACCATTCCATCTCCAACATCAAGAACATCAACAACACCCGAATCACCATAAATCATCCCCAATTCCTCCATTAAACCCTAATTCTCCATCCATTCACCACTTCACCATAATCAATCATTCCATAAACCCTAACCATTCACCATTCCTTCAACCTATAAGCTTCAAGATGACATCATTCTCGTTCCAAACTTCCGGTGATCAAGTTGCATCAACCATGAGTGGCTAATCATCTCGGTTTCACCCCGGCGTAGGTAGTTGTTAATTCTAATGTTTCGAATTGTTCTTGTTTCATCTTAGTGACAATTTGTGTTTGGTTTTTGAAACTTTTGACAATAGTATTACATTTTTTACGAATTCGTGAATTGTCGAACGATGTTAAAAGTTAAGACTTTGCGAAACGGTGATATGTAATTGTACATTGTCGTTGTTAGGATTTACTTGTGTTGATTACAAAGTGTCTTTTTGTCCGTTCCTCGGGAAGTTGATAGCTAGTAGCACCTAAATCACGGTACACTAAATCCATTAATCGAATGCATTTGAGTTGAAACTAAAACTTGTAGAAATCCTATGTTAACAATTACCGAAACTGGGCGTGATTCCTTTTTATTATTATTGTTATAGTAACCATTTTTCTTGCAATCATTAAGTAGTAGTTATCAATCATTCTCATAAATCCATTTAGTTAAAAATCATATCTCTCAATTAAACGAAAACATAAAAATTATTCTAGCAAGCTTCATAGATTGTGACACGTTTGATAATTCAATCGAATCCACACACAAACCACATACTCTTCGTGGTTCGACCCCTTGCTACCACTAGCTATTGTGAAAAATTGATCAGGTTTTAGGCACTTCTCGGCACTATAACTATCATTTAGTGACGCAGTTTTACAATCCTCACCTCCCTACACTCCCTACTAGTGTAGTAATCTACTCCCGGCTCATACTGGCCTCAGAACAATGTCTGTTTTGGTGCTGATAATGTCAGCATGTTTTTGTGGTTATCCGCTCACTGTGCTAACTGTGCTTTTGTGCATCAAGTTTGTCACTAATGTTTGTATGTAATAAGTAGAGTGACAGTATAGAGTGTGATGCATTAGTATGTATGTATCAGAAAACTGAAAGCAATTTATTCATAATTGTAATCAAGCACAGTAATTAAGTACTAATTAAATATAAATTAATTGTACAGATACCTGTAATTTTTAGGGTTTTCACAATCTGTGCTCCTGCAAATTACAGAGAGTCAATATTTGGAGTTGTAAAAGGTCTGTTGTAGTTAAAGATTGGTAAAAGAGAACATCTGCTCTAAATGAAACAACTGTGTATGCTAACGACTGTTGATTTACCACTGTTGACTAAATGAATAAATTTTAATAGTATTAATCTTTGTTGTCGCATCTTCATTTTAATTATTTTAGTCATTCCTAAGTATTATTATATAATTTTGTTTATCAATAACATACTTTTGGATATCATACTTTTGGAAGAATTTACCGTATATTTTGGTGTTATAAAAGGTGTGTTGTAGCTAAAGTCTGACAAAAGAGAGCATCTACTGATGAATAAATGTCTGAAGATGCAAAGGTCTGCTATGGGTTAACAGATGTTAATGAACAACAGATGATATTCAATCTTAAAATGCTTAATAGAGGATTTGATACTAACAGTGGTTGGGCTAATGATGAATAAGTATTATTATATAACGTCTGCTATAAGTATTATTATATAATTTTGTTTATCAATAACAGTTTTTTTGGAAGAATTTACGGTATATTTTGCTGTTATAAAAGGTGTGTTGTAGCTAAAGTCTGACAAAAGAGAGCATCTGCTGATGAATAAATGTCTGAAGATGCGAAGGTCTGCTATGGGTCAACAGATGTTAACGAACAACAAATGATATTCAATCTTAAAATGTTTAACAGAGGATTTGATACTAACAGTGGTTGGGCTAATAGCAGATGTTAGACTTACGACTGTTGAGTTACACCGTTTGAAAATAACTGTTTTTGAAACTTCTGCTTGCCTAGAAATACATCTATTGCTAAAGGGTACCGTCTGTTGTCATAATTTCTGTTTATCCTAATGACTGTTGATTTACTATACTGCTGACTGTCATCCATTATGACAAGAGAGGTTCTGACGTGGACAGATGTTAGCTAAAAATAAAACAACTGCTGAAAGTTATCATCTGTTCTCATAACTTCTGTTTATCTAACGACTGTTTGACTCACATTGTTCCCAACGACCAATAGAGGTTTCCAAACAACTGTCATCGGTTGTTGCAAGAGAGGTTCTGACGTGGACAGATCTTAGCCATCAAATATTTGTAACTACTGCCACGTCAGCATTCACTTCTTCTCTCTATATAAAAGTTGTTTCATCCCTAAATCGAGGTCCTACCACTTCCATCTCGAATTCAAAATTCTCAAAAATAGTTTCCAACATATTAAAAATCCCTCCAACTTAAACCCTTTTTGATCCCTAAATCACCTTCTTCTCCGATCATGTCTCTGAACATCAAAAACCCTCACAACTACCTCCCCATCTTCGAGAAAACCAGCAAAAATACCAGCTATCACTCAATAACTGACCTTTTAACATCATCAAAATACAAATCAATTCTTACTACTGATGCTCCGGTTTATACAGAAACACTCCAACAATTATGGTTTAATGCTGAAATAGAGTCTGAAGATAATAATCCAGTTGCCATCACATCTAAGGTCGGGGGTAAGTGTGGTACAAATTTCTCCCTTCACAATTTCCACTACATTTGCGTTGGACGACTTGGGAGGTAAGACCAACTTTGAAAAACTTGAACTTCATACAGAGTTCATTGAAAGAGGGTATGATGCACAATTAAAGGAAATTACTATCTACAAACCAAACTTCCCTGCGCCAATGAAATTTTTGTTTCATACTCTTTTAACTTGTCTCTCAGCCAAGACCACCGCATTTAATGAGATACCTTTGAACATTCAGTATTTAGGTTATGCTATTTTAACAAAATCTTATTACAATTATCACAAGCACTATTTTCTGATTTGTTGAATAATGTGAAAAATGTGAAAAAAATTGAAAAAAGGTGTTCGTAGTAATGCTTTTCTGTTGTATCCAAGACTTCTAAGCTACTACCTACGAAAATAAGTGTTACAACCAGATTTTGAACAAGGTGTAGCATTTCAAATAAATAGTCTTACAAGTAAAACTTTTACTAAACTTATGGATAAAGAGTCAAAAGTTTCAACAACTGAAACAAAGGGGGATGAGCCTATTTTAGATGCGTCCGCATCAGTTGCTCAAACTTCTGTTGTTGAGCGAATTGCTCCTGGTGATCATGACACCACAACCAGTGTTGTGAAACACACAGCAGGAAAATGCAAAAATGAAAGTTGTCACATCCAAAAAGCCCACCAAAACCAAATAAAATAAAAGGTTCCTTTGGAAGATGGGATTCCAGAGGTTAATGCAGTGACAACACAAATGTCACTTGAAACCACTGCTGCTACTTCCTCACAGTTGTTGGAAAGATCTCAACCCATCCAAACTCCTCATGTATCCTCACAAAAGGATCATGTTGTAAGCACAGGGACACCACAACATGAAGTAGACCTTTCATATGAAAGTATGTTTAAAAGTCCCTCTCCCAAGGCAATCACGCTTTCTACACCACAACCCTCGACTCAAGTTCCATCAACAATATTACCTCTGTTTGAAGCAATTGAATTTCAGAAAGAAAACAGTTCCTCTAATGCACACATTACTGAGAGTAGATCGCAACAAATGACTGTGTCTGAACCAATTCAATCTCATATCCTACAAACAGTTGAGGAGGTTATCCCCGTTGAGTATTACGAAACTCTTCGTGGTAGTTCAAGTGGAGCAGCCACTACAACTGTTGAACCCATTGGTGATCTGTTGGACAGTGTATACATCATTAAGACTCCCTTGAAGGTAACCACTGATGAGGTTACAACTGTAATCTCTGCTTCAGTGGGAAGTCCCCAGAACGAAGAAAAAGGGGAATCTGTTTCTGATGATATGGAGACTTCTCCTATTATCAAAACAAATACAACCACTACAAGTGGGAATTCAGATGATCCTATTAAAGTAGGTTATGAATTAACTTATAAGGATTTGAAGGTTAGAGTGTCTACCATTGAAACAGATGTTGCTGAAATGAAAGAATTGATTAAGCAGATGATAGAGCTTTTTAAAAGTCAACCTACCAGACAGGAAATTGCCAATGAGCTTTGGAATTCTATGCAACCCATCCTTCAAGCTCAGAGGAATTTGGCTGAAAGTAACCGCAATTTCAGTTTGGAATTTATCAGAAATTTGGTTGATGCCAGGTATAAAGACACACAAGCATACATTATGAACATTAAGGAACACCTGTTGAAACTTACTGGCTCCACCTCTGCATCAATCTTTGAGAAAGATGATGATGATGATAATGATGCCAAAAAGGGGGAGAAAGATTCACTGAGAAAGTTGCCACCAGATTCAAAAGCTAATCCTACAGAAATTGTATCCCCTGCTCAACCTAAATCCCAACCTTCTCCAAAAAAACCACCACAAAAGAAGGAGAAAATACCTTCCACACCATCATCACCCATTTTGTCAATAGATACTGGGAACACAAAAGTATCAGCAGATGTTTACCAAACAGCTGCTGAGACACCAGTTGTTTTAGCAGAAGTTTGTTAAACATCTGCCATGATCATTTTCACTACACCAACCACAATCCAACCATCTCCAACGTCACAAAAATTTCCCATACATTCATCTCACTACCAAAACATTCTCCTTCACAGAGATCATCTCCACACGTAAGAGAAAACTCATATCGATAGAATCACAAAAATGAACAATGATCCTCTGGTAAAGCCAATTCCTCCTAATTGGAAGAAAGTCAAAACAGTGGATTCAGATGAGGTATTGAAGTTTAAAAGAATGGGAGCAAAGCTTGTGGCTGCTGGTTATGGTCCAGTTAGATCCATTGCCAGATGGTCTAAACTGAAGATAGTTGAGACCTACAAAAAGCCGGAAGTAGTTAGAGCTGAACATTCAAATGTTCTTCAAAACCAAGTCTATCCTACAACTGTTGCTCTGTCTCTAAAAATCGGTACTCTGAAAAACCTTCTCTCATCATCTGATTTGTCTGAATCAATTGGAAATTTAGTTAGCATACCACAATCACCAAACTCATCTTCAATAATTCTTTGCCCAAGAAAGCCAACTGATCCAAAAATAGTAAAGTGAAAGTCATGCTCAAAAACCCAAGTATTGACTTTGATCAGATCAGATGGTAGTGTTAAAGAGATTAAAATGGATAGTGCATATAATCTGAATGCATACGATCTCCAAGATTTGTTGGACCTTCAACTTGAGAGGGATGATGAAGAAGACATGTTCTCCCTGGACTTTGAACTACAATTCAAAGGACAAATCAGGGAGATGTTGATGAGAAATAAAAATCAATAATAAAGAAGGGTTTTCGTATCATCTGTTGTATAGGGAGATTATTGGATCAGCAGATGTTACATTGTTTGCAGTAGCATATTTAACCAGATCACAACATGTAGCAAAGGACATGTTGTTGCGTAACAAATTCTTGAGTGAGGTTTGATGTGTATTGTTTAGGCAGGTGATCGTATGTTCTTAGTTAATGTTTGTTAAAGTTAAGTTGTATTCGAATTTTATTAAGTTTGTTAGACATCTTTTATATGTACTTATGTTTATAACAATTTATATTGTCAAGGGGTGGATACTCTCTTTTTTGAATAAGAGAATGGAAATAATCCTATGTAACTGATGAATTTTATTAAGTTTGTTAGACATCTTTTAGACATCTTTTATTAAGTTTGTTAAATATCTTTTATATTTACTTATAGTTGTGTTTTAGCTATAATAGATAACACATTTTCGTACAATATCTATACATGTATCTATATGTTCTATCAATATGTGTTATGCATGGTTTTCTAAGAAACGGCCCGTGTTTGCACACGGGTCTTACCGCTTGTACTATATAATAAAAGAAACCATTTAAGGGACACTTGTCATCATATTAGACCATGTCCTATGGATAATTATTGTTTTAGTTTAATCTCTTCTTATTAATTATAGATAAAGCGAATACTAAAAATTATTTAGTTTAATATCTTATAGATAATTATTATTTAGTTTAATCTTTTTTGATTAATTACAGATAACTCTCCTCATAAATATTATTAATTTAAGATATTTTTAAATAACCAAATTATTTATCACCAAACTTTGTATTAATATATTATTTATTTTTATTTTCATTATTAAAAAATTATTATATCAATTTTATTACATAATTTTTTACAAATTGTATATAACTTTCAATATTACTTTATATATAAAATTAGATTTAGTACGAGTTTTTTAAATATAATTTATATTTTATCACTCAAGTGGCTGCTTACTTGCTTCTTGAATAACATGTTTGGCCACTCTATCTTCTTTTCAATAATTAGCTTCGCAATCATCAGATCTATCGCGTGCCGAGTATATCCATTATTTTTTTAAATATAATTTTCTTTATTTGGTATATAAAATCATATTTATTCAAGCCGTGCAATACACAAGGGTTTTTAAAGATATAACTTTGTTTTATTATTTGGTAAACAATACATTTATTCAACATATGTAATACACGTGGTTTTAAAGATATAACTTTTTTATTATTTGGTATATAAAATTATATTTATTCAACCCGTACAATATGGTTCTTATAGATATATTTTTTATTACTTAATATTTAAAAATGATATTTATTCAACCCGTGTAATACACGGGGTTATAACCTAGTATAATTATATACCAAATTTATAACCATACATATTTTTTTATTTAAGGAAATATAACTATTATTTAACTAGGTTAAGCCCTTACTAACCAGAGGGCTCTCTTTGTAAGATTGTTGAAACTTGAATACTATTACGTAAATAAGGTATAGAATAAAGGAAAGAAATGTAAGAATATAACAAAAACTATAGACCTAAGGTATCGAACATACACAGACCACTGCACCACCATGAGTTTTGGTGTAAATTTCACATTCATAAAAGTTATACATACACCTTGTAAAGTTCTTTTTTTAAAACAAAGTTTGCCGCCAATGATGATTACAGCAAAGTCATACTTATGTTTCCATATATAGATGATTGAATTCTAAAAATGTGTTTCCTTTTTCACGTCCATCATGAACCTGGACTCCATCACGTTTGTATCCCGCACACAACTGTACTCCTGCACAGGGGCGGATCCAGCCCACATTTGTGGGCTCCTAGTGAAGATCCAAAATTCAGAAGGCCGAAGCCTGTAAATTGAGTTTAGGACCTTGACGTGGGATCAGGGACTTGAACCTGCAAAAGAGAAAACCGTTAGGCTCGCCGTAGAGATGGGAGGGCCCCTCTACGACCACCCTCCAGCGTGAGGATAGAGAAAATAGAGAGAGAAAGTAGGACGAAGGTTCAGAAAATCGTACTTGGCCTTGTACTTGGAGAGGTATTTATACTAGTCAACTGAGATGACGTCATCCGTCCAAACACACTTACTCGGTTGTCCGTCTTTGGCAATCTGGGGTATGGAGGTCTTTCAGAATGTTCGTCCTGAGGAGATTTGGTTCGTCCCTTACGAAATGGTCCGAACGCGGATATGTATCTTCAAGTCCCCCAGTTTATCGAATTCTGGAATGGACTTGATAAGATGTTGTATTAAGTTTTTCGGACAGATGACATGACGGTGTGAGTGTGGAGCTGACGTGGCGTCAGTGATATAGAAGCTTTGACCATCAGTCACCGACCGGTGACAGTGACAATCCCTGTTTCGGGAACCGTGAACGGCGCTTGACGTGACGGTTGACGTGATTGACCCTTGATAACCGACTTAAGACTTCTCTATAAAAAGGCATATTTTGAATTTCATTTTTACATTTACTCTCTTGAACTCTCTCTCTATGTTACCCTTCTTTCATCTTCTTCTCAGATCTTCTTCTTCTCTAAGGTGCGCAACCACTTTTCAATTCGGTCATGGCTCCAGGAAAAGAGAACCTTTCCGAGAGTGTTAGCGTTTTGACTCAACGTCAATTAGATAAGTTTGTCCATGATTATATGATTCCTACAGACCTTCATCCGCCGGCTAAGGATAAAACCATATATCCTTTCCTTCCGGGGAAATTCCCTCTGTACACCCGTGTCTGTAATTTTGCAAACTATAGTCCCCTTTCGAGGTTTTTGATCAAGGTTCTCCTGTTCTTTCGGGTTCACCTTTGTCAGGTGAATCCGTTCGGGCTAAGTCGAATAAATCATTTTGAGGTTTTTTGTATAGCTTTGAACCGGAAACCGGATTTAAATGTTTTTCGGTATTTTTATGAATTTATAACCGCTAGTGACTAGTATACATTTGCCCATCGGAAGGGAATCCCGAGCCCGGCCGGAGATGAGAAGTCCAGCCTGAAAAACTGGAAAGACCATTTCTTTTGGCTGGACGATTGTAGCCTTTCGGTCGAGATGGTGTGGCGGTTTAAAGATCAGTTGATGGTCTTTGAGTTGGGTGAAGACTTTGATTTTGACGAGCAGCTGGCCCATGACCTAATTGACAACCGATCCTCCATCCGTCCCCTTCCTGAACATATGCTTTTATTAGGACAGGTCTGTTTCGTTTGGGGCCGAGGGGATAGGGACTGGCCGGTGATTTGAAGGAAGGGTGAAAGTAAGTTTCCCGGCCTCTTGCCCTCCCTTCGGCGACCTTTTATTTTAATATTTTTGACACTTTTTCATTCTTTCTGCAGAGGACGAGATGTCACTCTGAGATGCGCTTAAAGTTCCGAATTTCAACACTCTGGACTTTGATGTCGACGAGCTTGCTGAAGATGAGGTGCCCTTTTTGAAACAGATTTCTGTTTCTGCCCAAGAGATTCGTCCCCCTACCGACCCAAAATCCTTCGAGCCTCCATCTGTTGAAACTGCTTCTTCTGAACCTAAGTCTAGTGGGGTTGCAGCCGGGTCATCTGGTGCTTATGTTAGGACTGAGCCTTTGGAGGTGGATGTGGATAGCGATCCGGAGGTAAGGGAGTTGGACGAGGCTCTAATGTGTCGTCCTTTAAGTGCCTCTTCCAAGGGTAAAGGTGTTTCATCTGTTTCTGTGCCGAAAGGGCTTGTTCGGAATTGTAAAATTGATGCTACTCAGATTCGTTCCTCTACTTCCCTCCCCATTCCGAAGTTAACTAAAAAAGCCAAAAATAGCTCTTCCCATTCCAGTGATAATATTTTAACTGATTTAGCCGAACATCTTTCTGGTGGGAAGCTATCCATGGAGGAAGCTACTCTGGCTCGTTCTGTTCCAACTCCTACATATTCCGGTGGTTTTCTTCCGGTGCACGTGGTCGAAAGTATGGAGATTGAAGATCCTGTTGTTACGAGCAAGGGCGATGGGAAAACTCAGGGTGATGTAAAGGTGGTGACTTTTTCATGTACGATTTTGGACTCTTCTTTGGGTCCGGAATGTTTCCTTGATGATGAGGAAGACCAAGTATCTTCTCTCCCCCATCTTGGTTCGGACCCGAAGTAATGTCAATCTGTGCAAGGTTGCCACACCGGATTTGGTGGGAAACTTCAACGATCCATGAATGGTGGAACTGATAATACCGAATGCACACATTCCTGGTCTCCCCAGTATGACATTATGCACGGACCTTGCGCCAACCACCAAGTATGTCAAATTTACAGTTCTAGCCAGACTTCCAGTACCCAACATAGTTTGTAGCGTGATCTGCCCAATTGGTTGAACCACTTCTCCAGAGAAGCTTACCAGCGGCATAGATACTTGAATTAATTTTGCTTTGGTTTGTGGGGCTAGCTGCTGAAAGCATTGTTGGTACATGATCTCGAAAGCACTTCCACTGTCAACATAAATCCACTGGACCTTGTGTCCAACAATAACTGCAGACAACAGATGTATTTTCTGACGATATGGAAATTGATCCGGCCACCGCTGATGATAAGTTTGTGCCGGATTGGGAGGTGAGGAACAAGGAGTCGGTGATGGACGAACTTACACCTATAATGTTCTTGTTTAATATCAACACCCCATTGGATCACTCCCGAAGCCGAAGGATGAAGGGCTAAGACCTGGGGCTGCGGTGCTACTTAATCAAGCTCAATTAAATATTTACATAACCGAGCTGTACCGCAGGTGGGTTGAAGCGGAATCGGTGAAGGAGGACTTAGAGAAGGAAACTATTGCCTTGAAACGCAAGATACAACGTACTCCGGATGCCGAGAGATAGCTTACCCAACTCTCCCAGGACTTACAAGCTCAGAAGAAGAAAGTGAAGTCCTTGACTGCTCAGAATCAATCTTCTCAGGCTACGGCCGCATCTGCTTAGAGGAAAGGGACAAGGTAGCGGCTGAGCTGAAGAGCTTTGTGAAGTCTTTGGAAGAAAAGGATGAAGAACACAAGGGTGTTTTGGCGAAAATGGAAGAGTCACTCTCTAATGCTCGTGCGGCTTACCAAAGGATGCTTGTAGGTTCGCTCTTTATTTTTTGTTTATTTTGGATCTCTTCTTTTTACTTTTCTAACATGTTTATCAGAACGTGATGCCCACAAAACAGGGGAAGCCGATCTGAAGGCTCGAATGTAAAAAATGAAAGGGCATCATAAGGCCGAGATCGAGGAGTTGAAGCTGGAGAGTGCCGATCTGTCACAGAAGATTGAGGATCTTCGAGCGTCTAAAGTATAGCTTTTGACGGAGGGGGCTCAGTTGTTAGCAAAAAACATTTACAAAGGTCCGGAGATGACCCATGTCGTGGCCGCAATTAACAATGCCATGAGTGCCATCGGTGTCAATTCTGGGGTTCACGACGGAAACCTTAATGCGTTAAAAAAGAAAACTCCTTATAGAGAAGTTCCTCTGATCAACCGGAATGCGGAGACCGAGCTAAATACTGCCATTGCCTGCTTTGACTCGCTTAGCTTTCCGCTGGTGAAGGATCTGCCAAATCTTGTGAACGAGCCTCTTTCGAAGATTAAAGAGGTTTTGTTTTTTGTCGGGGAGTCTTCGGTGAAAGATTAAGGTGGACATACCTGCCTTTTTGGGGTATGCACCTTTAGATGTTTTTAGATAGCGAATGTTTGACGGTGGACATATCCGGTTGTTTAGGATATGCACCTTGTTTATTCCGAACTAGTAATGTTTTTTGTTTTTACTTGTTTGTAAATGTTTGACAGTTATCCTGATTCTGTGAATGGTTTAAGTGACCCCCAGATACTCTGGTCAGGTTATTTTTGATGCAATCATTTTTTTTACATGCGTCCATGCTTTTTTATGATTGTATTTTAATTTTCTAGAACGTTCATGTTTTTGTGCGGATCCGTCTTGTTTTTTATACTTAGGATAATTTTGTTGAAGGTAAAAGATGGACAAGAGCCAGTCCGTCCTTACCTTTTAGGGTTTGTATCCCTTAGTTCGGCCGATGGTACTTTATTCATGTTGAAGCTTATTTAAGATAGAAAGTTCGTGCATTCTATTTATACTAAGATATTCCGGGGTATAATCCTCCGAATACTACAAACTTAGGTGAAAACGTAAAAAAGGTGCGGACATTACCCTCCGCATTACACTGGAAATAATAGAAAATAGAATGGTGCGAGCATTACCCTCCGCATTACAAACTTTTATTCTAAATTTTTTCCAAGATTAAGTACTTTAGAGGAAGCATCTTTTGAGGTGCATCCCGTTCCAGGTACGAGGGATGGGAGTTCCATCCATATTGACAAGCGTATAAGCTCCATTCCTTCCGGATCTTTTGATTATGTAGGGTCCCTCCCACTTTGGAGCCCTCTTCCCTGTTCCTTCGGCCAAGCTGGCATCATTCCTCCGCATGACATAATCCCCTTCTTTTAATCGGACCTCTTTGACCTCTCTGATGGTCACAAGTTTTCTTCGTTCCTCGGCAAGGTCGAGGTTTAGACGGAGTTGATGCTCATTTTCCTCTTGGCTTTGCATCTTGCGGTGGGTGGGTATGCCAACTTCGGCGGGGATGACTGCTGTAGGTCAAGCTAAATGTAGTTTCCCTTGTGTTTGTCTTTGGCATCGTCCGGTGTGCCCATAAGACGTGCGGAATTTCGTCTGCCCAAGAGACTCCTTCCTTGCCCAACCGTTTTTTAATGTCTTCTACGATGCTGCGGTTGGCTCTTTCAACCTGTCCGTCCGTTAGCCTGGGGATGGGCGACCAAAGCGAAGCTTTGTTCGATATGCATTTTTTCACACCAAGTCTTGAATGGCTTTTCGGAAAATTGCTTTCCATTGTCACTTGCAATGCACAGTGGCATCCCATATCGGCATACAATCTTCTCCCATACGAACCAGAGTATCTGATCACCGGTGATGGTTCGTAGGGGTTTTGCTTCGATCCACTTTGTGAAGTAATCAATTATAACGAGCAGGAACCTTACACCTCCGGTGGAGACGGGGAAAGGACCAACAATGCAACTCCCCATTTCTGAAAAGGCCAGGCCGAGGTCACTGGTACGAGGCTGTTTTTTGCAAGGTGGCTGACCAGGGCATGGCACTGACAATCTTCGCATGCTTGCAGCTCGTTAACGGCGCTTTGGTGCATTCCCGACCAGAAGTATCCGGCATTCATTGCTTTGGCTATGACCATCCTCGGCCCGGAGTGTATACCATAGATTCCCCAATGAATTTCTCTGATTACATAGCTGGCTTCTTCCGGTGTTAAGCATCTCAGAAGCGGACCCAAGAATGTCTTTCGGTAAAGCTTTCCATCATGCACTTGGTACTGGAGTGCTTTGACCTTCATTTTCCGTGCTTGAGCCTTATCTTCCGAAAGTGTACCATTTTCCAAATAATCCAAAATTGGTGTCATCCACGACTTTTCTTGCACGGTGATTGACATTACAGCTTTACCTTGACTGATGGATGGAGCTTGCAAAGTTTTAACTAATACCTCTTTGGACAAGTGGAAGAATGTGACTGAAGCCAACTTGCTTAAAGCATTGGGTTTTTTGTTCTTGCTCCTCGGAATATGAACGATTTTGTACGAATCAAATGTGGCCATTAGACTATTTACCTGATTCAGGTACAGGATCATATTCTCTTCCTGTGCCTCGTATTCTCCGTTAACTTAATTGGCTACTAACAATGAACCGACATGAGCTAGGACGGAACTTGCCCCAGCTTTTGTAGCGGTCTGGAGTCCGGCTAGGAGTGCTTCGTATTCCGCTTTATTGTTTGATGTTTTGAATTCAAATCATAGGGCATAGGTGTACTCTATCCCTTCCGGATCTATCATAATTAAACCAGCTCTGGATCCTTATTTACTGGGGGCTCCGTCCGTGTATAAGTTCCAGAATTTTGGGAGGACAGGCTTTTCTTTGGTGCTTTCTCCAGTGGGAACCTCGGTGAGAAAATCTGCTACCACTTGGCCTTTAACCGGACCTCTTGTTTGGTAAATGATATCAAAGGCACTGAGTTCTATAGCCCACTTTGTAAGGCATCCGGAGACTTCAGGTTTTCTTAGAATCTGCTGGATCTGGAGATTAGTTTGCACCTCTATATTGAAGGCCTGAAAGTACCTTCGGAGGCGCCTTGATGCATGCACTAAAGCGAGTGCCAGCTTTTTGATCATTGGATATCATGTTTCACAATCTTTTAAGACGCGACTTACGTAGTAGACCAGAATTTGAGCTTGATTTCGGTGTACCATGAGCACTGCGCTGATGGCGAAGTGGGAAGCGAACAAATATACTGTGACTGTTTCTCCCGTTATCGGCGCAGTCAAAGTAGGTAGGGATCCCAGACACACTTTTAGCTCCCGCAAAGCGGAATCAGCTTCAGTTGTCCATTCAATCTGACCTTTACCAGTGCTCTTTTTTAAAACGTTTATGAAAGGAATGGTGCGGTTAGCAGCTTTGGAGATGAAACGGTGCAGTGCTACTAGCTTTCCGTTTAAGGATTGAATTTCTTTTACCGTTTTCGGAGGCTGCATGGAAACCACGGCGTGGACTTTATCCAGATGAGCTTAAATTCCTGACTGGGTTATCCATACTCCTAAAATTTTCCCTCTTCTAGGCTGAACGAACACTTTTTGGGGTTTAGCTTGAGGTTGATACTCCGAAGCCTGGTGAAGGTTTCGAGTATGTCATCTATCATGTTATCTTCAGCTTCACTCTTGATGACAAGATCGTCCATGTAGATTTCTAGGTTCCTTCTGATTTGACCCTTGAACGATTTATCCATCAACCTATGATAGGTAGCTCCGGTGTTTTTTAAACCGAACGACATCTTAGTGTAACAAAAAAGACCCTCATTTGTTACAAATGTTGTCTTGTCTTCGTCCTCCAGGGCCATCTGTATCTGGTGGTATCCCTTGTATGCGTCCAAGAAACACTTGAGGAAAAAGCTTGCCAAGGAATCAATTTTCAAGTCTATCTCCGGAAGGGGGTAACAATCTTTCGGACACGCATTATTGAGGTCAGAGAAGTCGACGCACATTGATGTGTGTCGGTGTAAATATATTTTTAGTTATATTTTAAGCCCTTTTTAACACTTTAGTCAAGTTTTAAATTTATAAAACATGATATTTTACTAACACTAAACACACATATGGGCAAGTGCACCCATCGTGAGCATAGTATAGCGTTGGTAAGATACCGAGGTCGTCCAAGGACACAAGAGCTTTTAGTACTGGTTTATCCTCAACGTCTAATCAAATCAAAAGTTTAGAAAAAGTTTTAAACATGAAAATAAAAACTAAAATGTTGAAACATAAGATAAAATAAAAACATATAGACAAGATGAATCACTTGGATCCGACTCGCGTTTAGTGTAACCTTTGATGATTTCTGCACTTTCGCACTTTTTAAGAGATTATCTTAGTTATAGTAGTAGGCCCCTATTTTGAAGGTGATGTTACCCTCAACCCAGTAGTTTGAGTCAGCAAGGATACAATCCTAAAGGGTCGGAATATTAAGAGATAATTAATTAAGTTATTAATGCGTAATGTGGTAGGCCCCTCTTTTGAAGGTGACGTTACCCTCGGCTAAGTGGTTTGATTCAGCAGGGATACAATCCCAAGTAGTCGGGTTAATATATTAATAGTAGTTTACATATGAGGGGGATCAAGCCATTCGCACCCCTGGCATCCAATACCAGTGGGCATTGAAGGAGGTCCTAGTAAGCTTGACACAGGTCCTTGCAGGATCTATACACTGAACAAGGCAAGAACCTTACCAAACCATTCCCTTAACCCCCGACCAGGTAGCCAACATATCTCTATATAGACCGTAGAGATATGAATGGTGTAAATCTTTTATTTTATATAGACAGTAAAATAACGCCAAGACACCACGAACAAATAATATGGAAGTTTCACCTTCAGCATAAGAAACTAGTTATTAAAGTCATTAATACAAAACTAAATAAAAAGTGTGAAAAGATTAAAAATCAAAAGTATTACACTAAATGCTTGTCTTCACCAAGTGATGTAAGAGACTTAGGCAAACATGGCCTTTGATTGTCAAGAACTCTTACTATCAATCTTGGATCCCGAGACTACTACACACACTCTATGATGGATGATGGAAGATAGTGGTGGATGTGGGTTGTAGTGGTGGTGGAGTGTGGGTGAAGTGGGAGAGAGGTGGTTTGCCAAGGGATGCCTTTGAAGTGAACCAAGCACCTCTATTTATAGCCTGCACAGAAGCCCGGACACGGCCCCGTGTCCATCCACTTTCTCTTTTTTCATTAATTGCACTTTTTCTGCATTAGCTCCAAACGCCCTCGTGTTCGCTGGGCACGGTGCCGTGTGCAGAATCATATCTGTACTATCAAGATTTTCTTGGATTCTACGAATCTTAGCGTTAACCACGGCCGTGTTGAGCTGGCCACGCCCCCGTGTCGGGAATAGAAGCTTCTATAGCTTTGTCTTTTCTGCAGACATCTGGCCATGCCCCCGTGTCCACTGGGCACGGGGTCGTGGTCAGCCTTCTATTCTCTTGTTTTTGCTTGGGAAGATGTTGTCGAGGGGTCGGGCATGCCACTTTATTCCTGTTCTTGTAAATATGCTGGATTTTGCTGCATATTTGCTCCTTTTGTTCATTTACGCTCATTTAATCCTGAAAATACAAAAGGAAGACAAAAGCACACTTTTCCAACATTAGTACTAAAAAAAGGTTAGTTTTATACCTCATTTGATGTAATTTATATGTTGCATTGTACACACATCACACATCCTCCATGTGTTATCTTTTTTGGTGACCATTACTGGATTGGAGACCCAAGTTTGATACCGCACCTCCCTGATAATTCCGATATTTAACAGTTTTTCGCACGTCTTCGGTGAAAGCTCTGTGCCAGGCCGGAGCCATATTCCTCTTTCTTTGGGCGACAGGCTTAACTGCGTGCGACACTTTCAACTTGTGCTCGGCCAAAACTCGAGGGACTCCAACCATATCGGAGGTTTACCAAGAGAACACATCGAGGGTGTCACACCCCTTTCTAAGGCGGAAGCACGAGGTGTGATCCTGAAAGATTCTCATAGAATAAGAATGGTAAACATACTACATGCTCGTAAAATAACTCCAAATGCCATTTACATAACATAAGTTAAGTGTTTACATCACAAGATAACATATTTTTTGAAAAGTTTTACAACTTTATTTAAAGACTAACATAAAGTTTTGATTCTTACATCCCACAAAGTGGAATATTGTAGCCAAATCCCACAAAAACAGGCATCGGAGTCTTGATACGACATGACTAAAACAAAAGCGACATCCTGGAGCAAAAGTAAGACCACGCGTACATCCACTTTAGTTACCTGAAATACATGTAAGTTTTGGAAAATCGTCAACATAATGTTGGTGTGAATTCATGCAGATTTGTGAAAACATTTAAGCATTCGTTATGGAAAACATGGTATGTAATTGTATGAAATAAGTATAAATGTAAATATAAGGAATACGAGATCGCTAATGGTTAGCTAGGCCATCAACATGTGTAACGACATAGGAAGCATCCAAACCATAGGCATTTTACTTGTCGATTCACGACTAGAGACACAAAAGCACTGTTTGGTAAAAGAGTGGCCAAGAGTGTGGTTGCCTGAAACCCATTAGATCTAACCTTTTGTTCCGCGGTCTTGGTATGTAACTGATTAATGGTGCTTATGGCACCTTATACGTCACATGATCTATAGTATCATTCCTTAGTTTTTGTAATCAATATACCATAGTACATGTATTTTCCCCAAGTTTAGAAAACAAGTAAAGGTTTAAAAGTGGGGACATGAACTCACAACTTTGTGTTTCCTACGTCGTAAACTTCACCGGTAATGTCGTGACCTATACGTGTTCTATTAATGTTAGTCACTAGACTTGTATCACACAAGTACAAGTCACCATCTTTTGTTTATGTATATGTTCTTTCTTGTTAAAAATAATTTATATTTTTAACTATGTATGTTACTTATATTAGTTTCCCAAAAATAAATATAAGTATTTTGTGAAATAATATTTTCAATATTATTTTTGTACAAGTATACTTAGGAAAGTATACTTTGTATTTTATGTAAATACCTGTGTATTTTGTATTTTTCACCAAAAATCAATACTTTGATTTTTATTACTTTCCGGAATTATATTTTTTTAAAATAATATATTTTGAAGACTTGTATGAAATATATATATTTTGTCATGTCTAAAATATATATATATGACTATTCTTGTTATCCACCCGATTTTTGTATAAATTCCAATACTTGGTATCGGTTATATATTTTTGTCCAAAAATATATTTTTAAGTTCATAACTTGTCCAAGTTAAATAATATGTTAAGAAATATATTTTCATAAATATATTTTCTTGTAAGGAATTTTGTATACTTGTATACTTATGTATTCTCATGTATTTGTATGTGTATTTTGTATTCATACTCCTTGAGAGTATTTAGTGTATTTTCAAGTTTCTAATATACTACTACATATAATACACATAATATACACTTAGCACAAAGTTTGGTGAGCACTAAATATATATATATATATATATATATATATATATATATATATATATATATATATATATATATATATATATATATCCCTAAAAATATACATACTTAATATAAAGTTTAACTTGAAGAAATCACCATTTCTTGACTTGACATTTTACACAAAATTTAAGGAAACCATCGTAAATATTTTAGGTGAATTTTTTATGGAATAAGTTTCGCCAAAACTTATATTTTTCTAAGTGTCAAAATTTTATAAGAATTTTGACATAGTTTCCCCTAAAAATGGAGGTTTCCCATGTCTTCAAAACATGTGTTTATTTTCTTTTCAACACCAAAAGCAATTTTCAACAATAATCATCAACAATATATACTAATTTTTCCATATGAAACATCATGGTGAACTTGTTTCTTGTTAAGAATGTGTAGTCTTCTAGATCTACACTTAACATATTATGATATTTCCAAAAATAAGTGTTCTTGAGTATTTTAAACAAACTTATGTGAAACTTTATTTCATTAACGAACTCATCCAGGAGTTTAATGGTCTTTAAGGTTTGTAAATCATGTTTTAAAACCACTTTTATGTTTATTAGAAAGATCATAATTTTTAACATCATGTTTAACCATGGATCTTTCAAAATCCATGCTTAATAACCTTAGATCTTTCATAAACAAGCCTTATGTTAACTTTTTAACAAACTTTTCATGAGATTTAGTTTCAAAAATTAGTTCTACACACACTTTATTACTTCAAGATTACAAGATTATGCATAGAAATTCTTATTTCAAGTTCACATCATGCTTCATATGTTCATCTTCAAGTTTAACCATGGACCCTTCAAGATCCATGCTTAAACTTGTTAGATCCAAGCTTTAACATACTTGATCTAATCATAAGCACAAGATATAACATCAACAACATCAATACATACATCAAAAATTCATGTAATCACTTATTTTCTTCATGAATATGTTAGATATTCTCATTTTTAACATTAGAAGTTAAGTTTTTTAGATGGTGAAACTTGTACATAATATAAACACGACTTAAATTAGTGATCAAGAAGCTTACTACTAGCTCTAATGGCTAGGGAAGTGGCACAAAAACGAAGGTGATGACAAGGAAGAAAATGAGAGGTTAAAAGCTCCACGAAGAGGTCCTTCAAGTTCTAGCAACATACACCCTCTTAAATGGCCTCCATACACCTTCTAGTGGCCTTAGATTGTGAGATTGGAGTTTGAAAATGGAAGTGTGTTTGTGTGTGGGTTGAGCCGTGAGCAAGAAGAAGAAACAAGGAAGAAGATGGTGATGAATGATGGTTATGCTATAACTTAAGGTTTTTATAAAAATTCTCCTAGCATATGGCATATGATGTTGGAATATCCCATGAAATATCTTATAAAATATAATAAGAAAATCAACTAAAATCCTTAGGTGGGTCCTTGTCCAGCCGTCCAACTAGGGGGGGGTGGGGGTAAAGTGTAACATTTTCAATTCTAGTTTCTTGGTTTATTTGAAATGTAATGGTATTAGTTAGTTATTTTATGTATTTAATATTTAAGAGATGTAATATGATGTTCGGTGATCATAACTAGCTTCGTAACACTAAAAAAATGCTTCTAGTGAAAATTTGTTGTTTCGGGTAGTGTCCGGTTATTCGTTTCGTTACGGTTCGTTAAAGTACTAAATTTCATAGTTTTACTAAGTATGAAGCACCTTTTGTTGCAGTTTTAATTCCCGACACTTTGTAAGTTATTTTGGACAATAAAACATAAATTCTACATGATATTAACGTGTTTAAAAGCTGATTATAGCTAAATTAGTGCTGATTTATGCTGAATTCTGCATTTAAAGTGTGTTTTGGGTGCTTTTTAGTGCGTAGTTTAGCTTCCGGAAAGTTTATAGTTAACCGTTGTATCCACACTTGGGTTTTAATGTATTTTAGATGTTGGACCTATTCCTAGGCTCTAATTCTATTATCTGACTGCTTCCTGCAGAATTGCTGATACGACGTGTCTTACCGGTGAGTTTACTAGTCTTTCTGACGCAACGCTTAAAGTAATGCATAAAGCACTATTTGAAGTATAAAACTTGCATGAATTCACAAGTATAGCATGTAATCAGGCAACATTGACATTTAAGAACATAATTGCAGATATTAAATAATAATTAAACTGTACGAAAATTACTGGTTTTGTGCCAGTTGTCACAGTCTCCCCCCGTTAAAAGAATTTCGTCCCGAAATTTAGGCTGAGTTATTTCCCTTTGGAGCTTTCTCGAACAAATGGGGGTACTTGGCTTTGAACCGGTCCTCACATTCCCACGTGTACTCGGGTCCGTGCTTAGAGTTCCAACGTACTTTGACGAGCTTAATGTGGCTTCTCCTTGTTTTATGGATCTTCCAATCCATTACCTCAACAGGTTGTTCAGTAAATCAGAGTGTGTCGTTGATATGCACCTCATCCACAGGGATGATCACTGTTTCTTGAGTTGGACTCTTTTTAAGGTTTGACACATGGAACATATCTTGTACACCATTAAGTTCTTCCAGTAACTCTAACTTGTACGCCACGGTACCAATTCTTTCCAAGATCTTGAATCGTCCAATGTATCGTGGATTCAGCTTTCCACGTTTTCTGAACCTTGCTACACCTTTCCAAGGTGAGACCTTCAATAGAACTTTATTTCCCACCTTGAATTCTAAGGGTTTACCTCTTCAATCAGTGTAGCTCTTCTGTCGATCTCGAGCCGCCTTAAATTTTATGCTCGTATGGTAGCTGTTATTATAGGAAAACTCAACTAAAGGTAGATGAGTATCCCAGCTGCCGCCTAGATCCATAACACATGCGCGAAACATATCTTCTAGTGTTTGTATGGTCCGTTCGCTCTGGCTGTCTGTTTGCGGATGGAAGGCCGTGCTTAGATCTAGCTGAGATCCAAAGGCCTCCTGGAAGGATTGCCAAATCCTTGATACGAGACGCCCATCTTTGTCTGAAATAATCAAGATAGGCACTCCATGACGTGCCACGATTTCCTTCAGGTACAGCTCAGCAAGCTTTCCATTGCTATCCTTCTCTCGGATCGGTAGGAAATGCATAGACTTTGTTAACCGATCGACTATCACCCATATCATATCATGCCCTCTAGGGGTCCTGGGTAATTTTGTTATAAAGTCCATCAAGATTTGATCCCACTTCCATATGGGTATCTCGGGTTGTTGCAGTTGTCCGGACGGTTTCTGATATTCGGCCTTAACCTTGGCACATGTTAGGCACTTTCCAACGTAGACAACAACATCGCTTTTAAGCTTCGGCCACCAATAATACTCCTTTAAGTCTTGATACATCTTGTTCGATCCTGGGTGGATCGAGTATCACGACTTGTGAGCTTCATTAAAGATGACTTCTCAAATACCGCCATAGGGCGGAACCCAAATACGCCCCATAAAGTATAAGGTTCCCTCTTCATTTGGCACCAATTTCTTCTCCATACATTGGAGATATTCAGCTCTACGATTCTCCTTCTTGAGGGCTTCTTGTTGTGCGTCGTGAATGCGAGCAATGAGATTCGTTCGAATGGTCATTTCCAATGCTCGAATCCTTAAGGTCTTAACCCTTTCTTTCCGACTTAAAGTGTCTACTACTACGTTCGCCTTTCCAGGATGGTACTTAATCTCATAATCATAATTGTTTAGCAACTCAACCCATCGTCGCTGACGCATATTTAATTCCTTCTGATCAAATATGTGTTGTAGGCTTTTATGATCTGTGAGGATTGTACATCGAGTACCATATAAATAATGTCACCAGATCTTCAAGGCGAATACCACCGCGCCTAGCTCCAGGTCGTGTGTGGTGTAGTTCTTCTCATGAACTTTCAACTGTCTTGAAGCGTAAGCGATGACCTTTTGGCGTTGCATGAGCACGCAACCTAATCCTTGACGCGAAGCACCACAGTATACCACGAAGTCTTCAGTGCCTTCGGGTAAGGATAGTATCGGTGCATCGCATAGCTTGTTTTTGAGAAGTTGGAAAGCTTCTTCCTGCTTATCACCCCATTCGTACTTCTTATCCTTCTGTGTGAGGGAAGTTAGCAGTTGAGCTATCTTGGAGAAGTTCTCGATGAACCGGCGGTAATAGCCCACTAATCCCAAAAATTGTCGAACTTCAGTTGGGGTTTTGGGAGCTTCCCAATTCTTTATCGCTTCTATCTTGGCTGGGTCTACATGAATACCCTTCTCGTTTACAACATGACCAAGGAACTGTACTTCGCGAATCCAGAATTCGCACTTTGAGAACTTTGCATAAAGCTTCGCTCTCTTTAATAATTACAGAATGGTCCTAAGGTGTTGCTCGTGCTTTTCTCTTGTTTGTGAATAAATCAGGATATCATCGATAAATACAATCACGAATTTATCGAGATATAGTTTGTAGACACGATTCATCAGATCCATAAACACTGCTGGTGCGTTCGTTAATCCGAATGGCATCACAAGGAACTCATAATGCCCATAACGAGTCCTGAACGCACTCTTTGGTACACTCTCTTCTTGGATCCTTAGCTGATGATATCCAGATCGAAGGTCGATCTTGGAGTAGTAACTCGATCCTTGCAACTGATCGAATAAGTCGTCAATCCTCGGTAGTGGGTACCGATTCTTGATAGTGAGCTTATTCAATTCTCTATAATCGATACACATCCGCAGTGTTCCATCCTTCTTCTTCACGAACAAAACCGGAGCTCCCCAAGGCGAGAAGCTCGGCCTTATGAATCCTTTATCCAACAACTCCTGGAGTTGTGTAGATAATTCTTGCATCTCGGATGGAGCAAGTCGATAGGGTGCCTTGGCTACAGGAGCTGCTCCTGTGTGACACCTGTGTCACCGCGACCATCAAACAAATACCAAGCCAATGAAATATTGTATTTCATACTTGGGATCTGTATAAATATGTGAATCTTTTGCACGTATCAACTTTTGTTCGATTTCAAACTCTACAACGCTTTCTGGAGAATTATACGCAAACTGGTGCGTAAACATACTCAGTTTAATGCGACAAATACTCCGGAACACCAACATATACTTAACATACCTTAAATAACCTTTACATAACTTAGAAATAAGTTTTGAAGGCTTTGGTATGGCAAAAACAAGTTAATTCGCTTACAGGGACTAAACTTGACAAACTGCGAAAGTATGACGATTCGTACTAAAACAGACATTCCGGAACATGTCCATAAGTTAAACATGCCATAAATACCCTCTCCATAGCTTAGGAATAGGCTTTGAGGTGTTCGGTGTGCTAAAATAAACTTTTGGGTCATTCAGGGACTAAAAGTGTCAAAAAGTGCACAAGTTTGCACTTTCGCGCAAACCTTACGTTCTGGATACATCCGGACATCCAAAAATTTATGTAAGCATTATAATATTATGTTTTAATGTTTGGCTTGTCAAAAATCCATTCGTCGCGCAATTTGGATCGTTTTTCGCGCTTATGCGCATTCCGTCGTAATTAACCGAACATCGCGATCCTACGGCCAAACGAACCAACATCCGGCATATTTTTGAGCATGTTTCATGTCCACAATGCTTAGGCATCATTTTAGGGCCTTAAAAGTTGGCTTTACGGGCCTTAGAAGTGTCGGAAATGGCTTAAATATGCAACAGGGACTAAAACTGTCATTTCTAAAAGTTGTGCTGATCAGACAAGGCCAGACGGCCCGCCTAAGTTTTGTGTATATCCTAATGCGGGCCGCGTGAGCCCTGCAGATGCAGAAATTCGTTTTTGCTGATTTTGGCCTTTTAATCACTCCAAAGGGCAATGCCCCTTCACCATCTTTGGGGTTAAGGTCATAATAAGCTACCATAACATCTTGACAAGTGTACGATTGAGATCATGGCACGAAATTCAAGAAACGATCCTAACGGTTTTGCTTTTCCTACAAATACCCCCCACCATTTGTGTTAAAACCCACAAAATCTGATCTAAAGCTCTAAGTTGAGGCCTTTGCTTCATACCTGAGCTCCTGGATCGAGATTAGCTTTTGGGGACCCTTCGTAAGTGTTCTTTCGTTCTTTTATTCGCTTTTCAAGTCCGAAAGTCAAAGTTTTCTTTGACTTTCTGCATTGACCAGCTCATGGTCAACACGAAGTTCGTTGGAACTTCATAACGTGAGCGTGATCACGATGGTTATAGTCCATAGTGACTATACCTACTGACTACCACGTTATCTAGGCTCAGTGACGAGTCGTAGTTTCGGCCAAAATGCGCATTCTTTCGTATTTTGTAACCAAACTACTCGTGAGTATCAAAACCGTTTGTTTTGATACTAAACTTGTTTTCTAAACTTAGTTAAGCATGTTCTAACATGCTTAGCTCGTCACTTTTAGTATAGTGCTTATATAGGGTCGTAAGGTAAGCGATCTAAACAATCGCTTACACTTTCGAACCCGACCCATTTGGTCGATCATTAGGATCCGACCAAACACATTAGGTGACCATAGCTGTAACCTTCCGAGGTTATACCTTATGGTCACGATGTTAGGCGTTCCAAACGCGTTCTACGCGAACGACGCGTTAAGGTAGCATAAGCTACCTAAACGGGTCGTAGTGGGTCGCAAGCACTTAGGCTAGGTTTCATTGTAGTATGTAGGCTTTGTTAAACCATATTACACGAGTCTCCATACTCGTTTGGTTTACGAACCCGCATACTATCCAATCCTCCGATTTACGTCCGGTATATTAACATAGTTACCTATATTAGGTGCCGTTGATATCCGTGATCTCTAGCGTTATTTGGTTGTTATACAAGAACCTCAAAGCAATCTCAGGTGAGTACATTGAACCCCATCTTTTACTGTTTTCTAAACTATTTTGGGGTGAAACACATGTGCCTACTTGTTACTTTCATGCTTTCACATCATATATTTACTATGTTCATTAGTACATTTATAGTACATGATTTCATTACATTTATTGCTATGTATGCCTACTGTGTGCATACTTAGTACATCGCTTTACAATACATTTCATGCTACGTACGCCCATTGTGTGCATACTTAGTACATCACTTTATAATACATTTCATGCTACGTACGCCCATTGTGTGCATACTTACTACATCGCTTTACAATACATTTCATGCTACGTACGCCCATTGTGTGCATACTTAGTACATCACTTTACAATACACTTCATGCTATGTACGCCCATTGTGTGCATACTTAATACATCTGTCACACCCCCAAAATCCCACCTGCGGAGTACTACCGCTTGGAGGCGTGACTGACCAGGATCCAGCCACCAATCATACTGAACAAGCATATAAACAGTTATAAAAGTTTAACCAATACGATTGGTGTTTCAAAACAAACAAGTTAAGTTGCAAGCGGAAGCGTAAGTTTAAAGTTATAACATAAGTTCAAATGTTTTCAAATAGAACGTGGCACGCAGCAGTCTGTGTCCCACAACGACTCTCCTCCATGCAAGCTCCAGCAGAGTACCTATGGTCCTTCAAAGCATGTAGTAACGAGTCAACAACTAGTTGAGTGAGTTCACAGTTGGGTGTTCGTTTTAGTTGTTTCGAAAACAGTTTCCTTTAACTGGCATCCTGCCGTGGGGGTTACCCCATAGTTTAAAACGTGACATGTTCATTCCCAGTTACTCTGGCATTCCAGCCGTGGGGGCTACCCCATGATAGTTATCAGGCATTTCGGCCGTGGGGGCTACCCCATGCGTACACTAGACTCGTTACCATATCGACTGCTGACTGTAGTCATGTTTATGTGCCCTGAAAACATCAATGTCTATCATCATTGACGTGCCCCAGATCCATTAGTTCACGCCCGTCCTCTGCGGCACGGTGTGAGGTTTGTCAGACCTAAATAGCGCTATCTAACTAATGACCCGCTCGCCATTGGCCCGGCGATTAAGTCGATACAAAAAGGAGGGACTTCGTGATAGAGTTTTAGTCTAGTACGAGTTATCCGTCCATCCGGACGAGGAATCACATTCCTGAACCATAGCCGTCCTAACCAAGGAGGACGAGGAATCCCACGTTCCTTAACCCCGTTCCCAACCCAGGGAATCCCATGCTTTGTAAAGGGTGTGAACTCACCTTGGTTTGCTCGGTAGTAACACAGAAAGGTCAATCAATTTGCAGGTAATCAATTAGGTCCTATCACAGATATTTTTCGTATCAGATTCAAGCCAGCAGTGCACGTATGTTCAACACGTATTGTACACAGGTCATAATCATGGCAACACGTTTAACATTAACAGTTCGCAGTTAACAGTCAAACACAACCCAAAGTCTAAGTGTGAGGCCCTAACAGTTGGGCTCATGATAACAGGCCCAAACAACACGTCAACAGTAACACAGAAGTCCATAAGTCCGGCCCACTAACTTAGGCCCATAACTAAGCAAGCCCACTAAGGGGTCTCGAGTCGCAACCGGACTCGCAAACGTGGTTTCGAGTTGTGCTGTTATGTTGGTCATGGGTGGTTGCGAGTCGCAACCGTGGTCTCGGCTGATCATGCTAAGGTTTCGAGTCGCAACCTGTGTCGTAACTATGGTCTCGGTTCATCATGCTGTGGTTGCGAGTCGCAACAGGACTCGTAACCTCTGTCGCAACTGGCGGTCTCGACTTGTAATGTTGTGGTTGCGAGTCGCAACCAGGGGTTTCGACTCCCCAACAGTTGCTGATTCTGCACAGTTGTACTATCCAATAACATTCCAATTGCATGCACCCTATTTGTGTACTATCCACTTAAACATGTTTTCTTGTCTAAACATTCATGAATTCAGATCAAACAAGCAGGATTTCAAATATTTAACCCACATTCAAAGCATATTCAACAAGTTCTTCATGTTCTTCAAACATTCAAGCATATTCATAACATATTCAACCTTTGTTCAAGCATATTATGCATTCTTCCTAATTATACACGAACAACTATCAAACACTTGGACTTAATACCACAATCCGGTTCTATACTTAACCGATAATATGACAAACATATACCGATTTCATGCTCAACAAGACTAGTGATTCGATCTTCACTTAAACACCAAGCACTATCCATCCGAAATCAAGCATATTAACCGGTTATCTCATTGTACACATTAGAATCATCATATACATCAAGAACATCATGTAAACACTAATATCCAAACACAATAAACATCATCCTTTGTTCAACAAGTAGTTATTTCCTTTCAAGTAACATTTTTATCATAAACAATCATTTCATGTGCAACAACTTAGCAAACAACCCTAATGTCATAATCATCAATCCAAGCACAAACACAATAAGAATCACTAACCGGTTAAGAGGTAGGAAAGGTGAACTCCAAGTGTCGATTTCCAAGCTTGAGCCGAAATCCTAGTGCTAACCGATTGGGTCCGAAAATGATGTGTGTTTGTGTTCTTAGGGTTTTAGTGAGAGGGAAAGTATGAGAGTGTGGGTGTGTGTAGTCCAAGGAAATGGTGAGTGTGGTCATGAGTGTAGTATTTATACTAGTTCTTCATGATCCACCCAAAAGGGCTTACCAAAACCGGTTAGAGGAGGTCACGGCCCAAAGGCCCAAATCGGTCACTATTCACTCGAGACCTCATGGTCTCGAGTCGGGTCCTTGTCGTCTCGAGTTGGGTTCTCGGTTCACGTAATATACATACATATATACCATACGTACAAGCAAGCACATAGTCACATAAAATGATCACTTATGTTATTACATTAACAAGTTACTAGTCACGAAATGTTTCAAGCAAGTTACATCGAGATACAAGAAAGGTTCTAAATTTCGAGTTGTCACAACATCACTCTACAATACATTTCATGCTACGTACGCCCATTGTGTGCATACTTAGTACATTGTTTTACATTGCTTTTCTGTTTCATATGCTCATCCATCATATGAACACATTATACCACATTTTGAACCGTTGTAACCAGTTGACTATGTGAACCGTCTTAACCCTTGATTATAGGAACCGTTCGTAACCATTGAACCGTGTGAACCAGTTGTATCTGTTGACATGATAGACATTTGACCATACATAAACATTCCTACAATTGTTAAACATTACATCTTGATGGTTTGGTTTGAGTAAGTGATTTAAGTAACGAGGCGTGTGTAATATGATACAAGCATGGTGGATACGCCGTTGGTACTTCCTATATATAAGTGTTTGTATGGTATTACATATCGTAGCGTTATTTGAATCATTTCAATTTGAGACATAGAACATTTTACACAAATAACACACTTTTTACAAGACATTGATTTACAAACAACTTATCTTATACAAACTCATTTTTACATGGTTATTCATTTAACCATACCTTGTTCATTTATTTATACATATCATCTGATCTTACCGTTTTTCAAATGATTTACAAGACAAAGCAAATTACAAGGTTCATGACTGAACATTTCTCAACATAAGTCATGAATTCTGTTTTCGCAAAACCTATGTATCTCACAGGCATTTTTTATGCTGACGTACCTATTTTCACATGTGTTTTCAGGAGATGATGCATAGGACTTATCAAGACATACTTAGGCGGACATGTGCCTTAGTAACTTAAAACGAGACAAGAACTAGTTAATTTATGTTATGTACTCTTTGGTTCTTGTTTAAAACAATGTAAACTTTCATGTTTGATTAATAAAACGAAAATTCATTTGCCATGGATTTGAAACAATTGATTCTGTTACAACACTCCCCGACGTTTCCGCCACGTCTGGTTGTTCCACGTGGTCGGGGTGTGACAGAAAAGTTGGTATTAGAGCCAATGGTTATAGGAAATTAGGTTATTAGTAATGCTTTGACCTAGTCTATAACCTTCCTAGGACCCTAAGGCGAGTTTACTTGCGTTTAGTCATAAAACAATACCGTCACCTATCCTTAGGCGATGACCACAACAAGAACATAAATTTCAAAACCGCTTTGAAAACTAATCATCTGTTCTAGGATGATTGATTACAAGGTTTTGAACCCCTTTAAATTTTCAAAACTCTCATCAAAATTTTGGGTCCTAAATAGTGTGAACACGTGCAAACCGGTAGAGTGAATGCCTGTACCCTGGGTTTTCTGTCTAAGGCTAGAGTGTTCGTACAAATCCACATAATCGGACCAGTCACTCTTACCTAGGAACTCTTGGGGTGAGTGTCCACTTATAGGCAAGCATGTCTTCTCGATACACTATGAGGATCTATTTGCTTTGATTCAGCCTAGGTGTTGTTTGTTTGCTTCATGGTTCAAACAAGTGACCATCAACCATGATTATGGTCGGTAATTGTAACATCCTATTCTTACCCAACACAATTTCATTTGTTTTCTCTTTTGTTTCCCCTTTTTAGAATGCCTCCATGACGCGAAAATCCGGTATCTATTGAAGAGCTGGCAGCTGTCATTACACAGCAAATAACTGCTGCAATCCCAAACATCGTTGCCCAATGTAACCAAGCCCTCAACAATAATAATGCCCCCTGCAGCTTCAAGACGTTCAACTCGGCTAAGCCATCAAAGTTTTCTGGGTCTCAAGGAGAGACTGCACTTCTGCAATGGTTCGAGAGTTTAGAGAGCACCTTCAACCATGTTCAATGTCCAAACGAGCGAAAGGTAGATTTTGCATCTAGTGTCTTTGAGAAACGAGCTTTGACATGGTGGAATGGTGTGATGAGAGATAGGGGTGCCGAAGTGGCACTGGCTCAAACGTGGGAAGAACTTCGAGCACTGATGATGAAGGAATTCTATCCTCGTCACGAGATCAGGGCCTTAGAAAGGGAATTCGACGATCTTAAGCAAGACAGCGGCGAACATCGAGCATACACTGATCTGTCACACCCCCAAAATCCACCTGCGGAGTATCACCGCTTGGGAGCGTGACTGACCAGGATCAAGCCATCAATCATATTGAACATAGTATATAATAATCGAAATAGTTCATAAAAACCCAATTCAATACAATTGATGTTCAAACCAAACATAGTTTAAGTAGCGGAAGCATATTATGAAAACCCAATGTGTGTAATAAATTCAAGTGTTATAAAGTGTAACAAAATATCCACGATCCATGCTCCATAACGACCTGCTCCTCCCTGTGCAAGCTCCATAAGTACCTAAAGTCCTGCAAGGCATGCAGCAGAGAGTCAACAACTAGTTGAGCGAGTTCACATATAATAGTTCAGTAATCGTAATAGTGTAGTAAGCCTTGTATTCGTTCATTAAGTCATGTATCGTATTTAGTTCGTATCGCAGCCCTCTAGGCATGTATGCGAAGATTAGGGAAAGTTCTCAAGTATGCTAGACTAGGTATATTTGCATCGCAGCCACCCGGCACCTGTGCGAAGTTTTGTGTATAGTTCGCAGCCTTCCTAGGCATGTGTGCGAAGATTAGTCATAATATCGCAGCCAACCCTGGCGTGTGTGCGAAGATCAGTCATATTATCGCAGCCAACCCCGGCGTGTGTGCGAAGATCAGTTCTATAAGTATCACTAGTCTAGTCGTATCTTATCAATAACCCTTCCTCCCCCGAGGACCGTATAACTAAGTTCCATAAGCTAGGTAAGTACAAGTAAGTAATCCAAACCCATTCCTACCCTGGGAACCCCATGCCTTGGCTGTGTGAACTCACCTTGGTTTGCTCGGTATGATTAACTATGTGCTAGAAAATAATCAATCAAGTCCTATATTAAGCACGTATACTTGATCAGTTCAAGTTCATAAAGTTTCACATGAAATTAATACCACAGAGTATGTTTGACAGTTGATATCATGCATCATACGTCAGTTAATCACATTCATACAATCCACGTTTCACATAAAGGCTTTCTCAATTTAATCTAACAATATCATCCGCATTTAACTGGATTAATACACTTTGCATAGTTCACATGCATAACAGAGTTAATCAGAAACATATTACAGTTAACTCACATAACGTAGTTATCATAACAGAGTTAACATAGTTAACATACTTAACATATTTAACAGCGTTAATAAACATAACAGGTTTAACGGAGTTAGTGGCTTAGCAAAGTAACATACATATCTTTAACAGATTCACATTATTTAACATGCAACTCATGGCTTCATTATAATCATCACACAAAGTCGGACAGGGGGGAGGGGGCTTCCTTACCTAAAAACTCGGACAAGAGGTGGCCAAAACTCTGACTCCCTTCCCTAGTGTGAAAGTCGGACCAGGGGTGTCCCCCCTTAAAAATTCGGACAGGGCCATGCCCCTTAAAACTCGGACAAGGAGGGGGGTGTCCCCTAAACAAAATCCGGACCCTTGTTGCATGATTTTTAAAAGTCTGACATAACCCTTGACATTTAACAAAAAGGTCGGACATATGCCTTAACACTTAAAAAGTCGGACTAGGTTACACTCCTTAAAAACTCGGACATAATCATCAAACAAGGTCGGACTTGTGCCACATATTTAAAAGGTCGGACCCTTTAACAACCAAAGGTCGGACTTACAAGCATAGCCTTTATAATATTCGGGCCTTGTGATGTTTAGACAAAACTCAGATTAATATGCTTACAAAAAAAACTCGGACATATGTGATGTGTATCAAAAAGTCGGACAAGATCTCTTTGATACAAAACTCGGATGAGATCTATTTAAAAGTCGGACCACATAATAACAAGTAAAAGTCGGACCTGTTTATTTCCTTTCTAAAAATTCGGACAAACAAGCAATCAAAATCCACCAACAGTTAATCATGCGAATCATTGGAACAGTTACGTTTCCACACGATCCAGAACCCTAATTTCATTGCATTGCAGAAATCAAATCAATAATCAACCATTCTATCATCACAGACAACTTAACATTCAGCAGGTAATTGCACAACGGATTCCACAATCGATCATAAACCATTTACAACAATCAGAATCTTTAATAACCACAGAACTATCCTATGAAGAACTAGGGTTTTTGCATGAATCAATCAATTAACGATTTGATAACAACAAACAATCAATAAACAATTACCTTAGCTTGATTCTAGACAAAGAGAGGAAATCAAGAGTGATGAAGAACTTGTGCCAATGATGATGATGATGATTGCCAGAGAAGATCAGAGGATGAGAAAGTACGTGTTTTGGTTTTTGTGTGGTGATTAGTGAATGATTAGGGTTAAGAAGGATTAGGATTCACTAATTACTCTATACATCCCTAAGTATCATATTTTACATAAGTACACCATCTCAAAATAGTTCACAGTTTCACCACCAAGCTCATACATTTGACAAATCTTTCATAATTAACACATAACCATGCTCAATCACAATATACTTTATTGAATCAAAACGTATACAGTTTCATAGTAAACTAATTGTGCAAATAAACAACTAAACAACCAATGAACGTGCAATAAATGCGAAATTGGAATCTCGGAAACTCGAGTTGTCACATTGATATGAGGAACTGAGCCTGTTGTGTCCTTCCATGGTTACGCCTTTGGATAAGGCGATCGAAAAATACATTGATGGCCTCCCTGACTCAGTTCAGGACATTGTTACTGGTAGTAACCCCACTACGGTTAGGCAGGCCATTGAGCTATCTGCAACTTTGACTGAATCTCAGATCAGGAAACGTAAGCTTTTCCGAAAGAGTGACAAGAAACCGGTCGAGGAATCGAAACCAATCGAGGAATCAAAGACCATGGATGAACAGACTGGATTCCCTAAGAAGTCAAAGAAGCGAAAGGCTTCTCAGAACTTCGCCATGGTTACTCACAATGATCAAGCCGTCCCCAACCAACCAGCTCAACCCCCTGCTAGGAAGCCATACAATGGAAATTCACCCTTGTGCAACCAATGTAACCTTCATCATCATGCTAGGGTGAAGTGCCACGAATGCCAAATTTGTGGACTTAAAGGTCACACAGCAAAGGTTTGCCGAGCTGCAGTTGCACCAAATCAAGCTGACAACAATCCTGCTCAAGCTCGCTTTCCACCAGGTTCTTTCTACAATTGTCGCGAGATGGGTCATTTCCGAAGAAATTGCCCAAAGCTTGCTAATGCTAATCCATCACAGTGATGAGCATCTGACCGACTAGAAGACAACACCCTTTAGAAATAATCATGTCTTGTGTATTATTTTCTTTTGTTGTCAAGGTCCATGAAACATTTGTTATCATTGTTTAAAAATAAATCTTTTATTTACATTGCAATGTATTTATGAGGTTGTATGTATAAAGAACATATCCCTTACAATACCGACAATTAAGGAATCGTATTTCTTGAAAAGCAAACTACCACCCAAATTTTTTTTCCATTTTATGATATCTTGCGTTTCCATGAAGTTCCTAAGTACTCGTTTCTTCTAAGGAAAACGAAGTACAAGGCACAAGTTACAACACTGGACGAATACCCAAACTACCACTATAAATCCTTAATAGGGTACCTAAGGGTATTTCCATAAATCCAAAAATTGATGTGTTCCTTAATTCGAATATTACGTTTCTTTGGAAACAAAAATCGAATTTTTGGAAAGATATTCCTATCTTTTTAGATAGATCCCAGAGGACATTGAAGTCCATCTACTGGTTTCCATATCCATTTTCAATCAATAACAAGTTAATAACAAATTAATAACCAAGTTGAACAACTATGTGATTATGTGCTTATGTCTTCCCTTTTATGTTTTTGGTGTAATCCAGGTTTTTGTTATCCAAATCCTCGTAGAATCTTCCATATCATTCGTATAAGGGATTCATAGTAGGATATCCAAAGGTACTATATTAAATCCTCAATGGGCTTTTACGTGATAGTAAAGACCCTTGGATTATATTGTACTATTCCATAATTAGACCCCTTGAGTGGTCTAGTTAAACAGATTGATCCAAAAATCTAGTTAGAAATATCATGTGATGATATAGCTGAAAGGATTCCTTGGTGGCCTAGTTAAAAAGATCATCTGTCGATCTAATTAAAAGGACCCTATGGTAGTCTAGTCACCCTCATCACAAGTTTGATATTCTTCCCCAAAACATTACAAAACAAACTGTGCGGACTGTGCAAGGAATTACGTAATTATGGATGCATACATAATTATGGAATTTAGTGCACAGAAACCACAGCAAGTTTTGTCGTGTATCTAGAGTTAACCCTATTCATTTTCGTTTCTGAAGAAATTGTGGAAAATGACTCACTCCGTTCATTTTCGTTTCTGAAGAAATTGTGGAAAATGACTCGTTCCGTTCATTTTTGTTACTGAAGATAGCAAATAGACTCCTACGAATAAATTTCGGGACGAAATTTCCTAAAGTAGGGGAGACTGTGACACCTGTGTCACCGCGACCATCAAACAAATACCAAGCCAATGAAATATTGTATTTCATACTTGGGATCTGTATAAATATGTGTATCTTTTGCACGTATCAACTTTTGTTCGATTTCAAACTCTACAACGCTTTCTGGAGAATTATACGCAAACTGGTGCGTAAACGTACTCAGTTTAATGCGAAAAATACTCTGGAACACCAACATATACTTAACATACCTTAAATAACCTTTACATAACTTAGAAATAAGTTTTGAAGGCTTTGGTATGGCAAAAACAAGTTAATTCGCTTACAGGGACTAAACTTGACAAACTGCGAAAGTATGACGATTCGTACTAAAACAGACATTCCGGAACATGTCCATAAGTTAAACATGCCATAAATATCCTCTCCATAGCTTAGGAATAGGCTTTGAGGTGTTCGGTGTGCTAAAATAAACTTTTGGGTCATTCAGGGACTAAAAGTGTCAAAAAGTGCACAAGTTTGCACTTTCGCGCATAACTTACGTTCTGAATACATCCGGACATCCAAAAATTTATGTAAGCATTATAATATTATGTTTTAATGTTTGGCTTGTCAAAAATCCATTCGTCACGCAATTTGGATCGTTTTTCGCGCTTATGCGCATTCCGTCGTAATTAACCGAACATCGCGATCGTACGGCCAAACGAACCAACATCCGGCATATTTTTGAGCATGTTTCATGTCCACAATGTTTAGGCATCATTTAAGGGCCTTAAAGTTGGCTTTACGGGCCTTAGAAGTGTCAGAAATGGCTTAAATATGCAACAGGGACTAAAACTGTCATTTCCGAAAGTTGTGCTGATCAGACAAGGCCAGGCGGCCCGCCTGAGTTTTGTGTATATCCTAATGCGGGCCGCGTGAGCCCTGCAGATGCAGAAATTCGTTTTTTTGCTGATTTTGGCCTTTCAATCACTCCAAAGGGCAATGCCCCTTCACCATCTTTGGGGTTAAGGTCATAATAAGGTACCACAACATCTTGACAAGTGTACGATTGAGATCATGGCACGAAATTCAAGAAACGATCCTAACGGTTTTGCTTTTCCTATAAATACCCCCCCCCCATTTGTGTTAAAACCCACAAAATTTGATCTAAAGCTCTAAGTTGAGGCCTTTGCTTCATACCTGAGCTCCTGGATCGAGATTAGCTTTCGGGGACCCTTCGTAAGTGTTCTTGTCACACCCCCAAAATCCACACGCGGAATACCACCGCTTGGAGGCGTGACATGACCAGGATCAAGCCATCAATCATATCAAACATAGCATTTAATAATAATAAAAGTAATTAAGGTAGTTCATCATGACATGATTGATGTTTCAAAACCAACTTTGTCTAAGTAGCGGAAGCATAGTAATGTAAACTCAAAATAGTTATAAGTTCAAATCTCGTTCATGATCCATATCCCACAACGACCTGCTCCTCCCTGTGCAAGCTCCATAATGTACCTAAGGTCCTGCAAGGCATGCAGCAAATAATCAACATCTAGTTGAGCGAGTTCACAGAAAGTAAGTTCATAACAGTAATGCGTAAGTTCATCTAGTGGGGGCTTCCCATACATGTATATACTACTGGTGAGGGATTCTCACATTTATCCTTTATAATGGGGGATTCCCATTATGGTACTTACTAGACTAGTGCAACCATGTGTTCTTCTTAAACCGGGAACAGGAATACGTACTGGGTCACGTAGGCTTTACGTAACGTGCCCTTCCCCGAGGACATTGGTACGCGTGAGGGCTACGTAGGCTTTACGCAGCGTGTCCTTCCGACCCGGAAGACAGTAGTTGGTATTGGGTTACGTAGGCTTTACGTAACGTGTCCTCCCGACCCGGGAGACAAATGGTAATTACTGGGTTACGTAGGCTTTACGTAACGTGTCCTGACTATCCTGAGGACGATGGTCTATAGTCTAGTGAATGCGTAATTACGAGTAATTCTTTCCAACATATCCAACCCAATTCCCAACCCGGGAATCCCATGCCTTGGCTGTGTGAACTCACCTTGGATTGCTCGGCAGATACACAAAGAGTACAGGTAAGCTAGTAAATGATCAACCACGTCCTATCATGGTTATTATTCAAGTCAGGTTTTGACTAAGGTAGTACACGTATGCATCACATAAATTAACACGTTACTATCACATGTAAATCATGGCAACGTTTGACAGTCAATTGCATAAGTCCAATTATTTGGCCCAATTGATTGGGCCCGTGACAGTGTGAGTCCAAAACAGTGTGCCTACTTTACTGGTCTCGAGTCGCAACCGGCGATCTCGAGTCGCAACAGGGGATTTCGAGTCGCAACTGCGGTTTCGGCTCGTCATGGTCCAGTTACGAGTCGCAACATGACTCGCAACCGTGGTTGCGGCTCGTGCTGCTGTGGTCTCGAGTCGCAATCCGGAACTCGCAACGCTGGTCTCGGCTGATGTTGCTGTGTGGTCTCGAGTCGGGATGGTGAGGTATCGACTCGCAATCCGTGTCGCAACAAGGCATCTAACAACTTTCCATGATTTTAGACAATTTACTTCCGTGATTTCAGCTAACACATTGGCAGTTTCACAAATCGGATCAAATGGCAATTATTCACAATCATGCACATCTTAACATTATCATCAAGAACAATTAACAGTTAATCAATTCCAAATGATGCTCATACACGATCAAATGAGGGTTTTAACCTTCTAATTCTCATGAACCCTAATCTAAACATATGAACCATTTAACAAGCATGGAGCCGATTTATAAACATTGGTTCTCGAAACAACAAGATATGATCCGACTCGCATGAATATCAACAACAATCAAACCTCCTAAATTCACAAGCAAGGCGTAGCAATATCAAATCGGTTCTAGCTTAACATCATGCAGTAATATGTACAAGAACAACACATATTCAATCCAAATCGGTTGATCTAAGCATGGAACATATAAATCACAGTGTACATCATACAATCAAATACCAAACAAACACCAAAGTACTAACCGGATGAAGGTAGAGGATCGATCTGGTTCACAAGCTTCAAAGGGTGTGTGTGTGCCGTTGGGTTCCAAGCAACAAGAAGGAAGAACTAGGGTTTTGTGTGTGGTGGTGTTTGTAACAAATGAGATACTAATCCCCAACTATGAGTGTTTACACGGTTAGGAGGGGTGGGCCGAACCCTCAATGGGCTGCCCTAATGGTCCGCGTACAAGAATAAGGCCCAAACGGCCTTGTGCGGGTGACGTGAGCTTGTGCGGTTCAAGTTCATACATACACACATAACATATAGCACAATGCACATAATAACATAATCACATAGTTATTCAATTAATAACGTTCCCATAACCACGTATCGTTACACAAAGTGAGTCTAAAGTTCGGGTTGTCACATTATCCCCAACTAATTGGAAATTTCGTCCCGAAATTTGGTATGCACTCACTGAGGAAGCTAGGTAAACTGTATTGTTTCACTGATTTTCCTGGGGTGTCAAATCCTCCCCCCGTTGATCTAGAATTTCGTCCCGAAATTCCGAAGTAGTAGCTTCAGCCTCAGTAGTGGTTGCGTTGGTTTCGAATAACTGGGGGTACTTTTCTGTCATCCTGTCTTCGCGTTCCCAGGTGTACTCTGGGCCACGTTTGGAGTTCCAACGTACTCGAACAAGAGGGATTCTCTTGTGTTTGAGGACCTTCACATCCCGGTCCGTGATTTCTACAGGCTCCTCGATGAACTGCAACCGCTCGTCGATAGTGAGTTCCTTAAAAGGAATGATGAGGTTTTCATCTGATAGGCACTTCTTTAGGTTCGACACATGAAAGACATTGTGAACTGCCCCGAGTTCAGCTGGTAGGTTTAGCTTGTATGCTACTTTGCCAATCTTTTCTATGATTTCGAATGGTCCGACATACCGCGGATTCAGTTTGCCCCGTTTGCCAAAACGTACCACACCCTTCCAGGGTGAAACTTTTAATAAAACCCGGTCCCCGACCTGAAATTCCAATGGCTTTCTACGCTTATCCGCGTAGGCTTTCGGACGGTCGCGTGCTGCCGCCATGCGTTGTCGTATCTGTGCAATCTTTTCTGTGGCGTCCACTACAATCTCTGGACCCGTGATCTGACTATCCCCCGCCTCTGCCCAACAGAGAGGTGGCCGGCATTTACGCCCGTACAATGCCTCGAATGGAGCGGCTTGAATGCTGGTGTGATAACTATTATTATACGAGAACTCCATCAAAGGGAGATGCTTTTCCCAGCCGTTGCCGAAATCGATAACGCATGCCCGAAGCATATCTTCGAGAGTTTGGATCGTACGCTCAGACTGCCCATCCGTCTGAGGATGATATGCTGTGCTCATGTCTAATCGTGAGCCGAAAGATTTGTGCATTGCTTGCCAAAGTTCTGACGTGAATCGTGCATCGCGATCCGAAATGATGGATGTGGGCACCCCGTGCCTCGAAACAACTTCTTTAAGGTAGATGTCTGCGAGAGTGGAGAACTTATCCGTTTCCTTTATAGCCAGGAAGTGTGCAGACTTGGTGAGTCGATCTACGATCACCCATATGGTGTCGTTCCCCCGCTGGGATCTAGGTAGGCCTGTAACGAAATCCATGGAAATTTCTTCCCATTTCCATTGAGGTATCTTAGGCTGCTGGAGTAGACCCGCTGGTTTCTGGTATTCGACCTTGACTCTCGCACAGGTCAAACACTTTCCAACGTATGTAGCGATGTGGGCCTTCATGCTAGGCCACCAATAAGTAGTGCTGATGTCGTGGTACATTTTGTCCGACCCTGGATGTACCGAGTAGCGAGACTTGTGAGCTTCATCCATCACAAGTTCGCGTAGACCGCCGTAAAGTGGGACCCAAATACGCCCCGTTACATAGTAGGCGCCGTCTGCCTTCTGTTCCATTCGTTGTCGTGAGCCGCGTAAGGCTTCAGCCTTGACGTTTTCGGGCTTCAATGCTTCTATCTGAGCATTTCGTATCTGTGTAGGAAGGCTAGACTGAATCGTAAGCTGTAGCGCTCGCACGCGCCGAGGTAAAGTGTCTTTCCTACTGAGGGCATCAGCCACAACGTTGGCTTTGCCTGGATGGTACTTGATAGCGCATTCGTAATCGTTTAGTAACTCAACCCATCGCCGTTGACGCATGTTCAAATCCTTCTGCTTAAGGATATGCTCGAGACTCCTGTGATCGGTGTAAATTGTGCACCTGGTACCGTACAGGTAGTGTCGCCATATCTTAAGCGCGAAAACAACAGCTCCCAGCTCTAAATCGTGCGTCGTGTAGTTTCGTTCATGAATCTTAAGTTGGCGTGAAGCGTAAGCAATAACCTTGTCGCGTTGCATTAACACACATCCAAGTCCCTGAATGGATGCATCGCAATAAACTACGAAATCATCTGTGCCCTCTGGCAAAGAGAGGATAGGTGCACTGCAAAGTCTATCCTTTAGGTGATGAAAAGCAGTTTCCTGGGGCTCTCCCCAGCGATAGGTGACACCCTTCTGTGTCAGTAGCGTAAGCGGCTGAGCAATCTTTGAGAAATCCTTGATAAACCGTCTGTAATAACCTGCCAAACCCAAGAATTGGCGTATCTCCGTTGGCGTACGTGGTGCAGGCCAGTTTCTGATCGAGTCTACCTTGGATGGATTGACATGAATCCCATCCTTGTTCACTACATGGCCTAAGAAGTGGACTTCACGAAGCCAGAAGTCGCATTTTGAAAACTTAGCGTATAGCTGTTCCTTCCGAAGGAGTTCCAAAATAAGACGAAGATGCTGCTCGTGTTCCTCCCGACTCTTGGAGTAAATCAGAATGTCGTCGATGAATACTATGACGAACTTGTCAAGATAGGGTTTGCATACCCTGTTCATAAGGTCCATAAATACAGCAGGCGCGTTCGTTAACCCAAACGGCATGACAAGAAACTCGTAGTGACCGTAACGAGTTCTGAAGGCAGTTTTGGAGACGTCCTCCTCCCGGACTCTCAGCTGATGATAACCAGACCTCAAGTCTATCTTCGAATAGTAACACGACCCTTGCAACTGGTCGAATAAGTCGTCTATGCGTGGAAGAGGATAACGGTTCTTTACCGTCACCTTGTTGAGTTCACGGTAGTCTATGCACATTCTGAACGTACCGTCTTTCTTTTTCACAAATAGTACTGGAGCTCCCCATGGCGAAGAGCTTGGACGAATGAAGCCCTTTTCCAAGAGCTCTTGTAGCTGCTTTGACAGTTCCTCCAATTCTAATGGAGCTAGACGATATGGTGCGCGAGCTATGGGTGCTGCTCCTGGAGCGAGCTCGATTTGAAATTCGACCTGACGGTGAGGCGGTAGGCCAGGTAAGTCTTCAGGAAACACCTGAGGGTAATCGCGTACAATTGGAATATCCTCCAATTTCTTTTCTTTTGCTGATGCGTCTGTAACGAGTGCCAAGATTGCGGTGTGACCCTTCCGCAGGCACTTCTGAGCCTTCAAGAAAGAGATGATGCCAACCACTGCACCACTCTTGTCGCCTTGAACTTCGAGAGATTCTTGACCAGAACGTGGAATACGAATTATCTTCTCGCTGCATAAGATTTCTGCCTGGTGTTGGGATAGCCAATCCATCCCAATCACGACGTCGAAACTACCCAAAACTATGGGAATGAGATCTATAGAGAAAGCTTGACCAGCTAGGATAAGATTACAACCCTGAATTACGTGCGTGGCTTCTAGACTTCTACCGTTAGCTAACTCTACTACATGTTTGGTGGGTAAAAGTGTTGGTGTACGTTTTAGCAGTTGACACATTTTCACAGACATATAGCTTGTATCCGCACCCGAATCAAACAAAACAGTAACGTAAATATTGTCGAGGAGAAACTTACCCATAACCACATTGGGATCGTTCACTGCGTCACCTCGACCTAGCACAAAAGCGCGTCCCCTAGCCTCGTTGCCATTATTGTTGTTGTTCCCACCGTTGTTGTTGTTCCCATTGCCCTGGTTATTGTTGTTGCGATTCTGGTTTTGGTTCAATTAAGGGCAATCCCGCTTGAAGTGACCTTCAGCCCCACACTGGAAACATCCCCGGTTTCCACGCTGTGGCTGCTGTTGCTGATTCTGGTTCTGCGGAGCTGGTAGTTGAGGTTGCTGGTTCTGATTTGCAGGACGAGGGCTCCTACAGTCTTTGGCCTCGTGCCCCATTTTGAGACACCTTTGACAACGACCCTTGTTGCATGGGCCGCTATGGTGCCTATTGCAATTGTGACACTTGGGGTGAAATCCCTGATATCTTCCCCGTCTGTGACCACCAGAGGATTGCTGACTGGGACTCTGGTAATGGTCAGTCTTCTGTTGCTGAGCTTGAGACTGAACGGATGCTGAACCTTTACTAGAATCTCCATCCCATTTTCTTTTGCTGTCGCTAGTAGTAGCAGGAGTAGCTGAAGGAGCGACGGTAGCAGTAGCGCTGACACGCTTAGGCAGTTTGTTCTGATCCACTGCCTGGTCGGTGATGCGATGAGCGAGGCGTTGAATATCCTGGATGTTATCGAGATTAGCCGAGGTAACATGGCTCTGGATCTCTGGCGCCAATCCCTTGAGATACATCTCAATGCGCTTGTATGGAGGGTCTACCATAGTGGGACACAGCACAGCCAGCTCATTCGACCGTTTAGTATACGCTTCGATCTCTGACCCAACCATTTTCAGATTATACAGCTCGTCTTCCAACTTGTGAATATCTTCACGCGTACAATACTCCCTCTTGATAAGTTCCTTAAAATCGTTCCAGGGTGTGGCGTTAGCAGCTGCCAACCCCAGAATCTGCACCTGCGCGTTCCACCAGGTTAGCGCGATTCCTTCCAAGGTGCCGGTGGCATACTTGACCTTGCGAGCCTCAGGGCACTCGCACATTTCGAATACTGACTCTAGCTTTTCAAACCAATGGAGGAGTCCCACTGCCCCCTCTGTGTCGCTGAAGGTACTTGGACGACAGTCCATGAAGTTCTTAAAGGTGCAAACTTGCTGCGCTGGTTGACCTATCGTATACGAATAGGACCAAGTTTAAATACGAGGGCTAGTTTAGGAGTGTAGGATCTAAAGATCCTAGCGTAGGTTATGACTACAGGATATACTACCTGCTTGAGCAGCTGCAAGTGCCGCAGCAACTTGAGCTTGAACGAGAGCCTCTAGCTGGGCTTGAGTCATGTTGATTCGTCCAGACATGATCTTCATTGTAAAAGTAGCATATGTAAGAATGGTTCGCGAATAGGGCGATGACAGAAAAGAGTAAGCACGTAGGGATTCTCATGCTATAGTATCATGTGTATCTAAGCACAATACGAGCAAAGTTCTAAGCAGTTCTAGCATACAGGCAATAAACATAAACCTTATTACCTAGGATGTCGAGTCTTGCACGTGGAGCGAAGCGTCGTTGTGGATCGTTGAGAGCACTGTTCTGGTTATAATCCGGTTTTAATAAAAACGCTTTCCCCATATTAAAACCAAGTTCTCTATAACCAATGGCTCTGATACCAATCTGTCACACCCCCAAAATCCACACGCGGAATACCACCGCTTGGAGGCGTGACATGACCAGGATCAAGCCATCAATCATATCAAACATAGCATTTAATAATAATAAAAGTAATTAAGGTAGTTCATCATGACATGATTGATGTTTCAAAACCAACTTTGTCTAAGTAGCGGAAGCATAGTAATGTAAACTCAAAATAGTTATAAGTTCAAATCTCGTTCATGATCCATATCCCACAACGACCTGCTCCTCCCTGTGCAAGCTCCATAATGTACCTAAGGTCCTGCAAGGCATGCAGCAAATAATCAACATCTAGTTGAGCGAGTTCACAGAAAGTAAGTTCATAACAGTAATGCGTAAGTTCATCTAGTGGGGGCTTCCCATACATGTATATACTACTGGTGAGGGATTCTCACATTTATCCTATATAATGGGGGATTCCCATTATGGTACTTACTAGACTAGTGCAACCATGTGTTCTTCTTAAACCGAGAACAGGAATACGTACTGGGTCACGTAGGCTTTACGTAACGTGCCCTTCCCCGAGGACATTGGTACGCGTGAGGGCTACGTAGGCTTTACGCAGCGTGTCCTTCCGACCCGGAAGACAGTAGTTGGTATTGGGTTACGTAGGCTTTACGTAACGTGTCCTCCCGACCCGGGAGACAAATGGTAATTACTGGGTTACGTAGGCTTTACGTAACGTGTCCTGACTATCCTGAGGACGATGGTCTATAGTCTAGTGAATGCGTAATTACGAGTAATTCTTTCCAACATATCCAACCCAATTCCCAACCCGGGAATCCCATGCCTTGGCTGTGTGAACTCACCTTGGATTGCTCGGCAGATACACAAAGAGTACAGGTAAGCTAGTAAAAGATCAACCACGTCCTATCATGGTTATTATTCAAGTCAGGTTTTGACTAAGGTAGTACACGTATGCATCACATAAATTAACACGTTACTATCACATGTAAATCATGGCAACGTTTGACAGTCAATTGCATAAGTCCAATTATTTGGCCCAATTGATTGGGCCCGTGACAGTGTGAGTCCAAAACAGTGTGCCTACATTACTGGTCTCGAGTCGCAACCGGCGATCTCGAGTCGCAACAGGGGATTTCGAGTCGCAACTGCGGTTTCGGCTCGTCATGGTCCAGTTACGAGTCGCAACATGACTCGCAACCGTGGTTGCGGCTCGTGCTGCTGTGGTCTCGAGTCGCAATCCGGAACTCGCAACGCTGGTCTCGGCTGATGTTGCTGTGTGGTCTCGAGTCGGGATGGTGAGGTATCGACTCGCAATCCGTGTCGCAACAAGGCATCTAACAACTTTCCATGATTTTAGACAATTTACTTCCGTGATTTCAGCTAACACATTGGCAGTTTCACAAATCGGATCAAATGGCAATTATTCACAATCATGCACATCTTAACATTATCATCAAGAACAATTAACAGTTAATCAATTCCAAATCATGCTCATACACGATCAAATGAGGGTTTTAACCTTCTAATTCTCATGAACCCTAATCTAAACATATGAACCATTTAACAAGCATGGAGCCGATTTATAAACATTGGTTCTCGAAACAACAAGATATGATCCGACTCGCATGAATATCAACAACAATCAAACCTCCTAAATTCACAAGCAAGGCGTAGCAATATCAAATCGGTTCTAGCTTAACATCATGCAGTAATATGTACAAGAACAACACATATTCAATCCAAATCGGTTGATCTAAGCATGGAACATATAAATCACAGTGTACATCATACAATCAAATACCAAACAAACACCAAAGTACTAACCGGATGAAGGTAGAGGATCGATCTGGTTCACAAGCTTCAAAGGGTGCGTGTGTGCCGTCGGGTTCCAAGCAACAAGAAGGAAGAACTAGGGTTTTGTGTGTGGTGGTGTTTGTAACAAATGAGATACTAATCCCCAACTATGAGTGTTTACACGGTTAGGAGGGGTGGGCCGAACCCTCAATGGGCTGCCCTAATGGTCCGCGTACAAGAATAAGGCCCAAACGGCCTTGTGCGGGTGACGTGAGCTTGTGCGGTTCAAGTTCATACATACACACATAACATATAGCACAATGCACATAATAACATAATCACATAGTTATTCAATTAATAACGTTCCCATAACCACGTATCGTTACACAAAATGAGTCTAAAGTTCAGGTTGTCACAGTTCTTTCGTTCTTTTATTCGCTTTTCAAGTCCGAAAGTCAAAGTTTTCTTTGACTTTCTGCATTGACCAGCTGATGGTCAACACGAAGTTCATTGGAACTTCATAACGTGAGCGTGATCACGATGGTTATAGTCCATAGTGACTATACCTACTGACTACCACGTTATCTAGGCTCAGTGACGAGTCGTAGTTTCGGCCAAAATGCGCATTCTTGCGTATTTTGTAACCAAACTACTCGTGAGTATCAAAACCGTTTGTTTTGATACCAAACCTGTTTTCTAAACTTAGTTACGCATGTTCTAACATGCTTAGCTTGTCACTTTTAGTATAGTGCTTATATAGGGTCGTAAGGTAAGCGATCTAAACAATCGCTTACACTTTCGAACCCGACCCATTTGGTCGATCATTAGGATCCGACCAAACACATTAGGTGACCATAGCTGTAACCTTCCGAGGTTATACCTTATGGTCACGATGTTAGGCGTTCCAAACGCCTTCTACGCGAACGACGCGTTAAGGTAGCATAAGCTACCTAAACGGGTCGTAGTGGGTCGTAAGCACTTAGGCTAGGTTTCATTGTAGTATGTAGGCTTTGTTAAACCATATTACATGAGTCTCCATACTCGTTTGGTTTACGAACCCGCATACTATCCAATCCTCCGATTTAGGTCCGGTATATTAACATAGTTACCTATATTAGGTGCCGTTGATATCCGTGATCTCTAGCGTTATTTGGTTGTTATACAAGAACCTCAAAGCAATCTCAGGTGAGTACATTGAACCCCATCTTTTACTGTTTTCTAAACTATTTTGGGGTGAAACACATGTGCCTACTTGTTACTTTCATGCTTTCACATCATGTACTTACTATGTTCATTAGTACATTTATAGTACATGATTTCATTACATTTATTGCTATGTATGCCTATTGTGTGCATACTTAGTACATCGCTTTACAATACATTTCATGCTATGTACGCCCATTGTGTGCATACTTACTACATCACTTTATAATACATTTCATGCTACGTACGCCCATTGTGTGCATACTTAGTACATCGCTTTACAATACATTTCATGCTACGTACGCCCATTGTGTGCATACTTAGTACATCACTTTACAATACACTTCATGCTATGTACGCCCATTGTGTGCATACTTAGTACATCACTCTACAATACATTTCATCCTACGTACGCCCATTGTGTGCATACTTAGTACATTGTTTTACATTGCTTTTCTGTTTCATATGCTCATCCAGCATATGAACACATTATACCACATTTTGAACCGTTGTAACCAGTTGACTATGTGAACCGTCTTAACCCTTGATTATATGAACCGTTCGTAACCATTGAACCGTGTGAACCAGTTGTATATGTTGACATGATAGACATTTGACCATACATAAACATTCCTACAATTGTTAAACATTACATCTTGATGGTTTGGTTTGAGTAAGTGATTTAAGTAATGAGGCGTGTGTAATATGATACAAGCATGGTGGATACGCCGCTGGTACTTCCTATATATAAGTGTTTGTATGGTATTACATATCGTAGCGTTATTTGAATCATTTCAATTTGAGACACAGAACATTTTACACAAATAACACACTTTTTACAAGACATTGATTTACAAACAACTTATCTTATACAAACTCATTTTTACATGGTTATTCATTTAACCATACCTTATTCATTTATTTATACATATCATCTGATCTTACCGTTTTTCAAATGATTTACTAGACAAAGCAAATTACAAGGTTCATGACTGAACATTTCTCAACATAAGTCATGAATTCTGTTTTCGCAAAACCTATGTATCTCACGGGCATTTTTTATGCTGACGTACCTATTTTCACATGTGTTCAGGAGATGATGCATAGGACTTATCAAGACATACTTAGGCGGACCTGTGCCTTAGTAACTTAAAACGAGACAAGAACTAGTTAATTTATGTTATGTACTCTTTGGTTCTTGTTTAAAACAATGTAAACTTTCATGTTTGATTAATAAAACGAAACTTCATTTGCCATGGATTTGAAACAATTGATTCTGTTACAACACTCCCCGACGTTTCCGCCACGTCTGGTTGTTCCACGTGGTCGGGGTGTGACATCCTGGAACCAAGTCTATATGGAATTCGACTTGTCATTGGGAGGTAGTCCTGGCAAGTCTTCCGGGAAAACATCAGGAAATTCCTTCACCACAGGAATGTCTTCGAGTTTCTACTCCTCAGCCTTCTTATTTACAACATGCGCCAAGAATGCAACACATCCTTTCCTTAAGCACTTCTGCGCCTGCATACAATTGATGATTTGCAGAGGTGTGTCTCTTTTCTCTCCATACACGATGAGAGTTTCATCATTCGCAAGAGGGATGCGAATGATTTTCTCGTGGCAAACAACTTTAGCCTTATTCTTGGACAACCAGTCCATTCCAACCACCACATCAAAGCTACCCAATTGAACAGGTAAGAGGTCAATACTAAATCTCTGCTCACCAAGTTCTAATGTGCAATCCCTAATAACTTCACCCGATTCAACAAGTTTACCATCGGCTAGTTCTATGGAATAAGGAATATCTAATCTACAAGATTCTATTCCAAGCATACGTTTAAATTCCACAGACATGAAACTATAATCGGCACCAGTGTCAAATAGTATGGATGCAAAGTGATTGTTAACGAGAAACGTACCGGTGACCGTGTTAGGGTCCTCGCGTGCGTTCCTTGCTCCAATCACAAATGCTCGATCCTGAGCATTGTTCTCCCTTGGGCAATCTTTCTTGAAATGATCCTTGCATCCATAACCAAAGTATCCTTGGTTCTGCCCAGCTTCATTACCATTCCGGTTACCATTACCATTGCCATTTCCACCACCGTTTCCATTAGCAGCACCGTTACGGTTGCCATTCCCGTTTCTGTTACCACCTCTTTTTCCTTTTCCCCAATAGTTCTCAGTGCGGTGACCCAGTTTTCCACACTTGTCAAATTTTGGGATGCGACAAACTCCTTTATGGTGACACTTGCACTGATTGCATTTAGGCAGAGTGCCCTGGTATCCTCTAGCAAGGGCGTCATTCATAGCTGCAAGGGCTTTCGCCTCCTTAGGCGGGTTGGGGTCACGCTTTTTATTGCTGGAACCCTTGTTATTACGTGTCGCTTGATTCAGGCTCGAATGCTTCCTCTTCTTGTCACCAGACGACTCAGCATGCGTCTCAGTTTTCTCAGTAGGGTTCAGCGTCATACGGACAACATCTTCAGTAAGGCTGACAGCCAGAGTTACAGCCTGAGTGATCGTTGCAGGTTTAGCCGAAGTTACCATGCTGCGAAATTCCGGAGCCAATCCCCAGATGTAGCGCTCAATGCTCTTAAATTCGGGAGTCACCATATAGGGGATCACTCTTGACAGATCATGGAACCTTCGAGTATAACCAACAATGTCCTTACCTTCCATGGACAAGTTCCAAAACTCAGTCTCCAACCTTTGGAGTTCAGCACGAGAGCAATACTTCTCTCTCATTCTTTCCTTCAACTCGTCCCAAGTCATACCATATGCTGCATCATCTCCCAGGGTTTGGACTTGCAAATTCCACCAAGTCAAAGCTTCATCAATAAACAACCCAGTAACAAAAGTGACTTACTAGTCCACGATGCACTTGCTCATGCGGATAGTGGAATCAGTCTTCTCCGTCTAGCGCACAAAAGCCACTGCACCTCCAGTGCCGTCGTAATTCAGTGGCTTGCAGTCGAGAAACTGCTTGAAGGTGCAGCCTGGAATTGATCAACCAATTCACACGTGAGCAATCAATGAAATAATGAAACAAAGACCGTTCATAAATTTCATCATGTTCTTAGCAAATCAGCTTAAGGTTACCTTGAGTTGTGTTTCCTCCAGATGAATCTCCATGTCCATTATGTCTAGTACCCTTGGTCTTCCATTGTGTTTACTACGGTTCGCCTCGTACTGGGTGATAGCTTCGGAGATTCTTTCTTCCAGCAGGGAGTTCAGTTCTTTAGCAGTCCTCGGCAGTAGGGGAGGAGGAGGTTGATCCCGAGCGTTCACAGCTCTCCTGGGTGCCATGTTCTTCCAAAACACAACACAATAGAGTTAGACATTTGTTTGATATCATCATACGAGATAGTGGTAGTATATACACACATGCATATACCCACTTAAGTAACATCAAACAATCCGCCAAACATATAAATCAATTCATACAGCAACAAGCATGCATAAACAGATAAATACTAATGTGTCATAAGATATTCACCGAGTCTTTATACATATTAGGACAACTTGTTACATCATTGTTTGTGAAGAAAACAAAATGCATAAGGGTTACATCACCCCATAGTACAAGTTTAATATATATAAAGGACAAAATATCTTTCTTCACATTGGAGGTTCTTGTTTTCAAGTTGTACCCAAGCTCGGTTGCAGTCTTCATACCCAAAAACGTTACTCCAACAGAGTACCTAATAGGCTGGGGGAGAGGGTGGGGGTGTAGGGAAAATCAAACTATGAAGAAGGGTTAGTTCATCCTCAAGCTAATGAATTCGACGGGTTAGGGAGCTGACTTGGGTAGGAGTGTGGGAAGGTGTAGGAACATGGGTAGAAGTGGATGGTACAACAGGCATAGTGTCGTCATCATCACCAGTCAGGTAGGCTCTCAGCCCAGCAGCAAAAAGGGCCGAAGACACTGAATCGAAGGAATCAGCATCAGACTCAAGGTCAGAATCGGAAGGGATATCCGCTATGGGCAAAACAGGGGTCGCCACATCATACTCCAGGTTATCGACGAGAGACCAGTCCTCAACAGGGATGGCAACAAAAGGAACAACATGGATGGGGATAGGTTCAACGAGATGTCCACCATCTGGATGTCCTATGATAAGCTGGCCATGGAGGGGTAAAGGTAAGGCTAAGACATCATCGAGATCATCATCGTCGGTTGTCATCTCAGGGTCGGCCTCGAAGTCAGGGATGGAGGGGTAGAGGTGTTCACGTCTGACCTTCTCCTGTGCTGAAGAAATCTCGTCATCGGAGATAATGATCATCGGGGCACTTCCTTCACATAGGCTGCTGCTTTCAGACGAAGACATGTGTACCTGTGAAAACAAAGTAGTGAATGTCACGAAAAGTTTTATGCAATGAAAACTTTTGAAAAAATTGTTTTCGTGAGAGGATCCTAAATATTGTAGTCTAGACTCGAGAAGGAATCTTGGTTCACTACAATCGCAGCTCTGATACCAATCTGTCACACCCCCTTCTAAGGCGGAAGCACGAGGTGTGATCTTGAAAGGTTCTCATTGCATACGAATGGTAAACATACTAAATGCTCGTAAAATAACTCCAAATGCCATTTACATAACATAAGTTAAGTGTTTACATCACAAGATAACATATTGTTTGAAAAGTTTTACAACTTTATTTAAAGACTAACATAAAGGTTTTGATTCTTACATCCCACACAAAGTCGAATATAGTAACCAAATCCCACAAAAACAGGCATCGGATTCTTGACACGACATGACTAAAACAAAAGTGACATCCTGGAGCAAGAGTAAGACCACGCGTACATCCACTTTACTTACCTGAAATACATGTAAGTTTTGGAAAATCGTCAACATAATGTTGGTGTGAATTCATGAAGATTTGTGAAAACATTTAAGCATTCGTTATGGAAAACACGGTATGTAATTGTATGAAATAAGTATAAATGTAAATATAAGGAATACGAGATCGCTAATGGTTAGCTAGGCTATCAACATGTGTAACGACATAGGAAGCATCCAAACCATAGGCATTTTACTTGTCGATTCACGACTAGAGACACAGAAGCAGTGCTTGGTAAAAGAGTGGCCAAGAGTGTGGTTGCCTGAAACCCATTAGATCTAAGCTTTTGTTCCGCGGTCTTGGTATGTAACTGATTAATGGTGCTTATGGCACCCTATACCTCACATGATCTATAGTATCATTCCTTAGTTTTTGTAATCAACATACCATAGTACATGTATTTTCCCCAAGTTTAGAAAACAAGTAAAGGTTTAAAAGTGGGGACATGAACTCACAACTTTGTGTTTCCTGTGTCGTAAACTTCACCGGTAGCGTCGTGACCTATACGTGCTCTATTAATGTTAGTCACTAGACTTGTATCACACAAGTACAAGTCACCATCATTTGTTTATGTATATGTTATTTGTTGTTAAAAATAATTTATATTTTTAACTATGTATGTTACTTGTATTATTTTCCCAAAAATAAATATAAGTATTTTGTGAAATAATATTTTCAATATTATTTTTGTACAAGTATACTTAGGAAAGTATACTCTGTATTTTATGTAAATACCTGTGTATTTTGTATTTTTCACCAAAAATCAATACTTTGATTTTTATTTCTTTTTGAAATTATATTTCTTAAAAGTAATATATTTTTAAGACTTGTATGAAATATATATATTTTGTCATGTTTAAAATATATATATATATGGTTATTCTTGTTATCCACCCGATTTTTGTATAAATTCCAATACTTGGTATCGGTTATATATTTTTGTCCAAAAATATATTTATAAGTTTATAACTTGTCCAAGTTAAATAATATGTTAAGAAATATATTTTCATAAATATATTTTCTTATAAGGAATTTTGTATACTTGTATACTTATGTATTCTCATGTATTTGTATGTGTATTTTGTATTCATACTCCTTGAGAGTATTTAGTGTATTTTCAAGTTCCTAATACACTACTACATATAATACACATAATATACACTTAGCACAAAGTTTTGTGACATCTGTGCCTCCACGGCCATCGAACAAATAACAAATCAATGAAATATCGTATTTGATACTTGGGATTTGTATAAATATGTGTATCATTTGCACATATCAATTCTCGTTCGATTTCGAGCTCTAAATCGCTTTCTTGGAAGCTATACGCAAACTGATGCGTAAACGTAATCATTTTAACGCGACAAACACTCCGGGATAGTGAAATAGGCTTAACATGCCTTAAATAACCTTCACATAACTTAGAAATAAGTTTTGGATGGTTTGGTGTGTCGAAATCAAGTTTATTCACTTACAGGGACTAATTTCGACAAACTGCGAAAGTATGCCGATTCGTACTGTAACGAACATTCTGGAATTTGATCATAAGTTAAACATGCCCTAAATATCCTTTACATAGCTTAGAAATAGGCTTTTAGGTGTTTGATGTGCAAAAATAAACTTACTGGTCATTCAGGGACTAAAAGCGTCAAAAAGTGCACAAGTTTGCATTTTCGCGCATATCTTACGTTCTGAATGTATCCGGACATCTAAAAATTTATGTAATCATTAAAATATTTTATTTTAGTGATTGGCATGCAAAAATTCCATTCGTCGCTTAATTTGGATCGTTTTTGCGTTCGTTACGACTTCCGTCGTAATTAACCGAACAACGCGATCGTACGACCGAACGAACGGACATCCGAGATGTTTTTGAGCATGTTTTGAGTTCCCAATACTTTAACGTCATTTTAGAGCCTTGAAATGAGGTTAACGGGGCTTAAACGTGCCAAAAATGGGCCGAAACGCAAGTTTCTAAGCTGCAGGGACCAATTTTGACAATCTGCCAAAATTGGCCAGGCGGCCCACCTGAGCCTTGACCTTATTCTTACGCGGGCCGCATGGGCATGCCAGACAGAAGCATTGAATCTGGTCATTTTGCATGAATTTGATGGTTTTGTTGAGTGGTTTTTCATGCTATGGGATGGTTTGTGTGTTCTCCAAGTCCCCCTATCAGTCTATAACAAGTGTATGGCCTAGATCACTGCCTCCTCTCCAAGAAATGATCCTAACGGTTGTGAAAAACTATATATAGGCCATCCCATTTCACTTGTTCTTTGCTCATTCCTTCTTTCTCTCCTTCACATCTGCTTTGGGAGCTCTCTCAAGCATTTGGGACTTTGTCTTCTTTGTAGAAAAGATAGCAAGGACCCTTAGTGAGCCTTCTTTCATTCTTTTATTGCATTCCTAGCTCGAAAGTCAAACTTAGTTTGACTTTCAGCTTTGACCACGAGTTGGTCAACGAGAAGTTCGTTTGAACTTCGCAACGTGAGCGTAATCACGTTGGTTATAGTCCTTAGTGACTATACCCACTGATTACCACGTTGACTAGGCGTAGTGACGAGTCGCAGTTTTGGTCAAAATGCGCATTTAAGCGTATTTTGCAACCAAACTACTTTAGGTATCAAAACACTTTGTTTTGATATCAAAACCCGTTTTCTAACTTAGTTAAGCATGTTTTAACATGCTTAGCTCGTCACTTTTAGTTTAGTGCTTGTTTAGAGTCGTAAGTCAAGCGGTCTAAACCACCGCTTAGACTTTCAACTCGGCCCGTTTGGTCGATCTTTAGGATCCGACCAAGCATGTTTAGCGACCATAGTTACATAGGGAATAACCTTCCGAGTTTATACCTTATGGTCACCGAGTTTAAGTAGTTGTATGATAGGTAGATTATATGCCTTAGGTAAATTACCAAAATGCCCTTTTCATGCATAATTGGACTTTAAGCATATGTAACCTAAACTTTTGTCACTTAACTGATTATACAACATATTTAAACATGTTTAGGCATATAATACTTGTCATAGGACTAGCTAGACATCTCAAACGCGCGTTTGCGCGCACGACGTGTTAAAGTAGCGTAAGCTACCTTAATGGGTCGCAATGGGTCGGAAGCACTTAGGTAGGTTTCAAATCTAGTATGTAGGCATTGTTAAACCATGTCATGTGAGTTCCTATAACTCATTTTGGTTTACAAGACCTCATCCTATCCGATCCTCCGACTTAGGTCCGGTTTATTTATATAGTTATTAGGTTGCCGATTGATTCCGTGCTCCCTCTAGCTTTGCTTGGTTGTTGTTCAAAGACCGCTAAGCATTCTCAGGCGAGTACATAGTTCCCCTATTTTACTATTTTCGATTGTTTTGGGGTGATCCATATGTGTTAAATGATTTCGATGTTTAAACGATGATTTTGAAAACGATTGAAATGGTTTATATTAAATTAATAACGATTTTGATAAGGTGAACAAGACTTATTGGTTGTAATTACATAACGAATAACATTCATTAATTTTGGCCAAACCGACCAGTATTAGGTTATGGTACCATAGGATCTGACAAATCCCGTTATCAGACTGCACCCATGGTTATGTGTGGGTTAGGTGGGTAGCGACCGAATCTGTAATTGTTAACTTACCCTTTGATGGTTAGTTAATGCGAGATTGTTAACTTACCTTTTGGTGGTTAGTTAATGCGAGATAGGCGAGTCACGAAGGTTTGAATGTTATTAGCGAGGCGGCCAAAAGTATTTTCACTATTAAAACAAGTTAAACGATTTTGGGATGAGTTACACGATTTGAAACGAATTAAACGAGATAAACTATTTGGTTAAACGATTGGTTTTGGGGGTGTGATTAAATCATGGGACAGGTGTAGCATGATAAAAGCATGGTAGACACGCCGTTGGTACATCTTATATATAAATGCCCTTATCATATTACATTTTGTGTCATTATTTAGTTCACTGGGGAAACGATTTTAAAACGATGTCATACAACGAGGTTTTTGAAATGATATAAACCATACGAGTTTTATTAACGAGTTTTATTAACGAGTTTTTACGAGATGTTTTACAATTTGATTTGATAAAACAAATGTTTTGGGTTAAGAATCATGGCTACGAGATTTTATAACAAGCTATACCAATTTGATTTGAGTTGGTTATTTATGTTGCAATACACTTTTCAAAACGAGGTTTGTATTTTGACTCTTGTAGTCTAACGAGGTACTGCAACATGTAAACTAGCCATGAATCCGATACTCTCATAAAACCTATATACTCGCCAGCATTTCTTTGCTGACTTTGTTTTCACATATGTTTCAGGTATTGTTGAATGATGTCGATTGCTAGGATGCACACTCATATAGGACTGGACGAGGCCTTAGTGACTTAATAACAATGATAGACTATGTTTAACTTGTTTGTTAGATTTCAAGACGATGTAAACGTTTAATGTTTAATAAAACGAAACTTCAAATTTCCGTGTGTTTTGAAACAATGATTCTGTTACAACACTCCCCGCTGTTTCCGCCATGATTTGTTGTTTTATCGTGGTCGGGGTGTGACAGAAAAGTTGGTATCAGAGCTCATGGTTATAGGGAATTAGGTTATTAGTAATGCTTTGACCTAGTCTATAACCTTCCTAGGACCCTACCACAAGATTCTTGTGTTTAGATCTTAAAACAATACCGTCACCTATCCTTAGGTGACAACCACAATAAGAATATAAATTTTGAATCCACCTTGAAAATTAATCATCTATTCTAGGATGATTGATTACTAGGTTTTGAACCCTCTGTTATATGGTTTTGAACCCTTCCGGTTTGATTCATCTTTGGCTTTGTGCCTTTTGAGTTTTCAAAATCTCGTCAAAGTTTGGGTCTATATAATGTGAACACGTGCAAACTGGAAGAGTGAATGCCTGTACCCTGAGTTTTCTGTCTAAGGCTAGAGTGTTCGTACAAATCCGCAGTATCGGACCAGACACTCTTACCTGGGAACTCTTGGGGTGAGTGTTCACTTATAGGCGAGCATGTCTTCGGTGATACATTAATATGACCCATTTACTTTGATTAGTCACTGTTTCATTTGTTTGCCTTAGGTAACAAACAAATGATCGCAATTTTTATGCATTGCCATTCTATTTTGATTACCCGGTAGCCTTTCATTCATTTCCCCTATGTCTTCCCTTTCCTCTGGAATGTCACTTCATCGCAACGACGCTCAGATGTCCGAATAGGCTACTAAAGTTGCCCAACGAATAGGCGAAATAATCCTGAAGACTTCTGAATTAGCTGTTGCCATGTCCCGTCTCCAGGATGAAACCACCCGAGAAGCATCAAAGGAAGCAAAAGCCAAGACTTCAAAAAGGTCAAAGAAGCCTAAGACCTTAAAGAATCCTCCAGCCGTGCACCAAATCAAGCAGGACCTGGTCAGGTGGCAACACCACCAGCCAAGAAGCGGTACTTGGGAACTGCTCCTTTCTGCAATCAATGCAATGGCCATCATCCGAATCAAGCACCTTGTTTCAAATGTACCCACTGCGGGTGATGGGGACATTTGGTTAAAATGTGCCGCTTTGTCATCCAAAACAAAGTTGTTGCAGGTCCTACTGTTACTCGAGCACCATACAAAGGAACAGCCCATTTGTGCCATCAGTGTAACCTCCATCACCATGCTAGTGTCAAATGCCAAATATGCTTTAAGTGTGGACTTGTTGGTCATTTGGCAAGAGACTGTCGTTCAGTCGCTATGTTAAACCAAACTATTCAGAACCCTGTTCAACTTCAAGCAAATCCAGCACAAGCTCGTTTTCCTCCGGGAACTTGCTACTTCTATGACGAGACGAGTCATTTCAGGGACGAATACCCAAAGTTTGTCAATGCAAATCTGACCCACGGGTGAGCATTGGACTGATTAGAAGAAGCTGATGCTTGAAATAATTAGAAACTTAAGCTTTTGTTTCTTTTGTTGAACTCTGAAACAACCTGTTTGGTTTATAAATAAATCGTTGTTCATAACTCTGATGTACAAGTGTAGTTACACGTGTGTATGGCATACCCCTATAATACCTACACCAAAGAACTATGTTCTTTACAAACTACTCTGGTAGTTCTTCCATCCATGTGATCGCTCATGATTTCCTCGAAAAATTCTAAGTACTCGTTTCAAGAAAACGAAGTACCAAATATCAGTCACATTTGGAGTAATCACTTTAAATCCTTGGTTAGATAACTAAGGGTATTACTTTTTCGATCTTGTACCCAACCTCCAAATTCTGCTTCATATGTCGCCTTGGCATAGCTAGCACCTCAAATTCATGAGGATTCTTCCTCGTGTGTCGACCTAAGCACGTCTAGTGCAAGGTTTCGAAGCATCCCCTGCTATTCGAATTCCGAAATCCATATAGGATCTTATTATCTTTGCAATTAGATCCTTGTGGATGATTATCGCTCAAATCGGAACCTTTGATTGGATTCTTTGTACGCCTTAATACGTACATTACAATTCAATAAGGACAAGCCGAATTCCTATCAAGATCTCTCTATCTTCATAGTTAGATTTTTGAAGATGTTTAAAGTGCCAAATGAAATCCATGGATTGGATTTCCTGGTCTGCTTTAAATACCCGTGTCCAAAGATAACAAATTAAAGGTCAAGTTAAACGATTATGTGATTATGTGATTATGTGTTTTTGTGTAATCCGAGTTTTTCATTATCCAAATCCTCGTAGAACCTTCCATATCTTCATATGAGGGATTCATAGTAGGATATCAAAAGGTACTACCTTAAATCCTTGATGGGCTTCTACGTGGTAGTTAAGACCCTTGGATTTTATAGTACCATTCCATAATTCGAAAAAGACCCTTTGGATGGTCTAGTGAAAAGATTAATTCAAATCTGGTTAGGAATGACATGTGATGATATAGCTGGAAAGACTCCTTGGTGGTCTGTTTTAAAAGATCATTTATTGATCTAAAGGACGCTATGGTGGTCTAGTCACACTCATCACAAGTTCGTTCATTTGGTTTTTCCCTACACATTATCAAATACACTGTGTGGACTATGCAAGGAATTATGTACTTATGGATGCGTACGTAATTATGAAATTCAGTGCACGGAAACCACAGTAAGATTTATCATGTGTAAGAACCGATAGTGGCAACGATAACAGAACGCGAACAATGTAATGGAGGTACGGTGGACGCACCAATGACGCTTTGTATACTTATATATAAGTGTCCCTCTTACATAATGTTATTAAAGTTACTAGAAGTTCATAACCCTAACCGGTGCTGTCTTATCTTTTCGACTTCATGTTTCGAACTCTCACAAGTTTCCTCTGATTAAATTTCGAGACGAAATTTCCTGAAGTAGGGGAGACTGTGACATCTGTGCCTCCACGGCCATCGAACAAATACCAAATCAATGAAATATCGTATTTCATACTTGGGATTTGTATAAATATGTGTATCATTTGCACATATCAATTCTCGTTCGATTTCGAGCTCTAAATCGCTTTCTGGGAAGTTATACGCAAACTGATGCGTAAACGTAATCAGTTTAACGCGACAAACACTCCGGGATAGTGAAATAGGCTTAACATACCTTAAATAACCTTCACATAACTTAGAAATAAGTTTTGGATGGTTTGGTGTGTCGAAATCAAGTTTATTCGCTTACAGGGACTAATTTCGACAAACTGCGAAAGTATGCCGATTCGTACTGTAACGAACATTCTGAAACTTGATCATAAGTTAAACATGCCCTAAATATCCTTTACATAGCTTAGAAATAGGCTTTGAGGTGTTTGATGTGCAAAAATAAACTTATTGGTCATTCAGGGACTAAAAGCGTCAAAAAGTGCACAAGTTTGCATTTTCGCGCATATCTTACGTTCTGAATATATCCGGACATCCAAAAATTTATGTAATCATTAAAATATTTTATTTTAGTGATTGGCATGCAAAAATTCCATTCGTCGCTTAATTTGGCTCGTTTTTGCGTTCGTTACGACTTCCATCGTAATTAATCGAACAACGCGATCGTACGACCAAAAGAACCGACATCCGAGATGTTTTTGAGCATGTTTTGAGTTCCCAATACTTTAACGTCATTTTAGAGCCTTGAAATAAGGTTAACGGGGCTTAAACGTGCCAAAAATGGGCCGAAACGCAAGTTTCTAAGCTGCAGGGACCAATTTTGACAATCTGCCAAAGTTGGCCAGGCGGCCCGCCTGAGCCTTGACCTTATTCTTACGCGGGCCGCATGGGCATGCCAGACAGAAGCATTGAATCTGGTCATTTTGCACGAATTTGATGGTTTTGTTGAGTGGTTTTTCATGCTATGGGCTTGTTTGTGTGTTCTCCAAGTCCCCCTATCAGTCTATAACAAGTGTATGGCCTAGATCATTGCCTCCTCTCCAAGAAATGATCCTAACGGTTGCGAAAAACTATATATAGGCCATCCCATTTCACTTGTTCTTTGCTCATTCCTTCTTTCTCTCCTTCACATCGGCTTTGGGAGCTCTCTCAAGCATTTGGGACTTTGTCTTCTTTGTAGAAAAGATAGCAAGGACCCTTAGTGAGCCTTCATTCATTCTTTTATTGCATTCCTAGCTCGAAAGTCAAACTTAGTTTGACTTTCAGCTTTGACCACGAGTTGGTCAACGAGAAGTTCGTTTGAACTTCGCAACGTGAGCGTAATCACGTTGGTTATAGTCCTTAGTGACTATACCCACTGATTACCACGTTGACTAGGCATAGTGACGAGTCGTAGTTTCGGTCAAAATGCGCATTTAAGCGTATTTTGCAACCAAACTACTTTAGGTATCAAAACACTTTGTTTTGATATCAAAACCTGTTTTCTAACTTAGTTAAGCATGTTTTAACATGCTTAGCTCGTCACTTTTAGTTTAGTGCTTGTTTAGAGTCGTAAGTCAAGCGGTCTAAACCACCGCTTAGACTTTCGAACTCGACCCGTTTGGTTGATCTTTAGGATCCGACCAAGCATGTTTAGTGACCATAGTTACATAGGGAATAACCTTCCGAGTTTATACCTTATGGTCACCGAGTTTAAGTAGTTGTATGATAGGTAGATTATATGCCTTAGGTAAATTACCAAAATGCCCTTTTCATGCATAATTGGACTTTAAGCATATGTAACCTAAACTTTTGTCACTTAACTGATTATACAACATATTTAAACATGTTTAGGCATATAATACTTGTCATAGGACAAGTTAGACATCTCGAACGCGCGTTTGCGCGCATGACGCGTTAAAGTAGCGTAAGCTACCTTAATGGGTCGCAATGGGTTGAAAGCACTTAGGTAGGTTTCAAATCTAGTATGTAGGCATTGTTAAACCATGTCATGTGAGTTCCTATAACTCATTTTGGTTTACAAGACCTCATCCTATCCGATCCTCCGACTTAGGTCCAGTTTATTTATATAGTTATTAGGTTGCCGATTGATTCCGTGCTCCCTCTAGCTTTGCTTGGTTGTTGTTCAAAGACCGCTAAGCATTCTCAGGCGAGTACATAGTTCCCCTATTTTACTGTTTTCGATTGTTTTGGGGTGATCCATATGTGTTAAATGATTTCGATGTTTAAACGATAATTTTGAAAACGATTGAAATGGTTTATATTAAATTAATAACGATTTTGATAAGGTGAACAAGACTTGTTGGTTGTAATTACATAACGAATAACATTCATTAATTTTGGCCAAACCGACCAGTATTAGGTTATGGTACCATAGGATCTGACAAATCCCGTTATCAGACTGCACCCATGGTTATGTGTGGGTTAGGTGGGTAGCGACCGAATCTGTAATTGTTAACTTACCCTTTGGTGGTTAGTTAATGCGAGATTGTTAACTTACCTTTTGGTGGTTAGTTAATGCGAGATAGGCGAGTCACGAAGGTTTGAATGTTATTAGCGAGGCGACCAAAAGTATTTTCACTATTAAAACAAGTTAAACGATTTTGGGATGAGTTACACGATTTGAAATGAATTAAACGAGATAAACGATTTGGTTAAACGATTGGTTTTGGGGATGTGATTAAATCATGGGACAGGTGTAGCATGATAAAAGCATGGTAGATACGCCGCTGGTACATCTTATATATAAATGCTCTTATCATATTACATTTTGTGTCATTATTTAGTTCACTGCGGAAACGATTTTAAAACGATGTCATACAACGAGGTTTTTGAAATGATATAAACCATACGAGTTTTATTAATGAGTTTTTACGAGATGTTTTACAATTTGATTTGATAAAACAAATGTTTTGGGTTAAGAATCATGGCTACGAGATTTTATAACAAGCTATAACCAATTTGATTTGAGTTGGTTATTTATGTTGCAATACACTTTTCAAAACGAGGTTTGTATTTTGACTCTTGTAGTCTAACGAGGTACTGCAACATGTAAACTAGCCATGAATCCGATACTCTCATAGAACCTATATACTCGCCAGCATTTCTTTGCTGACTTTGTTTTCACATATGTTTCTGGTATTGTTGAATGATGTCGATTGCTAGGATGCACACTCATATAGGACTGGACGAGGTCTTAGTGACTTAATAACAATGATAGACTATGTTTAACTTGTTTGTTAGATTTCAAGACGATGTAAACGTTTAATGTTTAATAAAACGAAACTTCAAATTTCCGTATGTTTTAAAACAATGATTCTGTTACAACACTCCCCGATGTTTCCGCCATGATTTGTTGTTTTATCGTGGTCGGGGTGTGACAAGTTTGGTGAGCACTAAATATATATATTTTTCCTAAAAATATACATACTTAACATAAATTTTAACTTGAAGAAATCACCATTTCTTGACTTGACATTTTGCACAAAATTTAGGGAAACCTTGGTAAATATTTTAGGTGAATTTTTTAGAGAATAAGTTTCGCCAAAACTTATATTTTTCTAAGTGTCAAAATTTTTAACATAGTTTCCCCTAAAAATGGAGGTTTCCATGTCTTCAAAACATGTGTTTATTTTCTTTTCAACACCAAAAGCCATTTTCAACAATAATCATCAACAACATATACTAATTTTTCCATATGAAACATCATGGTGAACTTGTTTCTTGTTAAGAATGTGTAGTCTTCTAGATCTACACTTAACATATTATGATCTTTCCAAAAATAAGTGTTCTTGAGTATTTTAAACAAACTTATGTGAAACTTTATTTCATTAACCAGCTCATCCATGAATTTAATGGTCTTAAAAGTTTGTAAATCATGTTTTAAAACCACTTTTATGTTTATTAGAAAGATCATAATTTTTAACATCATGTTTAACCATGGATCTTTCAAGATCCATGCTTAATAACCTTAGATCTTTCATAAACAAGCCTTATGTTAACTTTTTAACAAACTTTCCATGAGATTTAGTTTCAAAAATTAGTTCTACAGACACTTTATTACTTCAAGATTACAAGATTATGCATTGAAATTCTTATTTCAAGTTCACATCATGCTTCATACGTTCATCTTCAAGTTTAACCATGGACCCTTCAAGATCCATGCTTAAACTTGTTAGATCCAAGCTTTAACATACTTGATCTAATCATAAACACAAGATATAACATCAACAACATCAATACATATATCAAAAATTCATGTAATCACTTATTTTCTTCATGAATATGTTAGATCTTCTCATTTTTAACATTAGAAGTTAAGTTGTTTAGATGGTGAAACTTGTACATAACATAAACATGACTTAAATTAGTGATCAAGAAGCTTACTACTAGCTCTAATGGCTAGGGAAGTGGCACAAGAATGAAAGTGATGAACAACGAAGAAAATGGGAGGTTAAAAGCTCCACGAAGAGGTCCTTCAAGTTCTAGCACCATACACCTTCTTAAATGGCCTCCATACACCTTCTAGTGGCCTTAGATTGTGAGATAGGAGTTTGAAAATGGAAGTGTGTTTGTGTGTGGGTTGAGCCGTGAGCAAGAAGAAGAAACAAGGAAGAAGATGGTGATGAATGATGGTTATGCTATAACTTAAGGTTTTTATAAAAATTCTCCTAGCATATGGCATATGATGTTGGAATATTCCATGACATATCTTATAAAATATAACAAGAAAATCAACTAAAATCCTTAGGTGGGTCCTTGTCCAACCGTCCAACTAAAGGGGGGGGGGGTAAAGTGTAACATTTTCAATTCTAGTTTCTTGGTTTAGTTGAAACGTAATGGTATTAGTTAGGTATTTTATGTATTTAATATTTAAGAGATGTAATATGATGTTCGGTGATTATACCTAGCTTCGTAACACTAAAAAAATGCTTCTAGTGAAAATTTGTTGTTCCGGGTAGTGTCCGGTTATTCGTTTCGTTACGGTTCGTTAAAGTACTAAATTTCGCAGTTTTACTAAGTATGAAGCACCTTTTGTGGCAGTTTTAATTCCCGACACTTTGTAAGTTATTTTGGACAATAAAACATAAATTCTACATGATATTAATGTGTTTAAAAGCTGATTATAGCTTAATTAGTGTTGATTTATGCTGAATTATGCATTTAAAGTGTGTTTCGGGTGCTTTTTAGTGCATAGTTTACCTTCCAGAAAGTTTATATGTTAACCCTTGTATCCACACTTGGATTTTAATGTATTTTAGAGGTTGGACCTATTCCTAGGCTCTAATTCTATTATCTGACTGCTTCCTGCAGAATTGCTGATACAACGTGTCTTACCGGTGAGTTTACTAGTCTTTCTGATGCAACGCTTAAAGTAATGCATAAAGCAATAATTGCAAATATAAAACTTGCATGAATTCACAAGTATAGCATGTAATCAGACAACGTTGACATTTAAGCTCATAATTGCAGATATTAAATAATAATTAAACTGTACGGAAATTAATGGTTTTGTGCCAGTTGTCACAGAGGGAGCTGGACAATAACTTCCACAACCGTCACTTAGTTCGTTCAGGGAGTTGTGCTCCGATGACAATCTTTTGTTACGGAAAGTCCGGATGATTGGTCCATCCTTCACTTCTCCCGGATTTATTGGTGGAAAGGCGATTGGCTGATGCACCCATGCGGCCAAATGATGATTGGTCCGTTTGACACCTTGGTTACTCATCTTTCTTATCATGCAGATTCCGGACTAATTGTTCAAGTTTTCTATTGGAGCCATAGCAGACTTGCCTTCTTTCACTTCTTTTACTAAATGTGCAAGTTTTTCGGAGCGAACTGCTTTCTCGATCTCCTGCTTCAAAGACCAGCAGTCGTCAGTGTTATGGCTTCGTGCTCAGTGATAGTCACAGTACTTTTTGGAATTCTTATCTCCTGCATTTCGTAGCTTCGGAGGTGTGGGGAAATTTGATCCTTCGGCACTGAGGATTTCACTAGGAGTTTTGGAGAGATCCGATAGATTGTAGAACCTTGAGCTAGAATTCCTTCCTCGTTGAGTTCGATCGTTTCTGCTGTAAGGGTGCGTTCGACCCCTATTTCCAGATGGAGTTTTGTCGAACACGGATCCTCCATTCTTTTTCCATAGAACATTTTTTGATCCGCCTCTGCTGCCGGATTACAAGCATTTTTTCCACAAGCGAAAGCCCAGGCACGTTCCATTAGTACTTCCATTGTTTTTGGGAGGTTTTCGGGTAGCTTCTCTACCAACTGATTATTTTGGACCCCATGACAAAAGCCGGAGATCCTTAGTTGATCGACCACCCCACTGATCTGCATACTTTCTCGATTGAAACGATCTATGAAATTATCTAGAGACTCTCCATTTTTCCTCCGGATGTTATGTACTTCGGTGATTTCTTTGGAATAGTGCCTCTGTTGGCTGAAATTCTGGAGGAATAGCCTCCAGAATTCTTCGAAATTATTGATTTCTCCTTCATTCAATGCATCGAACTACACACGTGCGGCTCCGGTTAATGTTTGTGCAAACATGAAACACCAGGCCAACATTGGCCATTATTCAACTCATGCGGCTCTATCAAAATCAAACATGTGATCGTCTGGATCTGTGGTGCCATCATATTTCTTCACTGTGGTTGGCATCTTGAGCTTCGGCGGAAGCTTAGCATGGACGATTCGAGCACTGAATTTAGATTTAGCCGTCATTGATTATGGATGATATGGTTTTGTGAGCTCTGGTCATTAACCGTTTCCACTTAAGGATCAGTGCGTACCATGATTACTGGAGATGGTCCGGAAGAGACCTGCATATAACTGTTATAAGTTTATTCCACTGGAGTAACAATTGTGGAGAAAGTAGGAGAGGCGAAAGCCATAGGACCCATAGTCCTTACCGGAGTTTCCTCGTGGAAGAGCCTGGTTCGTAAACCGAGGATCTGTTCATCCTCTAGCCCGTTGAGCTTTCAGCCGTCGTAAGAGACTGGCATTTTTGGAAAGGAATTCCGCATCAAACTCTTATGCCTGCGAAGTTGGCATTAATATGAAAGATAGAGTTGTTCCTGGCCTCGAGCTCAAAGGAGCTGACACCATGGAAGCAACACTTGTCGGAGCTGTAGTTTGTATACTAGCAGCAGTGGATCCCGAATCAAAGAACCCGAGGCCGCCATAGATTAGTTCTTTCTTTGCTCAAGAAATTCACAAAGTGAAGGACTGTGAGCTTTGAAATCGGATGGCGCCAATTAAAGATCCAAAATTCAGAAGGCTGAAGCCTGTAAATTGAGTTTAGGACCTTGGAGAGGGATCAGGGACTTAAACCTGCAAAAGAGAAAACCGTTAGGCTCGCGGAAGAGATGGGAGGGCCCCTCTGCGACCAGCCTCCGGCGCGAGGATAAGTATTTGATAGAGAGAGAAAATAGAGAGAGAAAGTATGATGAAGGTTCAGAAAATCGTACTTGGCCTTGTACTTGGAGGGGTATTTATACTAGTCAACTGAGATGATGTCATCCGTCCAGACGCACTTACTCGGTTGTCCGTCTTCGGAAATCTGGGGTATGAAGGTCTTCAGAATGTTCGTCCTGAGGAGATTCGGTCCGTCCCTTATGAGATGGTCCGGACGCGGATATGTATCTTCACCTAGGAACCCAGTGCGTTTGGAAAAAATAGAAAAAGTTAGTGAGAACCTTATAGAATTTAGAAAAAAAAAAATTAGTAAGAATTAAAAAGAATTTATCAAAAGGAACCCATTAGAATAAAATGCTCCCGCAACGACGTAAATTTCGGAAAGTTTTAATAACGAAACTTTTGAGTCATTCTGTAAAACGTAAATCACACGCTCCCAATCCTCACTCTCGATCCTGTCTACTCAGAAAGAAAGAGAAATCAGATAAACATCACCTGCACGATTCGTCGGAGATCGGAGTTCTGCTGGAATCATGTAACCACGTCGAAGGTTCACGACGAGAATCGATACATCACGGTTTCAGTACATTCTTAAAATCTAATCGATTCATTTTATTTATTTACAGAAAGGAAATAACATCAAATGTTTTATAGAATCAAACTGTAAGAAAAATATATTGTGGGTTGTGCTTGTTCAGTTCCTGTTCGGGTGGTTTTACATTAACAAAGAAGGTAATAAAACAGGATATGTTTAAGAAGAATAATAAAATCCTAAAGCAACACAGAAACTAGCTTCAGTGCGGTGGTTGTGAGGGTTGCAGTTGAACAGAGGTCATGGGTTCGAGCCTAACCTCCGAATAAATCATGAAAACTCCATTATCTGTATAAGACCAAGGGGTATGGGGGTTGGCTTAGGCCCGGCGAAGGCCGGCGCCGGTCCCCCACACCGCCCCCCTTGGCCCGGCATGTTATAACCGGCTTCCCCAAGACGATGTTGATGGGCCAATTTCATTCTCTCTCTCTCATCTTTGTCTCTCCTCTCTCTCTATCTCTCTAAAATCAAATAAAGTTATATATTTTTTTAATTGTTGTGGGGCCCATCCTCCACCCCCTAGGTCCATCCCCTGCAAGCCCCTCCTACGTGGCGCTGACACGGCGGCCCATCCTCATGGGGATGAGCCTCCTCATACCTACTAGTCTAAGTTTAATAAAAGTTGGAAGCTATCATCAAAACACATCATAGTCCAGTGGTTGGGGTGGGGTTTGTAAGAGGCAGAAGTCGCCGGATCGAACCCGGCCTCATGTTTCAGAAGTCGTCGGATCGAACCCCAGTGGTAAGGACGTGTGCACATAGGTTAGAGTTCATGAGTTCAATTCCTGTTAAGGGCGATTTTTGGGTATTTTTTTAATTTCCAATTTTTTTAATAAAACCCTAAAATCCATTATTCTCTTTTCTTTAACAGTGTTTACTTTTAATAGTTTTTCAAAATTTATTTTTCTTTTAACAGTTTTTTTTTTATTTTTTTTATTTTTCTAATTCATTTTCTTTTATAATTTAACTTTAAAGTCTAACAATAACATTGATACTTAATAATTCTTATAATTCTTTTATAACTTTAAAGGTTAGTAATGTAATAAATTATAACATCTAATCAATTAATTTATAAACCTTAAATATTAGAAATTTTATTTAACGGGATCGTTATGTGTTATTTGAATATCTAGGATAACAGTTTCGTTCGTTCGGAATTCTTTTCTCTATCTTTCCGCGTACGTTATCTTCGAGGAATTCTTATACGCAACAACTGTGAGTGAATCTTACAACTCCCCTTTTTACATTATTTACTCGTTTTTTGGGTGTATCATCTGTTGTTTTGCATTATTTTTCTTTTTATCATTTACGTGTAATTACCAACTTGTGTAGTGTATGTGTTATGTGTTGTTTGATTATTTATCATTTGGTGCATTTCATTCATTTTGGACATCACATCATCACAGGCTCGTCTGTTCCCCATCACCTATGAGCGTAACTTGACGTTGTCAACCTTACGAGGTCAGCTCCGTTTGATTGAGCTTAGACCTTGCAACACACCATAATACCGTGCAACATACATACATTCATTAGCACACCATAATACCATGCAACATGCATACATTTCGTTTGAATCATTTCAGTTAGCTTGTTTATTGTTTGAGGTTGTGTTGTGAGTTTTGATTTATGACATACAACATATTTACTTACATTGGTTAATGCATGTTTTTAAACCAAATTTAAACATATCATTTTTTCTAATAACAATAAGGTTCACTCACCAACCTTTGTTGACCATAAACTATTTTTTTTACACATGATACAGGTAAATATGTATGAAGAGAAGATTGGACATAGGATGAGCCTTAGTTAACAAGAAATGGATAAATGTAGCTTAGTGGTTACGATCAATGTCTCATTTGTAATTGTTTATTTGAATGATTTGTTATGTGAAACATTCAATTTAGATTAATGATTATTTAAAACATGTAATAGCAAGTTATAAGCTTTGGATCAACCAAATCATGCCCCGATCCCCTATTCCGCTATGGGTTGGGATGTGACACATGTTCCAAAAAAACTCAAAGTCGCATGTACATAAAAAAAGTGAAATCGCATGTAAAAAATGAAAGTCGCATGTTATAAACCAAATTTCGCATGTTGATACTGAATCTCGTATGCTTCGTACGTTAAGGCATTTTGTACAATAACCGGTCTCTGTATATATATATGTATGTATATATGTGTATATATATAGGCCAAGTATAGAGGAAAAAAACCTTAACCAGTTAAGAAATCTTAAGAAACTCTATAAGTGGACAAGGTGAAGCCACGTCTCACATGTTACATTGATGGTTGAGGGCATTTTCGGAAGTTTATATTTTAGAGAATGCAGGTTGTAAGAAGTTGTTGGCAGACAACTTTTGTACCTTTTCTCTCTCTACAAGTTATAAGAACACACTTAATCTCATTTCTATTCACACACACAAACAAACAATACTTCTCTCTTCTCAATTAAAACTACCTTTCTCCTCATTCATCTCTCCTCTTAACCAAAAAACCCACCACCACTCGGTTCAGATCTAAACAAATCAGAACAAATCTAAAGATGTCGATATAGGGGTTTACCAGATCTCTCTCATTTGCCGATATGGGGTGGTTTTGCCGGTGCACTTAGGGTCCGTTTGGGGTTCAGATCTAAACTTTGGTGACGATGGTGGGTGAAGGTACCGATCAAAGATCCGGTGAACACAAGCGTTGATGGGTTTGTTTTAAGTTCAGATCTAAACTTTGGTGACTTGAAACGACCTCCGGTGATTTGAAACTTTTTCCAGTGACAAACTAGCCAAAGATCCGGTGACAGTGCAACCAAATCGAAAAGATTTGAACAGATCTGGACTTGTTTGAATATATCTCATAATCTCTCTAGTGATTTTGGGAGTTTTGAGAGATACTGATTTACACGAACATAAGGTATTGGAAAAAGAAATAAGATATTGGATTTTGGGTTAGTGATTTTTGGGTTTTGATTCTAATTTGTTTTTAAATTTACACAAACCTAGGTATGTATGTATTTAACCCTTTTTGGGTTTTGTTCCTGCATGGGTGTTTATGTGTCTTGCGTTTTGAATGTAAATAACATTTCAATAAAAGATTGTGTCTGATGAGTGTTTAGTCATTTAGTATTGAAAGCTTAAACCATGTTACATGAAACAGGTGTAAAACGGTTGATTGAAAGAAAAGCAAGTGATCAGTTGGTTCAGGAAGACATGAAACTGTGCCTTTTAAAGTGGTGGCTAGTAGTCGTGACAAGCCAAAAATCATAGTAAAATTCAAGAATGAAGATATAGAGTTTGCTCCTGAAGAAATATCTTCCATGATTTTAACCAAGATGAAAGACATCACAGAGACATTATTTGGATCAAAAGTTGAAAAAGCTATCATCACTGTTCCTGCTTATTTCAATGATTCCCAATGGAAATCCACAAAAGATGCTGCAGTGGTTGCTGGACTCAAGGTTCTGCACATGATTAATGAACATATCGTTGTTGCAGTAGCTTTACACTAGACAAAAGAGCTGGTATAGATGGCAAGATGAATGTGTTGGTTTTTGATTGGGTGGTGGTACTTTTGATGTCTCCTTTCTCACTATCGATGAAAGGGGACTCATTGAGGTTAAAGCTACGGGTCGTTATACACATTTGGGAGGTGAGGACTTTGATAACAGAATGGTGAGTTATTTTGTCCATGAATTTGAAAGAAAGCATAAAAAGGGATATTAGTGAGAACCTAAAAGCTTTGGGTAGGTTGAGGGATAGTTGTGAGAGGGCTAAGAGAGTTATTTCGACATATTCTGAGGCTTCAATTGATATTCCTTGCTTGTCTGACGCAATTGATTTTTCTGCAGAGTTTACTAAGGCTAAGTTTGAAGAGGTGAATATGGACTTGTTCACGAAGTGCATGGATATTGTGAAAACTTGTCTGAGATATGTGAATATGAGTACTGATAGCATTGATGAAGTGGTTCTTGTTGGTGGATCGACTTGGATATGCAAGATAAAAGAATTGTTGAAGGAATTGTTCAATGGAAAAGTACTTTACCAACGAATCAATCCCGACGAAGCAGTTACATGTGGGGTTGGGATGCTAGCTGCAAAGTTAAGTGGTATGTGTGATGAAGCTGTGCAGGCTATGGAGCTGATTGATGTCATTCCTTTGTCCCTTTGTGTTGGCATTCTTAATGATGCTATGGTTGTATTAATTCTAGAAGGTTCACCTATACCAACCAAGAAGGAACATACATTCTGTACAGGTTATGACAATCAAACTACTGTAGATATTACAGTGTATCAAGGCGATATATCGAAGTATAAAGAAAACACTTCTTTGGCACACTTTCTATTGTCTGGCCTTCCTTCTACCGCGCGGCGTGTAGTTAAGGTAGTTGTACGCTTTGAGATAGATGGCAACGGGATCCTACACGCCTCAGCTAAATAAATAACTACTAGAAGATGCAACATGATAAAGATAACTAACACTGGATCTCTATCAAAAGCAGAGGTTAAGAAGATGATCCCACATGTAGAAAGTGGAGAAGCGTCAAGCTTTGACAGACATTGTTTATAAAGCAAAAGCCAAGATAAAGGATTATGATTTTCGAGTGAAGCTTAGGGAGACGCTGCTTAGTGTAAAAGGGTTGGAAGACTTAGACGACAAGATTAAGGCAGAGTGGCTTGATATACACCCTTATGCTGAAATTTTTGAGTTGGAAGACAAGGAAAAGGAGTTTAACAAAATATGGAGCGTTACCAAGTTGTAATTCATCAAGATGATACTTAAAGCTTACCTCTCATTTTTGTATTTAGTTGTTCCTGCGGATGGTAAAATCAGTAGAATCTTAAGAACTTTAATTCTTTTTGTCACTAGTTGACAAACAATGGGAAACCTTAACTAATAAAATGTGGATTATAATAGAATCCTAAGAACTTCAATTCCTTTTTGTTATAACATTTTCCTAATTTCCGGCTAAAACCAACTTTCCAGACGTAACTCCGTAACATTCCAAACGATTATATCGATTATATATACAATATAGTTTCGATCTACACCCTTTTTCCAGTGAAACTCTTCGACAAAGATAAGTAAAATCCACTGTTTAGTGTCAGGGCCGATCGTATAAACTTTCAACGACATCTCTACATATCTCCACGGACAATAACCCTCGCTTATACTCGGATGAGGTATGGAGCTAGGAGTGAGCTGACCATTCTATCACAACTGTTCGAGTCGGACCGTTCGTATGTAGATTATGTCTCGAACACATACAGGTTATTGACTAATCAGTTTCATCTTTCTTTCTGACATACCAAGATAGGAAGTTGTCTTTAACGACTATCCCAATTATCATTAATATTGTTGAATCCTAGTGATGTCATTCACAAGCCATTGGTTGTCCATACCCATTTATAACCAAATTTGTATGATTATATTCTTAATAAATAATCATACTATTCCTAGGACTTCCTTCGTAAGTATATATATCGGAGCATTAATACTAATGACGAAAATGCTCTCAATGGTTTACTCGAAATCTTGGAGTAGGTCACTCCTGGAAGATATTCTTGCTTCTTATAATAGGAACCTCAAATTCTTTTCCGACTTAGTATGCTTAATAACAAGAGAAATAAATGATATAAAGAGTATTTCTTTACAAAAGCTCAAGTAGCTACTAAATAAGATAAGTTTCAATTATTAATAAGATTAGTTCTAATCAAATTGATTTTTTATTGATTTGATTTTTCTCTAATAACTTGCATTTATTAACTTTCAATAAATAAAATACTCAATACACCATCGTGTTAAAAAAAAATTATCGACCATCCTTTATAAATTTCGTTAAAAACATGGCTATATTTGAAGTAAAGTGTTTGCTTGTGTCGTAAGCTATAGCGAATGCGTTACTTTTTTTTTTTTTTTGAAAGGCCTAGCGAATGCGTTACTATACCAGTGTTGTGACGATCCGAGCCCATTCCAACCTAACAACATCAGTGCCAGTGTTAGTATTATTGAAATCGGTACCGATATTCGTTTAGGTTGCTATACCAAGTATAAGTATAGCAACCAAACTCATGGAATTCCCCTATTTTGAGTAATATGTTTAGTAAAATTGGGTGATTTATACTTATAAATATGTAAAACTGTGTTCAAATCTTGTTGCCAACGATTTTCTCTTAGAAAGCGAGTCAGGGCATTTTACAAGCCAGTCGTTTTCGTCCTGAAATGGTTTAACATCATCCTTGAGCGTCAAACTAAAGATGGACAGTCCTAGTTTCGTCCATCCAGGGCATTAAAGAGGCATGCCATCGAGTCTGAATACATGCCCAATATAAAAAAGATGTAAAATTTTATCTAAGCATACAATAAAATACCCGATATTCTCATATTATATTATATTGGATTAGCATTTGGGAATTTTATTATACAACTGGTTTGAACCCGGTTAGTTGTAGAATAACAAAAATCACATTAACCCCTCCTCAAAACCGCCGTTCCGATCATCAAAATAACCGCAAAAATGAACGTCGGTGGAGCAGTCGGCACTGGCGACACCGATCTGAAACCCTCACCACTCTCCGAGTACACACACACTCTCTCCCGCCGGTACCAACACCTCCTCGACAAGTCAACGCCGCTCGTTCTCCACCGTTGGATCGGTTTCGCCGTCGTCGTTTTCATCTACGCTCTCCGTGTTTACTTCGTTCAAGGCTTCTATATCGTCACTTACGGCCTCGGTATCTATATTCTGCAACTGTTTCTCGCTTTTCTCTCTCCTCAGGTTGATCCGGAACTCAACGACGGTCCTTCCTTGCCTACTCGTGGATCTGAAGAGTTTCGTCCGTTTGTTCGTCGCCTTCCTGAGTTTAAGTTCTGGTCAGTCCGATCATTTCACTTATGGATAATAATTACTTGAAATTGTTGTAGATTTCTTGTTTTTATTATAGTTTTGCTTCTGATGATGCGATCATAGATCTGAATTTGTCAGTTGTGTTTTCGTGATTTGACTATTGAGAAACCCTAACTTATCTGGATTTAGATTAGATTGTTGTAGATTTGTTGTTGTGATTGTAGTTTTGTGTTTGATTGTTGTAGATCTGGATTGAATTGGATGTTGCGGTTTAGAGATTGTTAGTTGTGGTTTTGGTGCCCTAAGTTAGGTTAAGCTGCTTGATTTAGGTGAATACTAGACTAGTGATGTTGATCGGAATTTACTTCCTCTGTGAATAATCAGCTGAAAATTGTATGTGATTTAGTGGCGGATTGTTGTAGATTTGTTGTTTTGATTGTAGTTTTGGTTCGGATAATGCGATTGTAGATCTGAATTCATCAGTTGTTGTTTCGTGATTTGACTGTAGAGAAACCCTAACTTAAGATGCTTGATTTAGGTGAATACTTGTGATGTAAAATGTTATTGTAATTTATGGAGACTGCATGTGATAGTAACCGATTCGAGATGGTGAATTTCTCCGATAGGTACCCGTAGAGTGGGTTAGGCTACAAGAAACAAAGATAAGGCTTATGTAAGGCTTACAAACTTGATTAACTTATGTAAACAAGAAGAAAAAGAGAATAAATATGCAAAGATGAAACGTGGGTGATGTGGTAAACATGGATGCATGGTTGACCGAGTATTTACTGGGTCATGGCTGATCCGTATCAGCATGATTGAAATGTCGTCGTGATTTCACTTTATATGTGAATAATCAGTTGAAAGTTATATGTGATTAATCAACTGCTATTGTTCGCCAGCTTGCTGACTTTAAGGTCTTGTAACATTTGCTTCTTCTGTGAATAATTAACTGAAAATTAGACGTGTTTCAGCGGCTTGTAGATTTGTTGTTTTGATTGTGGTTTTGTTTCTGATTGTATGTAATTAAGTGGATCTGGATTGAATTGGCTGTTCCACTTTATAGATCATCAATTGTGGTTTTGTGAATTGACTTTAGAGATACCCTAACTTAGGCTAGCTACTTGATTTAGGTGAATACTAGTGATGTAAACTGGGATTGTGATTTATGGAGACTGCATGATCGAAATGTTATTGTGATTTCACTATCTCTGTTCATAATCAACTCAAAGTTAGATGTGATTAAGCGGCGGAATGTTGTAGATTTGCTGTTTCGATTGTGGTATTGACGTATTGTTTCTGATAATGCAATTGCAGATCTGGATTGATTCTGTTCTTGCACTTTAGAAGTTATTAATTGTAGTTCATGACCCAAGTATAGAGAAATCCTAACTTAGGTTAAACTGCTTGATTTGGGTGAAAACTGGTAGTGCAAAATGTTATGTTATTTGTGATCTATGGAGACTGAATGATCGAAATGTGACATTCAATTTAGGATCAACAAGCTAATCAAATTGTGCCCTAAACCTAGAACCTAGAGTAATTAAATGCCAGATCCCTAAGAGTATGTATTAAATTTCACTAGGTCTATGAGAATATAAAGTTCTTAGGTTATGTTATTAATAAAACTGTAAGTCTACTAATGAGGAACAAATCATTTCTGAACAAGCTAATTGCATATAAACGAGAACAGTAAGTGAAATTATTGGAATCAGAGGATTGGGTAATGTTTAAGGGAGTTATATATTAAAAATAAGAAAATGGAAAGTACAAGCGTACGCTTAACTCACCGTCTTCCTGAATTTAAGTTCTGGTGAGTCTGATTTCACTTTGTTCATAATTAACTGAAAATTATATGCGATTAAACGCCAGTTTGTTTTAGGTTTGTTGTTTTGGTTGTAGTATTGTTTCTGATAATGCGATCGTAGATCTGGATTGAATTGACTGTTGCACTTTAAAAATCATCAGTTGTAGTTTCATGATCCGACTATAGACAAACCCTAACTTAGGTTTACCTGCTTGATTTGGGTGAATACTAGTAATGTTAAATGCTACAGTGATTTACGGAGATCCAAATGTGCCATTCAATTGAGTATCAGCAAGCTAGCCAAATTGTCCCCTAAACCTAGAATAAGTAAGTCACTATAAACAATATAATTAAATGCAAGATCCCCTACAATAGGTACTCAATTTCAATCAGTCTAATGAGGATTTCCTATTTAGAGTTATTAGGTTATGTTATTGATATAACTATAAGTCTGTTTATAAGGCACAAACCATTTCTGAAACCACATGAGTATTTTAAGATGTATGCTTTAATAATACAATTTGGACAATTGACCCATTTAACCTGTTTTTTGCTTAGCTTCTTTTTATTGTATCTAACCATTTTATTCATTAGTAAATAAAATAAAACTAAATCGACCCTTTCATAAGTAAACGTATCTAAATGACCACATCTACTGCAGTACTGCTTAAGTATGTTATATCTACAATCAATGAATAATAAGCATAAAATATTGATATATATTGTTCTTTTCAGGTATTCGCTTACAAAAGCCTTCTGTATTGCTTTCATGCTCACATTTTTCAGCATGTTTGATGTGCCTGTATTTTGGCCAATTCTGTTATTCTATTGGCTCGTACTCTTTGTTTCAACAATGAAGAGGCAAATAATGCATATGATCAAATATAGATATGTTCCCTTCACCTTTGGCAAACGGGTACCTGCAAAATCTCTTTTTTTTTTTTAAGTTTATTTACTTTATATATAAAAGAGTATAATGCCATTTTTGTCCAAAGGTTTGTTATTCCGCATCTGGATCCAAAAAGTTTGAAATCTTGCCAACTTCATTCAGCTCGTTAACTCCATCCATTTTTCTCCGTTAAGTCAGGGGTATTTTTGTCTTTTTTGCTAACTAAAAAGGGTTTTGAATACTTGTATAGTATGCTAAATGCTTGTACATGAAGTGAAAAAGATCGAATTGCTGTGTAAGTTAACAAAAAAGACGAAAATAACCCTGACTTAACGAAGAAAAATGGATGTAGTTAAGGAGCCAGATGAAAACGGCAAGATTTCAAACCTTTTGGATCCAGATGCGGAAAAACAAACCTTTGGAAGAAAGTGGCCAAACCTTAGAGGGACGAAAATGACATTTTACTAAAAAAGTTCACCACTTTTGTGTAATCAAGATCTGCTAATCTGTTTTGCACTTTCAGAAATACACGGGAAAGAAAGCCGCATCGGTTGATGATGCATCATCTGGCAGACCTTGAAGCTATTTGGTGAGTTAGCTTGAAATATTGATTTGGTGAAATTCTTTTTATATCTCAAATTTTCTTGAGAAAGCTGTGACAAAGGATCTTGTTTAGGGTACCCGGGATCTGTGAAATCCAATTATCCATCCCACTTCTATTTGTGATGTCGGGAAAGTGTAATGTTTGTTTTAGTAACTTTTTATGTAATATTTTGTAGTTCTGTTTTTGAAATTTTGACCTATGAATACCAGGGATCATCTCTTCTTAACTTAAATAGTTTTTTTTTCTTTAAGAAATTAGTTTTTTTGCTTTAACATGGTATTTCCAGTCATCCTTTTTTTTTTCTTCTTATATCTGTTAGCCATACAAAAAGTCATGGTTGTAAAAATCTTGACTAGCATCCAGTTAGTCGCCGATTAATCGCTAGTTGGAGGTTCCCTGAGTAATTTTTCTCTAATCGGCCAATTAATCGCCATTTACCAGCCATTTTCCGGTCAAACCTTGTAAGTTTCGATGATTAATCTTGTCTAAAAAATGAGCTGATGGGTTAAAACCTGTCTTGCAAAAAATTGTGCATAAAATTGTGTGCATATAAAACTGAAGATTACATATAAAAATTCAATCCGATTAATCGCTATTAATTCCTATTAGTCTTGATTAATCGCTAGTCTGTAACCCACTGGCCGACTAGCGCCTAACGATATTTACAAGAGTGCAAGAAGTGTTCTAGTTTCTAGAAGCAAACAGGTCAAACGGGATCCGAACTGGCTGAAAGGAGGCATCTTCAGATTTGGAATTTTGACCCATTTATTTATAGAAGGGTTAATTTGGTCTCAAAATAGATCAATTGGGTGGAACTTGCTGAAAGCACCCGAAATTATATTTTGCATATATAATGCCTCATAAATCATTTCAGTAAAAAGTTAGATTATTATTAAATTCGTAGTTTTAGTAGTACAAGCATCGGTCCTCCACAACTGCTCAAATAACTGCCAAATTATGGGTTCAAATCCTATTTCCTTCAGAAGCAACCCTTGGGAAACCGAACCAAACTTTTATGCACCACTACACCAAGAACCAACTGACACAAGAACAGAAGATGGTCCATTGGGTTGGTTTGATGGCTCGAGCCAGCTTCATGGAAAGAGGGATGATGGGAAAGGATGGGGTTTGGGACCATGTAAAGATATGAGAATTTAAATGCAAAGAGGGTGATATTATGTGGAATGGTGACCATCGGAGATTGATATTACAGTATTGTCCTATTGTATGTGTCCCTATAAAAGGCAATAGTTATTATTGGCGTGGTGGGGAGACCATGCCATATGGGCTATGCCCTCCAGCTTGATTTGTACTTGTCATACTTTCCTTATCTCCTTTCCTTTTGGTAAATTCCTCATACTTGCATTCAAAATATTCATTTTTTGTAATTTTTGAATCTCAAATAAGATTCTCCATAGTAGTTGTAAAATCATTTTTATGTGTAGGATATCTAAGGGTTGAGATCCTGTACAAACAGTGCTAATTATAAGAACCGTAAGAACAGATCTGAACCATTGTTAATTTAAATCAAGGGTTGATATTGATTATAAATAAAACTCTTATAATTAAAAATTACTACTAACAAATTAGGGATAATTTTGTAAAATTGCTAGTCATTTGACCATTTTCTATTAAATACAAATTCCACCAAGGTTTTTTAAACTAAAATAACTTTTATATACTTCATTATTTTTTTTTAAAATATATACCATAAAATCAAGTATTTTTTTATCTTTAATATGAGTACCATATTGCTATACATTTTTGTATTTATAAAAGTGTTTTTTTAAAAAAGTTAACAAAAGGTGTTTTATATTTGTGCTAATAAGGTGCTGATTATGTGTTAATTACAAAATAATACAAACAAACATCAAAAGTAGATATAATCAGCACATCTGGTGTGCTGATAATGGAGAACGATTGAAGATGTTGTGCTAATGTCGTTTATGTTGATAATGGAGAACGATTCGAGGACGATGTGCTGATAATGAAGAACGATTAATGATGTTGTGCTAATTATATAGTGTTGTGCTGATTATATTTTTTGTAATTATTTTTAATTAGTTATAAATAAATATGGTCAAAAAGTCTAAATTACCCCTAAACTAATTTTTTATTGATGGACACTTGTCAATTATGTATTGGTTCTTATGGTTCTTACAAACTTAAGTGTTTGTATTTGATCCCATTCCGGATATCTAATTAATATTGCATTAGTTTTTCTATTAATCAAAAGAAGCTATTAATACTATGGGAGAGAGTTGGCTACAAAGTACATTTTTGCTACAAAGTGTAAAAAGTCATAAAACATCATAATGTCAACCATAAAACACATCCAAAACTCACAAATAACAAAGTGAAGATTACTAAAACGCCATATTTGTGGGTTTTGTGTTGTGTTTTGGATGATAGGCTGGACGGTATGGGGGGACGTCCTCCTCCGTCCCGGATCAGCGACGACGCCAACACCACGCCGCCCCCCTTCGTCCTCCTCCTCACCGTCGAAATGAAGACGTTTGAGACGGTCCATGTCAAGACAAAAAATCCCCCATTTCGATGATGACCGTTTGTAAAAAAAAAAAATATTTCCAATTTCAAAAATATTCAAACGGTAATTTCCCCCTTTTTATAAAAATCCAAACCATTTTCAAATCCATTCACCATTTTAACACCTCTTTTCTCACTTTTCATCTACCACAACTCATCTCTCTCTCTCATTTTTTATAAACATCTTCCTCTTTTATAAAATTATATTCTACCATGGATTCCTTCAACAACCCGAACAACCCCCAACAATCCGAACAACCCCAACAATCCGACCCAACCGAACATCCCGAATGTTTCTCGGTTCCGGGATACTATCCGACGATAGAACCGAACTAATTCTCTCAATATTCCACAAACACCTTTGCCGCATTCCAAAACACACCGAACGTTTTTGGTCACCCGCAACAAAGTCAAGCCATACAACAATTGATGATGCGGGGTGCTTTTAATATCCAACCCGTGCAACCCTTTCAACCTGAACCGAACCCGACGCAACCCACCCGATCCGAACCCGACGAGGATGTCGAAGTTGTTCACGAGACCCAACGCAAAAAGGCAAACGAAGAAAAGGCAAACAAGTTGTGGGTGAGCAACCGTTCAAAGCAAAGGCAAAACCGTGGACGCAATTCGAGGAAGAAGCCTTAGCGAATATCACACCCCAACCGATGGCGGAAACATCGGGGCATGGCACTGAGCGAAACAGATTGTTCAGGAGAAATCCATAACAACTAGTATTACCGAATATTTAACGTTAAGTCCCATACCAAAACATATACAACAAATAATTATTACAGACATAAAAATCTCAAAGACAATAAATTGTTTCGACAACTCAGATTTAAATAAATTGTTTGTTTATTTCTAGACTCTTCCTAACTCGATTCCACAGAGCAAGCATCCTAGCAGATAGCATCCTAAACACCTGTCACATACGTTAAAATAAAGGTCAATACACATAGTGTAAAGGTGAGCATACAAGTTTGATATAGCACTGTAGAGTTCGAAATAGTTTACACATAACCAGCATGTGACATGTATAAAGTGAAGGCAAGTAGGTTATCGACAGAGAAATATGCACAGACGTGACTGCGAGTTGTAGAATGCGCAACACATATCCCCACTGGGACACGTGAAGTAAAGTCCTTAACAACCCCTGTCCATGACAGGTGCTGAGTCCAAACTATAGTACTATCGTTGCTAAGGTGTCAGGCAACAATCATTGTGTTAACATAACAAACAGCATTCATCGAATAACACGTAGCATGCAATAACGGTTAGCGTATAAATAGTGTTGCCTTGTGTGTTGATTATGATTTAGAATAAGTAACGTATGTAACACCCAAAAGTGCGTAAAGCAAAAAAGGGATCGAGTATACTCACAGATTATGTTTAACAAGTAAACACTCTCTTGGATTGAAGGGAGCGCCGAGAGAGATTAGCCTGAACAGTTAACGATAGTATAAACGATAAGCGGCGCGTTAAACGGTGCAAAGTGGTAAGTGTCGGATGGTAATCCGATTGGATGGCAATCCGATCGGATGGCCAGTCTATCGGATGTCAATCCGTTCGGATGGTCACCCGATCGGATGACCATTCGATTGGATTGATACGTCGCTTAGTAAGGATGTATTTGTGTATGATGGTTTGTCTTTTGAAGTTTTCGCTGTAGCATTTTGAAAACAGAGAAGTATCTCTACCCTTCAGGTCGATCGATCGAGCGGCGGTTCGATTGGGCGACGATCCGTTCGGCGCGGTACTTCTCAGAGTACAAGTTCACAGTAGTGTTGTCACTCGATCGGATGGTCTACCGATCGGGTGGCAATCCGTTAGAACTGGCTATGCATTGAACATATTGAAAATTGTTTAAGTGTTGAAGTTCCAAACATCACATGGTCGGATGGTCGTTCGATCGGATGGCAATCCGATCGGACGGCATTCCGTTCAACGTTCAGTCCTTTGAATAATCAAATAAAAGTTTAAGTTTTGAACCAAGTGTAAGCCGATCGAATGGCTGTTCGATCGGATGGCAATCCGATCGGATGGCGATCCGATTGGACGGCAATCCGTCCCAACGACCTGATCGTCTTTGACACTTGACTGTTTTGATAAGTTTTGCGGTTTTGATCGAGACGGTGTGATAACGTGCTAAACAACAGAACCTCGTCAAGACCCTAGTGAGCGGATCGAATGGGAATCACCCAGATCCGACCCGTTCACTGGTTCGTGACAGTTGTTCATGTTTAACCCGAAATCGGTTGTCTCTTTGGGAGAAACCAGATCTTGGACCAACACATCACTAAGAAGGAGTAGAAGATCAGAACAAGCTCCGATTCTATCAGTTTTGAGTGCATTGAGTGTAAAAGAGTTGAAAGAAAGTTAGAGAACCATCTTTCAATCCTTTTAACCATGGATTTGTGTAGATCTACGCGAAAACGTTGTTGATTCATGTGGAAATCCTTCAGATCCGAGTTGTTCTTAGTGGATTGAGGTCAAAACTTGAAGTTCATAAGAACTCCATGATGACATCATCATAGAACACCTCGAATCTAGTGATTTCATGGTTAAAAGTTAAGATTTAAAAGAGAAAAAGGCGAAGGAGTGCGTGTAGATCATAGAAGTATAGGATTTAGGTTGAAAAACTTACAAGAATCGCGAGAAATCGAGAGAAAGGAGAGCTTGAGTGCGGCTGGGTCGAGTGTGTAATACCCCAACCGATGGCGGAATCATCGGGGCGCGACACTAGGCGAATCAGATTGCTCAAGAGAATCCATAACAACTATATTGCACTAATATTTATTACATTTGTTATCCCATACTAACAAACAATACAGTCACATAAGTTATCACAGATTTCTTGCCCTCTCGAACAATTCAAATCCGACAACCTAGATTTTAGGTGAGTTTCTAGACTTCCTAGCTTGATTTGATGAAGACTTCAACTGAACCTGCAACATACGTTAAAATATTGTCAATACAAAAGTATTGGCGAGTATACAGGTTTGATATGTAATAGTATAATAGATTAAAAGTGCTGCGAATTCCCACATGCATAAACGTAATACACGACATATATACTCACAAAACTGATACTACCAGCTAAGTCCTCGATGCTCGATTCTTCGATGGCATAACTAGACCCCGTCGGGCGCAATAGTACTATACTAGTCGTGGTGGGACGTCACGAGTATAAGACCTAGCATACATGCAACTAGCAATACGTATATCTATGCAAACAGTTATTCGCAAGTGAAAAGTTTACTAACTGAATCATTCGTTTGATAGGTTTGATTTTTAAGGAACGTATGTTACACCGAAAGTCGATAAAAGGGGTCAAGTATACTCACAGTGCGTATTTGATTGGATTAACGGGATAATGCCTGAGAATGCCCTGATTTCAGACTGATTATATGAGTATTGGATAGCGCGTTAAATGATATCAGAATACACGGAATTGAACGAAAATCAGATCAAAGGTTGGCCCGTTCGGATGGGCTGTCCGATCGAATAGGCTGTTCGATCGGATGGGCAGCCCGATCGGTTGGGCTGTCCGATCGGCTAGCCTGTCCGATCGGTTGGGCCGTCCGATCGGCCAGCCTGTCCGATCGGCTAGCCTGTCCGATCGGTTGGGCTGTTCGATTGGCTGGCCCGTCCAGCTGTTTTCGACAATTTTTGCATGTTTTCTGAGGTTTTGGTCGAGACGTTTGCTATGACGTGTTAAACAACTGAAATTCCATCAAAACCGACTTGTTCTATCGGTCGGGAATCACCCCGTTCCATCAGAACTTGCCGTTCTTGGCGGTTTTCCCTCGTTTAACCCGAAATTGGTTGTTTCATCGTTAGGAATCAGATCTTTGACCAACACGACACTAAGATTGAGCAGAAGTCGGTATAAGCTCCGATTCCACCGTTTTTGAATATTTGAGAGTAAAAGAGTTGAAAGAAAGTTGGAATACCATCCTTCAATCCTTTTATTCGTGATTATGTATAGATCTGATGTGAAAACCTTGTTTATTCGTGTGGAAATCCCTTAGATCTGAGTTGTTCTTGGTGGAATGAGGCCAACACTTGAAGTTCATAAGAACTCCATGATGACATCACCCTAGAACACCTCAAATCCATTGATTTCAAGGGGTTGGGACGTCTGGTCGAGCAGCAACAGTGATAACAAGTGTTTTGGAGGTGAATGAGGGGTATTTATAGGCAATGAGGGAGGAAAGGAGGGCAAAATGGCCTGGATCGGCCGGCCCAGCCGTCCGGCTGGGCCGGCCTGGCCCGTCCGTACGAAGGCCTTTCGATCCTCGTTTTTGGTGCGTTGCGATAGTTTGGGCCACATTTTCATATATTTTTATTATTTATTTAGTTATTATAATTAATCACAAAAGGGTCGTATATACGTATCTATATAATCAATATTCGGTGCGATGATCGAGTTACGCGTGCCTTCGAGTGCGTTCTTCGATTTGATGTGCCACAATGATTATCAGGGTACTACTTGCTCATATTGCCGTCATCGTCACGAAGGTTGGAGACATGGTACTCTCCCGATAGTCTTTGTCAGCGTTGTTTGTTTATGTTTTGACACCTCACGGTTATCGAGGAGGGTAGATTAAGCCCTCACTCAACATCATCATGAGTGTTTTGATTTATGAAAATAGCTTTGTAATAGCGATAGAATATGCGTAATTATTCGATTATACTTCGACTTAGCGATGTATCTGATATAGCTACATTATGATCCGAATCTCTAGTGCCAGGCGTAACGAGTGTAACGAGTAGAAACAACGCACAAAGGTGCGGGTTGTTACAGTCTCCCCTGCTTTAGGAAATTTCGTCCCGAAATTAATCCATTAGTAGGGTCGTAAGGGTTGATGCGATTTAGAGTAGCGATTAAAAGCGTCTAGATCAGCGAGTGATCGATCAAGATTCGACGAGTGAGAGCGGTGAGAAGATACGATTCAAACAACCAAAAGCGGTAACACACACAAAAGCGATTCCATAGCGTTTTAAATTTTTACGAACAGTCGGTTAATCTTCGAAGATGCTTTAAGAAAATCTCCTCATGGCGCGGCGTTAACTGTATTGATGTCCACACCAGCGCTATGGGAAGGGTTTTTGTTAGTTCAATAAAAGATTTTGAGTTATACATTTTAAAAGAATTTGGTGGTAAAAGTAGTTTTAAGAAAACTCTCCTATAACGTAGGTTCGAGCTGAAACTCGATTGCCGCACCATCGTTTTCGGGAAGATTTCTTTTTATTATTGCAAAGGTTTTAAGGAAAAACTAAACTTATGAAACTTCCATTGGGCATGGAGCTAACCTGATTCGATGTTTTCTTCATGTTAGGAAATTTCACTTGTCCATCGGTTTTAATAAAATTTTATAAAAATTGGTTTTCTTTAACAGCACGGAAAAATAGTTTGCATCGAGCCCCACGTGGCACTTTCTCACGAAAGTTTGTTAATATGATTAAAACACTTATATATAGGAAGTACCAGCGGCGTATCCACCATGTTTTGCCCATATTACCTCTGTTTCGTGAGGCGGTGTCACGCGCGCCGATAAGACACATATAGAATTTCGTTCCGTCGGTCCAAGCGATAGGATGCTAGACCGAGTCGTGATTAGGAGCGAATTGGATGCAGACAAGCGTTGATAGCGAGTGCGAGTAGTTCGATGACACGAAACATCGATACGATGATCGTTAAACAATGGCGAATGACACGATCTCGATTGCGAATAATGCGATTTTCGATTCGATTCCACATAAAACCCACATGGCATGTTTCCACGAGAGTTGCTAATACGGCAAACGCCACGTTTCCCATATTAGTTTCGTCTCGTGAAGCGATGTCATGTACCCTAATACTACACAAACTGTGGTGATTCCCAAGCGATAATCGATGATCTGAATAGCGATAAGCAATAGACTCTAATAAATGATAAGTGACAATTGTTGCGTTGCGAGTGATATGCGATTCGATTGAGTCGAATATACCACAAACAGTAACTAATGCTAGCCCACATGGCCTTCTTCCACGAAAGTCGGCTAATATGGTTAAAACACCACCATGTTTCGACCCTATTAGTTTTGTCTCGTGAAGCGAGGTCGTGCGTGCTAACATAACACAGATAACACGAATGTCGATGAGTGATAGCGACACGCGATAAGAGTATCGAGTTGATGAAATAGGCGCGAAATGCGTTAATAGCGAAAAGCGGCAAGTGATTTTCGATACTCGTCTAGCGATCCACAATAAGCGATCCACACCAGGCGGTAGAAGTGCACACAATGGCTGATAACCATCGGTAGAGATTGCGAGATAAACACAAGATGCGATTGCGATTTCGAGCCATATATCGAGTGATTTAGATTGCGAGATAGATCTAGCAAAACTGCGTTTGAGTTACGATATCGACTTTACGACCAGTCCGGCGTTGCTCCAATTACTCTTCGGGGTGAACTTTCCTAAGTTCATCGATGTGGCAATTGCACTGCGTACGCAGACCTACGAGAAGTCTCGCAGTGATGCGATTTGTTTTTGTTACGCCTTGCAATCGATTTGTATTGTGTCTAAAATATCCATAATAATATAATAGGTCTAATAACGTCCAACTCTACATGGCACTTTCTTCACGAAGCTTCGGTAGTATGGTAAGGCACACCTTGCGTTACCCCTACTACTTATATCCCGTGATTTGGTGTCATGCTTTATTGATATGGCCAAGACGCCTATATATAGGAAGTACCAGCGGCGTATCCACCACGCTTGACCATGCTTTTAAACGTTATGGCACCATTAGAATTCCACTACGATCTCCGTGCGCTGACCAAAATAATCCCGTGTGCACCCGCGATTAGTTGTTCCTTGCACGTCTATCGTACCTCGTTCTAAGAGTGTTGTAAGGGAAAAATACATTATACAGTACATAGTGCTAGCGTCTAGGTGGTGCGCGAGTATAAGAGAAACAGAATCCACAGGCAACGATAGATGAAATAAGTTCCACACATAAAAGAAAATGGCGGCGACCAGTCGTATTATTACAACAACATTAGAAACCAAATAACGTTGTTGAGGAGTACTTCTGCGGAAACTGCGGTTGTTGCTGAAATTCCTCAAAGCTGCGGTCCTGCGTGGCAGTGCTGTGTATGATGACCATACCAGTTGCAATTTGTGCAGTAGCGACAATTTGCTTCTGGCGGGTGATGATACGTGCACGTGAGACACAGGGGATGGGGTCCATTGTAAGCACGCTTCAGTTGAACTGGGACTGCTCGGAGAGGTTCTGGTTGCGACAGTCCAGTTGTTGCAGAGTCTGGGCTCACGGTCCTTTGTTTGCGGCTAGGTTGTACTTCCTGAGATGATGCGGTGTCGTTGTCGGATTCGCCTGATGATTTGACGGCGACATTGTCGGAGCAATCCTTATAAGAACCTTTAGAGGAGTTGTCAGATGAACCATCGACCGATTCGCCAGAGGAATCGTCGGATGAGTTGATGATGATTGCTTGATGAGCTTGTTTGACAGGCTTCTTAGAGAAGAACCCGTCCAAGAATCGTTTGCTGTTGATCTCTGCGGCTAAACGGTAGGCTTATTCGATGGTAGCAGGTCTTGCAGCTTCGACAAAATCACCCACACACTCAGGCAAGCCGCCGATATACTTTGGAATGGCTTTTCCTGAAGTGTTAACTTGGCTTGGGCAGATTGTACTAAGCTGCTTGAACCTTGCTGTATAGCCAGCATTGTCACCTTCGGTTTGCTTGATTTCCCAAAATTCGTTTTCTAGCTTTTGTACTTCGTGAGGAGGACAATATTCTTCCTTCATGAGTTCCTTCAGCTCGTCCCAAGAGAGGGCGTAAGCTGCGGAGATTCCACGTTTGTTGCGTTCAGCGGTCCACCAATCGAGTGCTCACGATTGAAATACTCCGATAGCACAAGTAGTACGGAAACTATCGGGACACCCACTTTGACGAAGGGTAGCTTCGATAGAATCGAACCACTAGAGTAGTTGGGTCACACCTCCTTCACCTGTGAATTCCATCGGGTCACAGGCTTTGAAGTGTTTGTAGAGAAAAGTAGATTGCGGCGCTTCTGTTTTAGAGTCCTTCGCGACTCGAGAGTTACTGAGAGAGTGCACTTGAGCAACAATTTGAGGAATGAGCTTGACCACTTCTTTGGTCACAAGTGAGGCAATCCTCTTATCGGCGCTTCGTTTGGCTCTTCTCCTAGCTGCTCGTCTCGAGGCAGAGTTGTTGGAAGGCATCTAGACAGATAGATTTGGAATGAGATTCGATCATAATGATTTTGAGTTTACGATGCGATGGAGCGCGATCGAAACTTGTAACGTGCAATATAAATAGACTTCACATAGGACCACATAGGAGACACGAAACTTCCTAGATTCTCACACAATGTTTTGATTGTACTAAGATATAGATAGTTGTAGTTTATATTTACACACATATATTATGGTTTAGAATGCGCGAGGACGTGTTGAGAGAGAGAGAGAGTATGCGAGAGGAATTCGGACAATTAGACATTAGTTTTGTTGCGAACATTCGGTCTTTGTTTTGGATTGCGATGGCTGTGCGAGTTGTGCGTTTTGTAAAACAGGGAGCAAAAAATCGTAATTAAACACACAAAAATGTAGCTAAGTTCATCGAAATGTAAAACCAGTGAGTCGTAGGCTTAGTAAAGTACTCGGAGTGCCTCGGGTGTTTAGGCGTCGACTACCCAAGGTAACCCAATCATACCCAACAAGTTTGTGCACATGCGTTGACTTTGAAGCTTTATGCTTCCACTGGGATGCAGCTCATGACATTCGTCCTCCTAGTCATCGCGTGGCTCGAGTCATTGTGATGGTCGAGTCCCCGGGTGAGAGCTTTTGAAAAATATTTTAGGGAGTGGAACAGTTCATTAAGGTACGGGTTTCAACCCTGACATAACAATTTCGTTCCCAGTGGTGGTTGTGCTCATCGAATGAATTCGAGAGCTCCACTAGAATTTCGAAATGGAGGCTTTCGTCGAGGTATGGATGTCACTCCTAACTTGACGAAAGATTTTCGTGCTAGAAAAATGCGCTGAGTGAGCAATCCTATCGAGAGTTATTGGTTTTCACACCTGGTCTCGACTGGATTACTCGGTTGTGAGATGCGAGTATTTTCGTAAACATGTGTATTGTGTCAGCCTTAGGAAAGGCTAGGTAGTATTCCAGCCTTAGGAAAGGCTCCTTCGTGTGAAGTTGTAGTATGCGGGGTTCACACAAAGTCGTAGTTTTTGCAATTTCGATCGAAAGCATCAGGTAGGCGCAATACAAACCCTACCGGGTTCATACGAGTCAGCCTGTGGGTGCTTAGACTGTAGACTAGGCCAATTTCTAAGACGTCGACCTGGACTAGGTCAAGTCTTGCCTAATTCCCTATAGTTATGGCTCTGATACCAATCTCTAACACCCCAACCGATGGCGGAATCATCGGGGCGCGGCACTAGGCGAATCAGATTGCTCAAGAGAATCCATAACAACTATATTGCGATAATATTTATTACATTTGTTATCCCATACTAACAAACAATACAGTCACATAAGTTATTACAGATTTCTTGCCCTCTAGAACAATTCAAATCCGACAACCTAGATTTTAGGTGAGTTTCTAGACTTCCTAGCTTGATTTGATGTAGACTTCAACTAAACCTACAACATACGTTAAAATATTTCCAATACAAAAGTATTGGCGAGTCTACAGGTTTGATATGTAATAGTATAATAGATTAAAAGTGCTGCGAATTCCCACATACATAGACGTAATACACGACATATATACTCAAAAAACTGATACTACCAGCTAAGTCCTCGATGCTCGATTCTTCGATGGCATAACTAGAACTCGTCGGGCGCAATAGTACTATACTAGTCGTGGTGGGACGTCACGAGTATAAGTCCTAGCATACATGCAACTAGCAATACGTATATATATGCAAACAGTTATTCGCAAGTGAAAAGTTTACTAATTGAATCATTCGTTTGATAGGTTCGATTTTTAAGGAACGTATGTTACACCCAAAAGTCGATAAAAGGGGTCAAGTATACTCACAGTGAGTATTTGATTGGATTAACGGGATAATGCCTGAGAATGCCCTGATTTCAGACTGATTATATGAGTATTGGATAACGCGTTAAATGATACCGAAATACACGGAATTGAATGAAAATCAGATCAAAGGTTGGCCCGTTCGGATGGGCTGTCCGATCGAATAGGCTGTTTGATCGGATGGGCAGCCCGATCGGTTGGTCTGTCCGATCGGCCAGCCTGTCCTATCGGCTAGCCTGTCCGATCGGTTGGGCCGTCCGACCGGCCAGCCTGTCCGATCGGCTAGCCTGTCCGATCGGTTGGGCTGTTCGATTGGCTGGCCCGTCCAGCTGTTTTCGACAATTTTTGCATGTTCTATGAGGTTTTGGTCGAGACGTTTGCTATGACGTGTTAAACAACTGAAATTCCATCAAAACCGACTTGTTCTATCGGCCGGGAATCACCCCGTTCCATCATAACTTGCCGTTCTTGGCGTTTTTCCCTCGTTTAACCCGAAATTGGTTGTTTCATCGTTAGGAATCAGATCTTTGACTAACACGACACTAAGATTGAGCAGAAGGTCGGTATAAGCTCCGATTCCACCGTTTTTGAATATTTGAGAGTAAAATAGTTGAAAGAAAGTTGGAATACCATCCTTCAATCCTTTTATTCGTGATTATGTATAGATCTGATGTGAAAACCTTGTTTATTCGTTTGGAAATCCCTTAGATCTGAGTTGTTCTTGGTGGAATGAGGCCAACACTTGAAGTTCATAAGAACTCCATGATGACATCACCCTAGAACACCTCAAATCCATTGATTTCACGGTTAAAAGTCGAAAATTGAAAGATAGAAAGGTGAAGGAATGCATATAGATCAAGGAAGTACAAGATTTGAGTTGGAAACTTACAAGAATCGCGAGAAATCGAGAGATAAAGGGGTTAGGACGTCTGGTCGAGCAGCAACAGTGATAACAAGTGTTTTGGAGGTGAATGAGGGGTATTTATAGGCAAGGAGGGAGGAAAGGATGGCAAAATGGCCTGGATCGGACGACCCGTTTGATCGGCCGGCCCAGCCGTCCGGCTGGCCCGTCCGATCGGCTGGCCCAGCCGTTCGGCTGGCCCGTGCGATCGGCCGGCCCAGCCGTTCGGCTGGCCCGTCCGAACGGAGGCCTTTCGATCCTCGTTTTTGGTGCGTTGCGATAGTTAGGGCCACATTTTCATATATTTTTATTATTTATTTAGTTATTATAATTAATCACAAAAGGGTCGTATATACGTATCTATATAATCAATATTCGGTGCGATGATCGAGTTACGCGTGCCTTCGAGTGCGTTCTTCGATTTGATGTGCCACAATGATTACCGAGGTACTACTTGCTCGTATTGCCGTCATCGTCACGAAGGCTGGAGACATGGTACTCTCCCGATAGTCTTTATCAGCGTTGTTTGTTTACGTTTTGACACCTCACGGTTATCGAGGAGGGTAGATTAAGCCCTCACTCAACATCATCGTGAGTGTTATGATTTATGAAAATAGCTTTGTAATTGCGATATAATATGCGTAATTATTCGATTATACTTCGATTTAGCGATGTATCTGATATAGCTACATTATGATCCGAATCTCTAGTTCCAGGCGTAACGAGTGTAACGAGTGTAACGAGTAGTAACAACGCACAAAGGTGCGGGTTGTTACAGAGTGAGAGCTGTCACATCAAGTGATGTGACAAGTGAGGGTATTTATAGGGTTTCCCAAAAAGGAAAGTACAAAGGGTTGAGTGGGTCACCGATCGGATGTCAATCCGATCGGTTGACCATCCGATCGAGTAGTCACTCGATCGAGTGGCTCCGACGATTTGAGTATTGGCGTTTCGTTTCGTGCGTTGGGTTTGCAATGCGTTTCGAGTGAGCGATGCGATAGAATTACCCATTAGTTACACAATTAATCCCAACTACTATATCTAACATATAATCACTATAATTAACTTGCGTTTAGCTTCTGCGATTCGATTGCGCTAGCGTTGCGATTGCGTTTCGATTAACCACTACAAACATAACATAATTAAACATGCACAAGTAACACATAAAGATCACACACACGTAAAACAATATCCAGAACGCATAATTCGAGTTGCGAATGCGATTGCGATGCGATAAACGATAAAACATGCGTAAATAGCGATTACACCTCGATTATTAACATGTACTCCTCATAATACAACTAATGCGATAAAATAAAAAGATTATCTACAAGTCAAAGAAGTCAAAACAATAGTTGAGCAAGGAGTGACAGATCGAGATTAGCAATCTTTTCTTCCTTTGACTTCAATCTTGACTTTGACTTTGACTTTCGAAACACGGGGTGTTACAGCCTCCCCCTCTCAAGGGAATTTCGTCCCGAAATTAGGCTTTAGCCGTAACAAACAACTGCGGGTACTTCGCCTTCATGTCGCTTTCGAGTTCCCAAGTGAACTCTGCGCCTCGTTTGCCTTCCCATCTGACCTTCACAATGGGAATGTGTGAGCGCCTGAGCTGCTTGGTTTGTCAGTCCATGATTTCAATAAGCTTCTGCACGAAGTGTAGTGTTTCGTTCACTTGAAGGTCCTCAAGTGGTACGTGTAAATCATGCTCAGCCAGGCACTTTCTGAGGTTCGAAACATGGAAAGTCGGGTGGACGTTGCTAAGTTCCTCCAGTAGTTCGAGTTTGTAAGCCACTTTTCCAATCCTTTCCAGAATCTTAAAGGGTCCAACATATCGAGGCGCGAGCTTTCCTTTCTTGCCGAATCTGACCACACCCTTCCAAGGTGATACCTTTAGGAGTACGTGGTCGCCAACGTCAAATTCAAAGGGCTTGCGTCGTCTATCGGCGTAACTTTTCTGACGACTCCGAGCTTTAAGCAGATTGTCTCGAATTTGGAGGATTTTGTCAGTCGTTTCTTGCATCAGCTCAGGACTGGTTATATGCGAGTCTCCGATCTCGTGCCATACAATAGGCGATCGACATTTTCTTCCGTATAATGCCTCAAACGGTGCCATCTCAATGCTGGAATGATAACTGTTATTATACGAGAATTCGACTAAAGGTAAGTATGTGTCCCAACTACCACTGAAATCTATGACACACGAACGGAGCATGTCTTCAAGGGTACGAATCGTTCTTTCAGTCAGACCGTCAGTTTGGGGATGGAAAGTGGTACTTAGATTAAGCGTAGTACCGAGAGCGGATTGAAATGTTTCCCAAAGACGCGAGGTAAACCGACCATCGCGGTCAGAGATGATGTCGCGAGGCGTCCCATGTCGATAAATGATCTCATTGGTGTATATTCGGGCTAATTTTTCTACCTTGTAGTCTTCTCGTATCGGCAGAAAATGAGCAGATTTGGTCAATCGGTCAACAACAACCCAGATGCTGTCGTGACTTGATGGCGTGCACGGAAGTTTCTTTATGAAGTCCATAGCTATACTCTCCCACTTCCACATGGGAATCTCGGGTTGGACGAGTAAGCCAGAGGGTCTTTGATGTTCGGCCTTGACTTTAGAGCAAGTTAGGCACTTCGAAACGTAAAGAGCGATATCTTTCTTCATGCCTGACCACCAGTATTTGTAGCGAAGGTCCTGGTACATTTTATCGGCACCGGGATGAATAGAATATCGAGATTTGTGGGCTTCGTCCATTAGAATCTGTCGTAAATCGGTCCGTTTAGGGATCCAAATTCGGTCAAGATAATGGAATATCCCATTCGACTTATTCACTAGCTGAGCTCCATCATTGAGAATCCTTTCCTTCTTCAAAGTGCGCTCAGTGAAACAAGCATGTAACACCCCGTGTTTTCGAATGTCATAGTCAAAGTCAAAGTCCAAGTCAACTTTGACTTCTTTGACTGTAAATAGTCTATTTTAAGTTTTACTTGTATTATGTGGAGTAAGTGTTGTTAATCAGAATGAATCAAAGTAATGGAATGTTTAATCGAAGCGAACCGATTTACGACTGTGAATAGTAGGAAGTAACAATGCGATAAAGTTAACTAATCAGTAATCAAACCGATCTAACCATCATCGAACTCGAATCTAGAATTACGCGAACTTTGGTTGTTATTATACATGTGTGTGTGCCTTATGTGTTACCTGTGCGTGTTTACTTTATGTTTTGTGTGGTGATCAATCGAAACTCGAAACCCAAATCGAATGCAATCGAAATCGAATTACGACGAATGGTAAAGTAAGGATAGGGTGAGATATAGATGATTGTATGTTAGATATAGTAGTTGGGACTGAAAGTAATTTGAATAGGAAACTCTATCGTACTCGTATCATCTTCCATCGAAATCGAAATAACAAAAATCGTCGCACCGAACACTCGAACCAGGCTATGGATCGATCAGGCTGTCAGCCGATCGAACAGCCCAGCCGATCGGACGGACTGTCCGATCGAGCAGGCTGTCCGATCGGATTGCCTGGCCGATCGGCCAACCCTTTCCTCTTTTGGAGCCTATAAATTGGTGCAGTCATCTGTCGTCTTCGTCTTAATATCGTGTCTCGGGTTCGTTGCAGTTTTGGATCAAACATGATGTCATCATCTTTGATGATGACATCATATGATGACATCGTCATTGCATAAGGTTCATATAAGACAAAAGAGGTTTGGTCAAATTAGATGTTATGAAACAAGGACTATGTTGGCCGTTTGATTGATTATGGTGGTCCAATTAGATGTGACCATTCAAAGGTCCAATGATATGATTTCACAAGAGACAAAAGATTGAAAGTCAGTTAAAGAGGTTCGCTTATTTGGAATTATGATGGTTCGCTTATACAACAAAAAGAGAGGTTCGCTTATTTGGATTTATGTGAGTTCGCTTTTACGGTTATGTATGAGGTCGCTTTTGTGGTTTATGTCATATGAGCGAACCAGCAGCTCTATAAATAGGTTCAATGTCATTTCATTTGTAACATTGTTCAGATCTGATACCGAGGTATTGCCGGTTTTCCTTGTAAACATAAACGTTGTAAAATCAATCTACAAGAGGTTTAAAGTGTGATTCTAGCTGTGTACATGTCCGTTTCTTTGTTTCCGCCTCTGAAACGGATTTGAGCTCTTCCGAACGACTCGTTTAGGTCGAAATCCGATCCTACAATTGGTATCAGAGCCAAGGAGGAGGAGATCTCGCATATACAGCTCGTTTTCATCACTTTTTCTGCTTCTACACCTTTCTTTTTCGAAAAAACGGAACTTTTTACAGTCAGAATCGCTTCAAATTCACACAGTGTGTGCGGAATCATGAATTAAAAAAACTTTGAGATTTTCAGAACTAAAATCGACTTATTTCTGGTTCAATTTAGTCTTTCGCTTGCACTCGGTTCGTTCTTTGCTGACATCATCAAGGTCCGCTCCAAAAAATTGCTTAGATTCGCTCATAAAAGTCAGGTATTTTCCGAAGCATCATCTGAGTTCTGAAACATGGCTGAAGAGTTCTACAATGCGTTCGCGACACCCGTTGCCCCTGTAACTCCTGCTGAAGCGTTGTATAATGAGAATGAGACGGGCACTCATCAAAAACCGCCGAAACTCATGTACATTGAAGATTTTCAAGGTTGGAAGAACCGATTCAAGAATTGGGTTCAAGCTTACAGATTCGACGCATGGTGTTCTTTACTGAAAGATTACGAGAAACCAAAGAATGAACGCAGTTTGGAAAAGGGTTTCAATGATTTTACTGAAGTTGATAAGTTGAAGTACACTAGTGAGAAAATGATGATCAACATCCTTCAGCAAGCTGTTAAAGAAGACATCTTTGTCTTACTTCAACATAATGGTACAGCTAGATCAATCTGGGAAGCGTTGATTCAGAAATTCAGAGGGAGTGTTGATATGATAAAAAACAAGAAGGCATTATTGAAGAAATCGTTTGACATGTTTACTGCATTTGATCATGAAACAACCAAGCAGACTATAGATAGATACTGTCATCTAGTATTGGAAATGGGTAGGTTGGATATCAAGAAAGAGGACGATGAGTGGGTCGACAAACTAGCTGAGGCATTACCACAGCACAAGTGGGGAACATATTTGATGGTTGTGAAACTTATGAGAAAATCCGAGAGTATGAATTTGGCTCAGTTTATTCAGAAAATCGAAGAGCAGGAGCTGGATATTCAAAAGACAGCTATCATGACAAATCCAAATGCAAAGCAAGACGTCAGTCTGTACTATCGAGGGAACAAGTTTGAGACCACTCCCAGTCAAAGTCCAAAGATTAGTACCGCATTCAGTGCTGATGGTTCTGCAAGTCCAAATGCAAGTACTACAACTCAGAGTGGTGGATCTACTTCATCATTCTCAAGCTTTGATCCTAACATCAACACACCTAGTCCTCAAAAGCAAAATTCTACAAATTTGCAATGCAATGTGACACTGAACATCCAAAATGGTCAAAGTCTTTCTCCTGAAGTGGCAAAGCAACACATGGCATGTCTTGTCGCTATGTTAGAATCGTATGAAAGTTTGATTGCAGGTAAAATTGGCAATCCGATGCTCACAAAAGAAGACTACGACCAAATTGATGCAGAAGAGCTTGAGTTGATGGATGTGAAGTGGTGCTTGGCCAGTGCATGTAGGAGAGCTGAAAATTTTTAACAGATTACGGGCAGAGACGAGTTTCGAGGAATGGCTACTTCTCCACTTGGTTTTGACAAGTCAAAGGTTACCTGTTTCCGATGTAAAGGAAAGGGTCACTTTAAACGCGAATGTAAAAATCAAGAATCAACTGGAAACCAAGAAAAGAGCAATTATTATCAGAGATCAATCTTTCATCAAATTGATCAAAAACCTCAACAAAAAGAACCGCAAACTGCTCACGGGAGAATGATTGAAGAAGCAAATAGGAAAGCTTATTATGGGATAATAGATCAAAGTGATGAGGTTGTTGCACAGGGATTTAGCTAGGACAAGTATATACCTAGTGGAACTAAATCTGATGTGGCACTTGTTACCAGGATTTTGGATCAAAATGAAGATTGTCAGAAAAGGATTCCAATATTTCCAGATCTTGGAAGTGATGTTGATACGGATGATGAGGAAGAGTATCTTAACAAATGTAGAAAAAGCATTGATCCTGACAGTTTTAATTTTTTCTATGCAGATAAAGTTGAGATGCTGAATCAGAAAAAGATTGCTCGATTGCAGAGAGAGCTAGAAGCAGCAAAGTTACTCGCTGATGAAAAGGCGAAGACTGAAGCTGTAGAAACAAAAGATGAAGCAACCGCTGAGATTGCAATAGAGAAGATTGTTGAAATAGAGAAAGTGGTCGAGAAAATAGTCGAAGTCGAAAAACTCGTGGAAGTTGAGAAAATTGTTGAAAAGATTGTTGAAATAGAAAAGATTGTCGAAGTCGAGAAAATTGTAGAAGTTGAAAAGACTGTCGAAGTCGAAAAGATAGTTGAAAATGTGGTTGAAGTCACAAAGCCTTGTGAGAAATGTTCAGAAGCTTGCAAAGTTTGTGAAGAAAAAGATAAAAAGATTGCTGAGTTAGAGAAAATGAAGGAAGACTTACTGTCCGATGTGAAGTATGTTAAAGAGTCATACGACGTATTGAACAGGACAGTTGACAGTTTGAAAAGAGCAAATGCAGAATTTGAAAAAGCAAATGACAAGATGAGTGCAACTTTGATGACAAAGCAAAGTGTCATAAATGATTACATTGAAGATTGTGCAAACTTGAAGAAGGAGTTGGAACTTGAGAAAATAGAAAGTGAAAGGATTAACTGATTGTTGTTGAGTTATACTACTTGTGATTATCTGATTGATCGTGTTTATCCTACTGTTGCAGGTCTTGAAGCTTTCAAGAAGAAAGAAAAAGAAGAGGATACTGGTAAGAAACCAAGTGTCAAGTATAACAGATGTCCGCCTCCTATCTTTGAAAGTTATTCCCCCAGGAAACCAAATGAGGAACAAGTAGACAAGGCTCTAAACATCAAATTAAAGTCTGAAATCACTGATGAATTACCAGACAATATTGATGTTACATTCACAGCGTCTGACACTGATCATGAGTCCGAGTTAGTTAAGAAAGTTGTCGACCAGGTGTTGGATATGGATGAAGAGTCAAAGTCGGAGTCTAAGTCTGATAGTTCGAGTTCGTCTAAGAAAAGTCCGAGTTCGCCGGTTAAGAGGGTTTACAATAAAGAATTCCTATTATCAAAATCTAATTTGAATGAAGAATCAATCAAAGTAGCATATACATTGAATGATTCAGACAAATTATATTCTGATGAGGAATTCTCAATAAGAAGTGTCAAAACTGAAATGATCAAACAGGTTTTCAAATTAACAGAAATTAATATTTCTGAAATAAAAGATGTAAATCTTACTGAAAAACCTAAAAAGTACACTTCAAGAGTTCAACAGAGATTGAACAAGAAAAAGGGTTATGATTATGGTTCAGGTTATCAAAAGAATCCAAACCATAATGGTAATCTCAAAAAGAAAGGTCTTGGTTTCAATTCTTCAGAAAATTATAAAAATCAGAAAACTTATAAACCAAAAACAAAATTTGTTTCAGGAGGAAGTTTAGAGGATGAACAGAAGAAACCGTTCTGGAAGCAGTCGAATCAAGAGTTTCTTGCTGAAGTGAGGAAGAATGTGAGAAAATCTGCTCAAAGAGTTGACAGAAGAACCTGTTTCAAATGTCAAGAAGTTGGACACATAGCTTGGAATTGCCCCAAGACCAACTACCAAAAACAGGGAGTTTCTTCTAACTCTGTTTTGAGAAAAACTTGTGTTGATAAGAACGAACAATCTGTAAAAATTGTTAAAAAGTTTGAAAAGTCTACTTCTGAGGAAGGAGAAAGTTCAAACAGGTTTTATAAAAGAAGAGGTGATTTAAGTAAACAAAAATGGGTTGTTAAATCTGAGAGTAATTCTGACAATGAATCTGATTCCATAAAATCAGAGGAGTCATTGGTTGATAAAAAGATTGTGAATTCCGTTCCGGTGACGAACGATGAAAATTTTCTGTCATTGTCAAAGGAAAATCTGATGAAGAAAGTTGGAAAGGTTGAGATCTCAAATCAATTCTTCGCTGATAAAGGAGAATTTGATGTTGAGAAGGCTTTCAACGGGAAAGTCAAACACATGTTTGGGAAGATGGTTGATAAGAAGGTAAAAGGTGCTAAAGAGTTTTATAAATCAAAATGTTGGTGGGACAGATGTGTTCCAAAGTCACCCAAGGCTGGTGAGGCTTGGGTGGACATTATGTTTGAGTAAAACACCGGACTTGCCGGAGATCCCAAGTTGATAATCGTGGATCAGGAATCGGCATCTTTCATGATTAATTAGGATGATTTGAAAGTGTTTGAAATTGTTAAAATTTTTCATGTTGAAGGACTATGCCGGAGCTTCCAGGTTGGTAAGCGAGGAGCAGGTATCGGCATCTTTCTTGAGGAATATACGGTAATGTCAATCATGCAAATGGTAAAAAAGGTTTGTTTGTGTTTGTTTACAAGTGGTTAGTAGATTTGTTTGTGCATAACTTGTGCATACAGTAAATCAAGGACATTAATTTGTACTTGCATTTTCCTACAAGCAATTGAGAGACAAGATGATGAACCACATCCCCGAACTTAGTATTGATATACTTACAAGTGGTAAAATCAACCAAACTTATTTTCCGGAAAAATCATTTTGATTAAAACAAACTTAAGTGTTTTGAAATCTAAATGAGAAAATAGTTTGTTGATAGGGGGAGTTCTGATTGTTTATGCCAAGTGAATGGCGAATTGAGGGGATTTGATATCGGTTGTCATGTTTCTGTACAGTTTGTTTTAAATTTTCGTTAATGTGTTTGCATTTTAGGGGGAGTAGAAATTTCAGAAAATCCAAAAACATTAGAAAATTTGAAAAAGACAAAAACATGATAAAATCCAAAAATGAGTTTGTTGTGAAAAAGAGGAAATGATAGTACATCAGTGGACTATCACAACATGCTAAAGATTTGGAAAGTTTAAAAGTGTTAAACAATCTTACTGTGGATGTGTCAGTAGATTTTTGCACATTTAATAAACTTTGACGAGATATAAACCTAAATTTCAAACTTGCTTGTTTTGTGGGTTAACACAAACTTGGATATATAGGTAACCCCTGAAATCTTGTTTGAAAGATCCCTTATTCTGAGATACTAGGTCTTTATGCTCAGTGATATCTGGGGTATTATCCCGGGACTTCTGCTGTATGGAAGTACTGACCTAGTCCCCGGATAATACTTTCTGCAAATGCTTGAAAAAGCGCCGCCCTCAGCAAATCGATGAAACAATAAAATTGATAGTCATTGCTGTTGTAAAAAAAGATCCTCTAAAGGGGACCCACCAAAAGTCGAGCCGTCATCTCTCTGCTGAACGGAAGTTCTGACCTGAGCTCTCACGGTTTCGCATCTAACCCCTTACAGATATCAGCTGTGGTATACTCACCTGTAAGACTGAATATTGGGATCTGGATACGGGAGTATATTCAAGTAGTGGGACACACAAATAAGTTTAAGTGCTTAAAACATTAATATCGTATCTCGGATCAGTTGAACGTTGTGTGAAAATTTAAATGGACCAGTATACTGACAATCTAGGTAAATTGTTTAGAACTTAATATGAAATCAAGCTTAACAGTGTTGGTGATTTGTCTCAAAAGCTGATATGATCCTCTTACACAAACTCACAAAAATATTGTTTGTAAATATTTCTTTACTGCATTTTATTTGTCTTATGTCAAAAATCCAAAAAGATTTTCAGTGTGTTTTAGCATAAGTTTTTGAAAAATTCAAAAAGATTTTCGACAACTGGTATTGAAAAGTTGATGTTCAAAATTCCGAGTGCTAAACATGACGAACAGATGGTTTGGGAGAGTGTGTTGATTTTTGAAAACAAAAATGATATATATCTCAAAGTGGTTCTTCAAATTGTAAAATCATTCTGTGATTGTATAATTTCTGCGAATGACTCATTAGATTCTTACATATTATCATCAGAAAATTTATTTTTGGGTAGAGGATGTGCAGGTTTAGAAGTGATAGAGAATCAGGTTCCAATACCTGAAGACTTTGTGATTACAACATGCCAGACTGCGATCCCAGCATATCGAAAGGGGGAGTCTGAAGACATCCGATTAGAGATAGTTCGTGAGGAGTCTGTTGGTGATGATGAAAAGAGAAGAGAAAGATTTGAGGATGTTACACTGATAAAGACTGAAGTCGTTGAAGACTCGACACTTAAGACTCGTCAACATCTGAGGGGGAGTCTGTTGGTGCAGTCATCTGTCGTCTTCGTCTTAATATCGTGTCTCGGGTTCGTTGCAGTTTTGGATCAAACATGATGTCATCATCTTTGATGATGACATCATATGATGACATCATCATTGCATAAGGTTCATATAAGACAAAAGAGGTTTGGTCAAATTAGATGTAATGAAACAAGGACTATGTTGGCCGTTTGATTGATTATGGTGGTCCAATTAGATGTGACCATTCAAAGGTCCAATGATATGATTTCACAAGAGACAAAAGATTGAAAGTCAATTGAAGAGGTTCGCTTATTTGGAATTATGATGGTTCGCTTATACAACAAAAAGAGAGGTTCGCTTATTTGGATTTATGTGAGTTCGCTTTTACGGTTATGTATGAGGTTCGCTTTTGTGGTTTATGTCATATGAGCGAACCAGCAGCTCTATAAATAGGTTCAATGTCATTTCATTTGTAACATTGTTCAGATCTGATACCGAGGTATTGCCGGTTTTCCTTGTAAACATAAACGTTGTAAAATCAATCTACAAGAGGTTTAAAGTGTGATTCTAGCTGTGTACATGTCCGTTTCTTTGTTTCCGCCTCTTAAATGGATTTGAGCTCTTCCGAACGACTCGTTTAGGTTGAAATCCGATCCTACAACTACAACGAAAACTTCAAAAGGTCAAACCATCATACAAAAACACACCCTACTCAAAGGAAGAAACAATCCACTCGAACAGTCCAGTCGATCGAAACAACCGGCCGATCGAACAGACTGTCCGAACAGACCTTCCAACCGAATGAACAACCCGTTCGATCGAACCTGCTGTTCGATCGACCAGGCTGTTCGATCGACCAGGCTGTTCGACCCACTTACACTTGTTTCCATTTCTACGTGTATTCATCAATATGCTATCGAACTGTTCAGGCTAACCTTACACTCAAGCGCTCCCTTCAATCCATCGATCAATCGCTGTGAGTATACTCGATCCCTTTTTGCTTTTAGCACTTTTGGGTGTTACATACGTTACCTATATCAAAACACAAACGATCACACTACTCAAGTTATTTGAACGCTAACCAATATGCATGTATTACGTGACTAAATGAATGCTTGTCGATTGTGTTTACACGTGGAATGTTGTCTACCTACCTTAACGACGTAGTACTATAGTTTGGACACAGCACCCGTTCACACGGGGGTTGTTAAGGACAATTACTTGCATGGATTACGGTGGTAATCATGATTGCGAACTGTCTCGGACAATCAACCCGCAGTCATTGGTATCGATAGGTCCATGTCGATAATGAACATGCTTCGTTTTCCTCTGTGTACGTGCTGGTTATGCGTAAACTATTCGAATTCTATATGCTATTGTTAAACTTGTATGCTCACCTTTACATTATATGTATTGACTTTACTTTAACGTATGTGACAGGTGTTTAAGATGTTTGCTTGCTAGGAAAGCGAGGATAGAATAAAGCTCTAGAGGCCCCCAACAAATAGTTGTCTGTCAGGAAAGAGCAACTAGAGCATAGTTGTTTGTATCTTGTCGGGCTGGGTCTTTAGGAGCATTTGGTCAATATTTATTTGTTTTTATTTAAATCTGAGTTGTCGGAACAGAATACCTGACCGGTGGTTATCTGTAATAATTTGTTTGTTATTTGGGACACGGTATGGGACGTGTTATTTAAACTGGATAGTGATAATCGTTGTTATGGAAACTTTTGGACAATCTGTTTCGCTCAGTGCCATGCCCCGATGATTCCGCCATCGGTTGGGGTGTGACAGATTGGTATCAGAGCCATAACTATAGGGAATTAGGTAGGACACGACCTAGTCCGGGTCCCTGTCTTAGAGACCTAGACTATAGTTAGGAACCAACAGACCAAGCTTATGTGTGTTATATTCTAATATTCTTCGCTAACACTGCACTCGAATTTTCAAATAAAGTCAAGCGATTTCGTCGAGAATAGGTGAAAGCCGCAAACTCTCGACTAAATTGTTTGATCAATGCTGATTTCATCAATTTATCAATGATTTCCTCATTATTTTCGATAACGAACGAGGAGAATTATACCAAATCAGGAATGAAATCCATATTTTGATCAATAATCTCCTCAAAAATTTTACTAAACCAAGGAAGAAATTGCTAAGCCAGGGGTGAAACCCGAACCTTGGCAACTTATTCCAACTTTTACTCATCTCACCAAAGCCTTGACGGACACCAACGACCTGAACTCACAAGTATGACCTAGGGAATACGCGTTGAATGCCCAAGAATCGAGGCAGAAGCGCGACCCCGAAAGTCGGAAAGTGACGACAAGTCTACTGCGAATAGTCGAATCGCTTTGGGTAGTCGATGTCTAGTAGCCGCAGATAATCTATTTCTTGATTTTTATGTGTTTCGATTCTGAGCCCGCAACTGCCAACTCTGATAATTCGTCGATTTTACGTGTTTTATGTGTGTTTACCTGTTTATGTGTTTAATTTTGATGTTCACTCGATTTTTGGTATCACTTTGATCGACACACACGATTCGCATTGGTCTTCTACCTCAAAACGGTAACAAGTCGCTGAAATTCAAGACAATACTATGCTGCGATTATACTATACTATACTCGACATGCTATACGATTTTACGATACTATTCGATATACTGTACGCGATCGCTATATACGAACGACGCGCGAGCTTTGAATGATAGGTTTCTGTATTCTGACTGCCTCTGTGATTAAATGTGTATGTGCTTCTGTGCTTAGGTGTCTCTGTGCTCTACGTGCTCTATGTGCTTCTGTGCTTCTGTGATTATGTGAACCTGTGAATTTGCGTTATGTGATTATGTGATGCGTGTTTCGACGTATTTCTAAGCTTTAGTAGGTAGTAGATATGTGAGGTGAGATTCTATTGTTGTGTCTGAGACCTACGGCGATGTCTGTTGCAGACCATGTCGTCATCTGGACACCGAACCCCACTTACTCGCCAAGAGAAGAGAGACAGGCGTCTCGCTACTATCATTGCCAAGAGTGTGGCAAAAGCCGTGAGCGATGTCTTTGAAAATGCCAGCAAATCGTTTGAGGAGTCCCGAATCGATGCTCCTAAAGACACCAGCAAGACTGGTTTCAGCTTTAAACAGTTCAAGGCATGCGGACCAAAGGAATTCACCGGAGAAGATGGCCCAACAGCTATGTTTCAATGGTTCGATTCTATCGAAGTCACTCTGCGCCAAAGCGGCTGTCCAGAAAATCTCCGCACCCTCAATGCTACAGGCATCTTCCAGTCCCGAGCTCTTGACTGGTGGACGGCCGAACGAAACAAACGCGGGAATGATGCAGCTTATGAGCTGACATGGAAGGAGCTGAAAGCCATCATGATGGACGAATTCGGCCCTCCCCATGAACGCCAAAAGCTGGAGGACGAGTTTTGGAACATTAAGCAGAAGGATGGAGATAACGCTGCCTTGACTGCACGCTTTAAACAGCTCAGCATCATTTGTCCCGATCAGGTCAAGACGTCAGACATGGCCATCAAGAAGTATATTCGAGCTCTACCCGATTGTGTTGTTGATTTCGTTCATGCCGCCAAGCCATCATCGATTGAAGAGACCTACCTGCTTGCCGCTGAGATCAATGACAAGCGGGTAAAGTCTGGTTTTTGGGATAAGCATACCAAGTCTCTGCACCAAGCCACCACCGCATCGACCGTTGACACCACCACTGCTCAACCCTCCAAGTCGTCAAGAAGAAAGAAGAAGCACAACAAAAACAACTCCAGTAACAAGAACTGTGCTGTGACAACGACTGCTGCTCCTCTGCAGGCCGTACAGGCTCGGCAGTAGTCTCACCACCGACAAGCTCCAGTGATCAATGCGCCGCCAGCCAAGCGCGCTTACACAGGTCCCCACCTGCTCTGCCCGACATGCTCATACCATCATCCGGTGGGAATCGCCTGTCGTTTCTGCGCCCACTGCAACCTCTACGGGCATTTCACTGCGAACTGTCGCTATAGTCCCCGTCAAGCCCCAGTTCAAGCCGCCGCTCATCAAGCTCTACTTCCAGCCCCTCAAGGCCAACCTGCAGCTCAAGCACCCGCGGTCAATGCTCGAGTCTGCTTTGCATGTGGTGATCTTAACAACTTTGCAAACATGTGCCCGAACCGGGTTGTGAAACAAGAACCCCAGCAGCAGCAGCAGCAGCAGTAGCCTCAGCAGCGACAGCAAGCAGCCCGTGCCAGAACCTTTAACATCAACTCCCGTCAAGCCCAGGCTGACAACAACGTGGTTAATGGTACGTTCCTTGTGAATGGTATTTATGCATCATGTTTGTTTGATACTAGAGCCGATAACTGCTTTGTATCGTTTGAATTCGAGAAGCTCCTTAGTCGTAAGCGTTCTTATCTCCCCTCGTCATTCGAAGTCGAAGTTGCTACTGGAAGAACCGTCGTCGTTAACTCTGTTCTTCGTGATTGTACCCTCGAGCTCAACAATCACCTCTTCCCAATTGATCTCATTCCCATGCAACTCGGAAGTTTTGACGTCATAGTAGGCATGGACTTTCTTCGCGAAAACCATGCTGAAGTTGTGTGTTTTTAAAAGATGATTCGATTCTCGCTCGCAAATGGTGATCTCTAATGTGTATACGGTGAAACAGCTTCGAAAGGTCTCAAGCTCATGTCGTGTATCCAAGCTAGCAAGTATCTCTGCAAGGAATACAGAGCTATCTTGGCCAACATTGTAGTAGCGGAGAAGGAAAAGAAAAAGAAGGTTGAAGTCAAAGACGTCCCAGTGGTTCGTGGATTTCCTCAGGTGTTCCCTGATGATCTTCCCGGACTACCGCCAAGTCGTGATATCGACTTTCGTATCGACCTCATTCTTGGAGCTAACCCTGTTGCTAAAGCCCCTTATCGACTCGCGCCATCCGAAATGAGGGAACTCTCAAACCAACTCCAGGAGTTACTTGAAAAAGGCTTTATTCGCCCGAGCACCTCTCCTTGGGGCGCACCAGTCCTTTTCGTCAAAAAAGAAGGATGGGTCGTTCAGGATGGGCATCGACTATCAGGAATTGAATAAGCTGACCATCAAGAACCGTCATCCCCTACCTTGAATCGACGATTTGTTTGACCAGCTACAAGGTGCATCGTGTTTCTCGAAGATCGATTTACGTTCAGGTTATCATAAGTTGCGCATAAAAGAGGAGGATATACCCAAGACAGCTTTTTGTACTCGTTACGGCCATTATGAATTCGTTGTTATGCCTTTTGGTCTAACCAACGCACCCGCGGTTTTTATGGATCTGATGAATCGTGTGTGTAAACCTTATCTTGACCGTTTCGTCATTGTGTTCATCGATGATGTCTTGATTTATTCGAAATCGAAAGCCGAACACGCGCAACATCTACGTTTGGTTCTCGAGTTACTCCAGGGGAACCAACTCTATGCCAAGTTCTCCAAGTGCGAATTCTGGTTGGAGGAGGTTCAGTTTCTGGGTCACATCGTGAATAGTCAGGGTATTCATGTCGATCCCGCAAAGATTGAAGCAGTTAAAAGCTGGATTACGCCAAAGAACCCGCCTGAAGTCCGTTCTTTTCTCGGATTAGCAGGCTATTATCGACGATTTATCGAAGGATTCTCTAAGATCGCTGTGCCGCATACCGCTCTTACCCATAAAGACAGGTCTTTTGTTTGGGGAACTGAACAAGAATCTGCTTTTCAAGCCCTTAAGCGCAAGCTCTGCAATGCTCCTATTCTCACGTTGCCAGACGGAAACAACGATTTCATTGTCTATTGTGATGCTTCCAACCTTGGTCTTGGCTGTGTTCTCATGCAACGGGACAAGGTTATAGGTTACGCATCTCGTCAGCTCAAAATCCACGAGAAGAACTTTACAACCCATGATCTCGAGCTAGGCGCAGTTGTTTATGCATTGAAGATTTGGCGACACTACCTGTATGGTACCAAGTGTATGATCTTCACCGATTACAGGAGTTTACAACACATCTTTAATCAGAAAGAACTTAACATGCGTAAACGCCGATGGGTAGAACTTCTCAACGATTACGACTGTGAGATTCGTTATCACCCAGGCAAGGCAAATGTTGTAGCCGACGCACTCAGCAGATGGAGTTATTTGCTCAGTATTCCCAATACCCAAGCCCAGCATAATCTCGATACTCTCATCCGCGAAGCCCAACATGCTTGTTTTAATGAGCGCACTTTGAAGAAGGAGAGAATCTATCACGATGGAGCTCAGCTTGTAAGTAAAGCAGATGGGATTTTCTATTATCTGGACCGAATTTGGATTCCCAAGCGGACCGATTTGCGAAAGATTATAATGAACGAAGCCCACAAATCCCGGTATTCTATTCATCCCGGTTCTGATAAAATGTACCAGGATCTTCGTTACAATTACTGGTGGCCGGGTATGAAACGGGATATCGCTCTTTATTTTGGAAGTTGCCTGACTTGTGCGAGAGTCAAGGCCGAACATCAACGACCTTCTGGCTTACTCGAACAACCTCCAATCCCCATATGGAAGTGGGAGAGTATAGCTATGGATTTCATAACCAAACTTCCGCCCACGCCATCAGGTCATGACAGCATTTGGATTATAGTTGATCATCTGACCAAATCAGCCCACTTTTTGCCAATATGGGAGGACTACAAGGTAGAAAGACTAGCCCGAATCTACACCGACGAGATCATTTGTAATCATGGTACGCCTCGTGATATCATTTCTGACCGTGATGCTCGGTTTACTTCGCGACTGTGGGAAACGTTTCAAGCGGCTCTTGGTACGTCGCTTAACCTGAGTACTGCATTCCATCCTCAAACCGACGGACAGACTGAAAGAATGATCCGTACTCTTGAAGACATGCTCCGGGCGTGTGTTATAGACTTCGGTGGTAGTTGGAACAAATACCTACCGTTAGTCGAATTCTCGTACAACAACAGCTATCATGCCAGCATACAAATGGCAACATTCAAGGCTTTATATGGAAGAAGATGTCGTTCGCCTATTGTATGGCACGAGATCGGTCACTCGCAATTAACCGGTCCCGAGTTACTGAAAGAAACGACTGACAAAATCCTCCAGATTCGAGACAACTTGTCGAAAGCCAGGGATAGACAGAAAAGTTACGCCGATAGAAGACGCAAGCCCCTTGAATTTGACGTTGGCGACTACGTACTCCTAAAGGTATCACCTTGGAAGGGTGTGGTCAGATTCGGCAAGAAAGGGAAACTAGCGCCTCGATATGTTGGACCTTTTAAGATTCTGGAAAGGATCGGAAAAGTCGCCTACAGGCTCGAACTACCGGAGGAACTTAGTAACGTCCACCCAACTTTCCATGTGTCGAACCTCCGAAAGTGCCTAGCAGATCATGATCTGATTGTACCCCTCGACGATCTTTAGGTCAACGAAACGCTACACTTCGTGGAAAAGCCTGTCGAAATCATGGATCGCCAAACCAAGCAACTCAGGCGCTCACGCATCCCTATCGTGAAAGTCCGATGGGAAGGTAAACGAGGCGCGGAGTTCACTTGGGAACTCGAAAGCGACATGAAGGCCAAGTACCCGCAGTTGTTCAAATAAAGATCTGGAGCGTCAAATTGGTAATTCACGATGCTGTGCAGCTTCGAGCCTAATTTCGGGACGAAATTCCCTAAACAAGGGGAGGCTGTAACACCCCGTGTTTTCGAATGTTAAAGTCAAAGTCAAAGTCCAAGTCAACTTTGACTTCTTTGACTGTAAATAGTCTATTTTAAGTTTTACTTGTATTATGTGGAGTAAGTGTTGTTAATCAGAATGAATCGAAGTAATAGAATGTTTAATCGAAGCAAACCGATTTACGACTGTGAATAGTAGGAAGTAACAATGCGATAAAGTTAACTAATCAGTAATCAAACCGATCTAACCATCTTCGAACTCGAATCTCGAATTATGCGAACTTTGGTTGTTATTATACGTGTGTGTGTGCCTTATGTGTTACCTGTGCGTGTTTACTTTATGTTTTGTGTGGTGATCAATCGAAACTGAAATCGAAACTCGAAACCCAAATCGAATGCAATCGAAATCGAATTACGACGAATGGTAAAGTAAGGATAGGGTGAGATATAGATGATTGTATGTTAGATATAGTAGTTGGGACTGAAAGTAATTTGAATAGGAAACTCTATCGTACTCATATCATCTTCCATCGAAATCGAAATATAAAAAATCGTCACACCGAACACTCGAACCAGGCTGTGGATCGATCAGGCTGTCAGCCGATCGAATAGCCCAACCGATCGGACGGACTGTCCGATCGAGCAGGCTGTCCGATCGGGATGCCTGGCCGATCGGCCAGCCCTTTCCTCTTTTGGAGCCTATAAATAGGGCTGTCATTGTCATACTTTCCACTTTTGGAAACTCTCTGACTGACCAGCTCCTGCTCCCCTCCTTTTCTCATATTTCTTCCAATTTTGGTAAGTTTTCATCCTAAATCTTGTACTTTCTTGATCAATACACACTTCTACACCTTTCTATCATTCAAATCTTGATTTCTAACCGTGAAACCATCAAGATCTAAGCATTCTAGGATGATGTCATCATAGTGTTCTTCAAGAGCATCATGTTTTGGCCTCAATCCACATGAATAGCTCGGATCTAACCGATTTCCACATAAACAAGCTAAGATCTGTCAAAGTTCTAAACAATAACTTGGTGTGAAGGATTGAAAGAAGGATTTCCAACTTTCTTTCAACTCTTTTACACTCAATGCCTTCAAAACGGTATAAACGGAGCTTGAGTTAACTCACCGATCATTCTAGTGGATGAGTGGCTCAAGATTCGGATTCTATCTACGAGGTTCACCGTCTCCGGGATAAACATCAAACTACCGTTCCGAACAATTTACCTGCCAGACTTGGGTGATTCATGTCCGAGCAGGAGAGGCAAGTAAGAATGAAAGTTCCCTGGTTTAGCTCGCTGACAAACTACCTCAATATAACTTCAAATTAGCAGAACAACCAAGTGTTAGACGAACATGCCAACCAGGTCAGGATGCTGACCGAACGGTTAGGCTGTTCGAACGAACGGCCCAACCGATCGGACATGTCAGCCGATCTACCAGGCCAGCCGATCAACTAGCATATGGTCCCACAATTTGACAATTTTATGAAGTATAGTATTGAACGAGGTGAGGTTCGAGCGAACGAACTATTTGATAACATTACTCATCGGATTATGAGATACTATGCTTCAACCCTTAATAAATTTTCAATTCATTGGATGTATTGGAATGCCACCCGATCGAGCATGATGTTCGATCGAGTATGCTGTTCGATCGAGTGACATCCTGCTGAGGACTACTACTGAAGCTCCTGACCGATCGGTTAAGCAGGCCGATCGAACAGATCGTTCGATCGATCGACCTAAAAGGTAAGAACACTTCAGTGTTCTCAAATACTACAACGAAAACTTCAAAAGGTCAAACCATCATACATAAACACACCCTACTCAAACGAAGAAACAATCCACTCGAACAATCCAGCCGATCGAGCCAACCGGCCGATCGAACAGACTGTCCGAACAGACCTTCCAACCGAATGAACAACCCGTTCGATCGAACCTGCTGTTCGATCGACCAGGCTGTTCGACCCACTTACACTTGTTTCCATTTCTACGTGTATTCTTCGTTATGCTATCGAACTGTTCAGGCTAACCTTACTCTCAAGCGCTCCCTTCAATCCATCGATCAATCGTTGTGAGTATACTCGATCCCTTTTTGCTTTTAGCACTTTTGGGTGTTACATACGTTACCTATATCAAAACACAAACGATCACACTACTCAAGTTATTTGGACGCTAACCAATATGCATGTATTACGTGACTAAATGAATGCTTGTCGATTGTGTTTACACGTGGAATGCTGTCTACCTACCTTAACGACGTAGTACTATAGTTTGGACTCAGCACCCGTTCACACGGGGGTTGTTAAGGACAATTACTTGCATGGATTACGGTGGTAATCATGTATTGCGAACTGTCTCGGACAATCAACCCACAGTCACTGGTATCAATAGGTCCATGTCGATAATGAACATGCTTCGTTTTCCTCTGTGTACGTGCTGGTTATGCGTAAACTATTCGAATTCTATATGCTATTATTAAACTTGTATGCTCACCTTTACATTATATGTATTGACTTTACTTTAACGTATGTGACAGGTGTTTAAGATGTTTGCTTGCTAGGAAAGCGAGGCTAGAATAAAGCTCTAGAGGCCCCCAACAAATAGTTGTCTGTTAGGAAAGAGCAACTAGAGCATAGTTGTTTGTATCTTGTCGGGCTGGGTCTTTAGGAGCATTTGGTCAATATTTATTTGTTTTTATTTAAATCTGAGTTGTCGGAACAGAATACTTGACCGGTGGTTATCTGTAATAACTTGTTTGTTATTTGGGACACGGTATGGGACGTGTTATTTAAACTGGATAGTGACAATCGTTGTTATGGAAACTTCTGGATAATCTGTTTCGCTCAGTGCCATGCCCCGATGATTCCGCCATCGGTTGGGGTGTGACAAAGCATGTTGGGCTTCGCGGATGAGGGTTTCAAGATGATGTTGGGCTTGAACATTACGAGCACTATGCAAGTAGCTTCGTCTGCTGAGGGCGTCGGCAACGACATTTGCTTTGCCTGGATGGTAACGAATCTCACAGTCGTAGTTGTTGAGAAGTTCTACCATCGGCGTTGACGCATATTAAGTTCTTTCTGGCTGAAGATGTGTTGTAGGCTCCTATGGTCGGTGAAGACCGTACACTTAGTGCCATAAAGGTAGTGTCACCAAATCTTCAATGCAAAAACAACAGTGGTATTAGGAATGGATTGGTTAGTAGCCAACCATGCTCGAATCCTATGTGATAAGAATTCTGTAGAAATTCGTACCCCCACAGGAGAAGTAATTTTAATTACAGGGGATAGACCTCGAAAACCACTGAAATTCATCTCAGTGATGAAATTGGCTAGTTATTCGAGAAAACAAGAAATGGTGTATATGATTTCTGTAATCATTAACGCTAAAAGTAAGGAACTTCAGGACATCCCTATAGTTTCGGAATACCCAGACGTCTTTCCAGAAGAATTATCTGGGTTACCGCCCGATAGGGAAGTAGAGTTTAGAATTCATCTAATTCCGGGTACTACACCCATCTCCAAGGCACCTTATCGATTAGCACCCACCGAAATGTTAGAATTGAAAAAGCAGTTAGACGAGTTACTAAACAAAGGATTTATACAACCTAGTTCACCCCCTTGGGGAGCACCAGTGTTATTTGTGAAAAAGAAAGATGGATCGATGCGAATGTGTATTGATTATAGGGAGCTGAATAAAGTTACAATTAAGAATCGATACCCATTACCTAGGATCGACGATCTTTTTGATCAACTCCAAGGCGCTAGGTATTTTTCTAAGATAGACCTAAGATCTGGATATCACCAGTTGAAAGTACAAGAAGAGGACATACCTAAAACTGCTTTCAGAACTAGGTTTGGTCATTATGAGTTTACAGTCATGCCCTTTGGACTAACAAATGCCCCAGCAGCATTTATGGACATGATGAATAGAATCTGTAAACCATACTTGGATAAATTTGTAATCGTATTCATCGACGATATACTTATTTATTCCAAAAGTCAGGAAGAACATTGTAAGCACCTGCATGCACTCTTAACTTTGTTAAGAAAGGAAAAGCTTGATGCCAAATTCTCGAAGTGTGAATTCTGGTTGCAAGAAGTGCAATTTTTAGGTCATATGGTGAATCACGAAGGAATTCACGTAGATCCTGCTAAAATAGAAGCAATCACCAATTGGAAGGTCCCGCAAACAGCTATGGAAATTAGAATTTTCTAGGATTAGCTGGATACTACAGACGATTTATTAAGGATTTTTCTAAAATAGCTGTACCTTTGACTAAGCTGACCTGTAAAGCCGTTAAGTTTGAATGGGGACCTAGACAAGAAGAAGCTTTTAAGATTTTAAAACACCGATTGACGAATGCTCCAATTTTAGCTTTAACCGAGGGAACAGAAGATTTCGAAGTATATTGTGATGCCTCAAAGTTAGGATTTGCATGTGTGTTAATGCAACGCAAAAAGGTAATTACGTATGCCTCTAGGCAATTGAAAAAGCATGAAGAGAATTATACGACTCATGACTTAGAATTAGGAGCCATAATTTTTGCCCTTAAAATTTGGAGACATTATCTGTATGGAAGTAAGTTTACTGTTTATACAGATCATAAAAGTTTAAGATACATATTTGGGCAAAAAGAATTAAACATGAGACAAAGAAGATGGATGGAAATCCTGAGCGATTACGACTGTGATATTCAATATCACGAAGGAAAGGCGAATGTAGTCGCAGATGCCTTAAGTCGTAAGTATCATGAGAAGCAAAAGCGAGTCCGTGCTCTTAGATTAAATCTACAATTAGATTTAATGGAACAATTGAAGGAAATTCAGGAAACAGCAATCAAGGATGATGCTGAAGGAATAAAAGGTTACATAAAAGAATTGGAACAAGGAAATGATGGAATTTGGAAATTCCACAAGAAACGAATTTGGGTACCTAAGCAAGGAGAATTAAGAAATAAGATTTTAGAAGAAGCCCATAAATCTAGCTATACTATGCACCCAGGAAATAATAAGATGTACCAAGATTTAAGGAATAATTTCTGGTGGATAGGTATGAAAAAGGATATAGCTGAATACGTGTCTAAATGTCATACCTATTCACAAGTTAAAGCCGAACATCAGAAACCTTCAGGACTACTACAACAATTGGAAATGCCTGTATGGAAATGGGAACTCATAACAATGGATTTTGTTACTAAGTTACCCAAAACCAGAAAAGGTAATGATGCAATTTGGGTAATCGTGGATCGATTAACCAAATCAGCTCATTTTCTACCAATGAAGGAAACTTTTAGTATGGAAAGGCTAGCTAAGATATACGTAGATGAAGTAGTATCTCTACATGGAGTCCCACTCTCCATTGTATCAGACAGGGATAGTCGTTTTACTTCCCATTTCTGGACTAGTTTCCAGAAAGCAATGGGAACCCGACTAAATTTGAGTATTGCATATCATCCACAAACAGACGGACAAAGTGAAAGGACGATACAAACTTTGGAAGACATGCTCCGAGCATGTGTAATAGATTTTGGTGGTAATTGGGATAACCACTTACCCTTAGTTGAATTCTCCTATAACAATAGTTATCATTCAAGCATTGAAACTGCCCATTCGAAGCACTGTACGGACGCAAGTGCAGAACTCCAGTTTGTTGGGCAGAAATAGGAGAAAGTCAATTATCAGGTCCTGAGATTGTACAAGAAACTATTGACAAGATAACTCAGATCAAGGAAAGGCTAAAAACGGCTCGAGATCGTCAGAAGAGCTATGCAGACAATCGCCGCAAGCCGTTAGAATTTAAAGTCGGAGACAAGGTACCTTTGAAAGTTTCTCCGTGGAAAGGAATAGTACGATTCGGTAAGAAAGGAAAACTGAGTCCAAGATACGTAGGACCATTTCCAGTAATCCAACGAATAGGACCAGTTGCTTATCGTCTACAACTACCAGAAGAACTAGCCGGAGTACATGATGTATTTCATGTATCCAATCTCAAGAAATGTTTATCAGACGAATCCCTGGTAGTACCTCTTCAAGATGTAGAGGTAAACGAAAAACTGAAATTCGTAGAAAAACCACTACAGATCGAAGATAGAAAAGTCAAGTTTCTCAAACACAAACGACTAGTGCTAGTCAAAGTCAAATGGAATTCAAAGAGAGGACCGGAGTACACTTGGGAACTAGAATCAGAAATGAAGCGCAAATATCCTCATTTATTCCAATAAATCTCGAGGACGAGATTTTTCTTAAGGTGGGGAGGATGTAACAATTCTCCTTAAAATTAATACTTAGGGTGATAATTGCCTATTAAGGGAACCCTAAATAAGACACCCAAGTGATTCTACATAAACCCTAAAATTTTCATAACAAATGGAATCAGGATCAGGGCCCCTAAAACTCAGGGGGGGTAAACCCTAGTTGGTAAAATCCTAACAGTTTTACGTGGGAAATGAATTTTCAGTCGAAACCAACTCACCCAAGCTACCTGGACACGAACCCATCCTATGCTAGACTAGGGTCTCTCGCGCCACGCGACGCGCACAAGGAGACCTTTCGCGTGGCGCGAAGGGGGCAAATTGAGGGTATAAATAGAGGGCAGTGGCACTTGAATTTCTGTCTTAGATCGACGTTAAAATTCGAATTGTGCACTGAGATATAGCAGAAATCATTCACAACACACACGATTCACGAAACGCTGCCGCAATCAGGGTAATAACTCGATCGCTATTATGATTCAACGTCCGATCGATTGAAACTATCCAACGATTGTTCAAGTGCTGCTCAAATTGAGTTTACACTTTGTTATTCATCGTGATTTCGACTTGAATGTTTGAGTACTGTTCGAACTCGGACTATACTCTGTCATTCGTTGTGAATCCGCCGAATTGTTAAGTATTGCACTTGTAAATCGTTGTGAGGGTTTAATCTCGTGAATTGTCGTAACTGCTGTATTAGTTACTAACCCGTTTGTGTGTGCATTGTTATTTAAATTAGGTTAATCAAGGCTAATCAGTAGGCTTATACTCTGCTCGTTAAATCTGCAATGTGAGTCATTCTCTTTTTATCAAATATGCTTTACAAAACTCCAAACTATTTTAAGTTATAATTACATGGATTAAGTCTTTGTAATCACCAAATTACAGCTGGTATGTGGGGTTTTGTATACATTACTTGTTAATCCATCACCATTGGACAACGAGATAGCCAAGGGGTGATATGACCATAGTCACAGACCCTATTGGACAACAAGATAGCCAATAGGTGTTCGAGTGACAAATACCGTGGGTAGTTGGTTGATATCAGAAACATTGTAATCGCTCTTAATACTGTAAATTATAACAACCATATTGTTTTCTGTAAAATGAATGATTCACTCAGTATTTCCCCGCTGGCAAAACCTTTTTCAAACATGTTTCAGGTGATCTGTTGTGATCCAAGAAAAGTGTCGTGAAGCACTACAAGCTTAGAGAAGTGGCTCAATGTGAATAAATAAAGAAACATGTTTTGAGAAATAAAGATTTCCTTGTCAAATCATCTTATTGTAAATTATGGGATTTTATCCTTAAACTTTATGAAATATAGTAAACGGGCATTTTTAATATTAAAAGATCCTGTATTAAAAGACTTCCGCTGTCACCTAAAATAAATACCAAGGGATTCCTGCCTCGCGGCTCTTGAACCGGGTCAAACCGGGGCCGAGGGCCGTGACAGGAAAAGGTGGTATCAGAGCCACTGATCGAGCCACTGATTTAAGCCTATTACTAATTTAAATAAAGTATTTAACAAAATACTTAAGTCTATTAATTGCCATTCTGTGATTATGTGTTTTATTGACTTGTTATTTGTTAGCTACAGTATGGGTAAACAAAAGCTTTCTGCTATCTACCACAAATTAGACACTACACCCACAGAAAAAGGAACCTCTTCCTCCAAACCCCCAGCAGATCTGAAAGAAGGAATTTTTGTCCGTAAAGCACAATATGAGAATCCTCTTACCCCAGAGAAAAGAAATTCGATCATTAGAAAAAGCCAGAAACCCCAAGTCAAGAAAGTGAGGTTTAATCCAGAAATCCAGGAGTTAGATACTAGTCCACCTTGGGAAGACAATTTAGATGAAAAATGGGCAAATCTTTATATGCTAGCTACCGTAGCAGAAAATGAAAATCTCTAAAAAAAATTACCGACACCCTAAATCTAGTAATAGCACTTCCCATTACCCAGCAAAGAAATAAATAAATCCGAGTGTGTTCTCTTTCCTGTTATCTTTTGTACAAAGTAGTGTGCAATAAAACTTCAATGTTTATTTGTTAAACTTTGTTCCAAAGTTTTAACTTAGCATTTTGTGCATTTTGCATATATGCTACACAACATGAGTGAGATCTCGGAAGCATTTCAGAATCTCAACCTCTACCCAGTACCAATTGAAGTCTCTCACGACTTTACTGGTTATATTGCTGACATAGAGGAACCCCTGGAATTCCAAGCTCCACCACTGGAAAAAGCAAAACCTAAAAAGAGAAGAAGATATGTAGGATGGAGGAAAGTGCGCAGAAGGAAGCCAGCCACTAGGAGACTTCCTAAAACAGAAAATCCTGTGAGCAAAGGAAAAGAAATAGAAACCAGAGAGAGTTCCAAACAAGCAGAAATAGAAATAAGGGAAGATATTAAGCAAAAGGGAATAGAGATCGGAGAGAGCTCTAAACAACCTGAGGAGATCACATTCCAAGACGAAATAGACCGTCTACTGTCAAATTGTGATATCATAGAACCTATCAACAATAATCTCTACTCTTACCCTGCCACAGCCCAATTTCCAATAAACCTAGAACCAGCTATTCCAGACCCACTCATCCACATGCGACCTCTAGGCCAAATGGAAGAATGGTGGACAAATGACTGGCAATTCCAAAACATGATCAATAGTCCTTATACCTTCCTCCCACAGTTTGATCCAGAACCGATCCCCAATCCTCCTATGAGCAACGAAAACTTAGCTGAACTTCGTCAGTTCGGTGAAGAGCTAATAGGTACAGGGAACAGGATTCGGGAAATGGGGGAACAAATCTATTGGAAATACGACGAAAGGGAGCGTCACTACTGAACTGCCAGTTGACCAAAGAATAGTGGGGTTGGGAAAAATGTCTGTATAATAATAGTAGTAGAAAAATATAACTCTGTAAAATGGGAAATAAAACATTGTAAGATAAACAGTGTGTATGGATGCCTATATAATCTATAAAATAAAATAGAAGTCGAAACATCGACAATTTTAGCTGTATATAAGTGGATTGTGAAAAAGATTTATGTGATTACTTGCCATTATTTTATTTACAATCATTTAATACTAATAGTTATATCTATAATAATTATCAGATGTAAAATGCTAGTAATGAACCAGTTAATGAAGAGAATCAATCTGAGCAGAATCAGGAAAACCAATACATAACTAGACAAGATATTGAAAATATCATCACTCAAGGTACAACTAAGGCTATTCCTGCAATCATGGCTGCTGCCCAGAAACCTATTGAACCGCAACAAATCATTCCTAGTAAACGTACCCAGGAAGACAATTTTAGCCATAGTGTAAATGGAGGAGGCAATCATGACGATCAGGAACCACGACAGGCCCCACTCCCTAAGAAAATGAAAGCTGCAACGCCTGGTTGCACTTACAAAGAATTTCTGGCCTGTAAACCAGCAGAATTTGCAGGTAACGAAGGGGCAACTGCAACACTGCGTTGGTTAGAGAAAACCGAAGCAGTAATTGCAATAAGTAAATGTGCTGAAGAAGATCAAGTGATGTATGCGTCAAATTTGTTTAAAGAAGGAACACTAGAATGGTGGAATACAGTATTACAAGCAAAAGGAAGAAGAATAGCTTATGCTATGAGCTGGGAAGAATTTAAAAGTCTTGTAGAAAGAAAATTCTGTCCCGAATACGAAAAGGAACAAATGGCCAACAAGTTCCTGAGTCATCGTATGATAGGCGTAGACTGTCGAGGATATACTTCGACATTCTTCGAATATGCGAGAGTGGTACCTACCCTGGCTTCGCCAGAACCGGTACTCATTTCCCGTTACATTTGGGGACTAATTAGTGAAATCCGTAACATCGTTAAAGCTGCAAGACCTCGCACTATTGACGATGCGGTAGAGTTAGCTAATACTCTAACAGATGAACTGGTGCGCACAAAAGAAGAAGATCGAAAGAAGGAATTGGCTCAAAAGATTACCCAAGGATTTCGTGTGGGTAATAATAATAATAAATTCAAAAAGAGAGGAATAAGGCAATCCGCAAATCCGCCTTTTTGCAGAAATTGCAAAAAGAATCATTTTGGAAGATGCGGTATGACTTGTAACTTTTGCAAAATGGTGGGACATCGAGAAGAAGATTGTAGGAAAAAGACCAGAATCTGCTATTACTGCGGAGAAACCGGACATTTTAGACCAGAATGTCCTAAGCTGGTTAAACCAACAGACAACAGGGCTAAAACGACCGATGGAACTACTAAGAAGAATGCACGAGCATTCCAGCTGACCACTCAAGAAGCCGAACTCATCCCAGATGTGATAGCTGGTACGTTCCTAGTTCACGACGTGTTTGCAAAAGTATTATTTGACTCTGGTGCAAACCAAAGTTTTATTAATACTTCATTTTGCCAAGCTCTTAAGTTACCCTTAACCACCCTTAGGCAAATTTTTTCAGTTGAAACGGCAGAAGGTAATTCTGTTAACATAGATAAAGTTTTGCAAGAAGGAAGAATAGAACTATTAGGCCATAAGTTTTCTGCAACCCTGTTACCTATGAAATTAGCCGGATTCGATGTGGTATTAGGAATGGATTGGTTAGTAGCCAACCATGCTCGAATCCTATGTGATAAGAATTCCGTAGAAATTCGTACCCCCACAGGAGAAGTAATTTTAATTACAGGGGATAGACCTCGAAAACCACTGAAATTCATCTCAGTGATGAAATTGGCTAGTTATTCGAGAAAACAAGAAATGGTGTATATGATTTCTGTAATCATTATCGCTAAAAGTAAGGAACTTCAGGACATACCTATAGTTTCGGAATACCCAGACGTCTTTCCAGAAGAATTATCTGGGTTACCGCCCGATAGGGAAGTAGAGTTTAGAATTCATCTAATTCCGGGTACTACACCCATCGCCAAGGCACCTTATCGATTAGCACCCACCAAAATGTTAGAATTGAAAAAGCAGTTAGACGAGTTACTAAACAAAGGATTTATACAACCTAGTTCATCCCCTTGGGGAGCACCAGTGTTATTTGTGAAAAAGAAAGATGGATCGATGCGAATGTGTATTGATTATAGGGAGCTGAATAAAGTTACAATTAAGAATCGATACCCATTACCTAGGATCGACGATCTTTTTGATCAACTCCAAGGCGCTAGGTATTTTTCTAAGATAGACCTAAGATCCGGATATCACCAGTTGAAAGTACAAGAAGAGGACATACCTAAAACTGCTTTCAGAACTAGGTGTGGTCATTATGAGTTTACAGTCATGCCCTTTGGACTAACAAATGCCCCAGCAGCATTTATGGACATGATGAATAGAATCTGTAAACCATACTTGGATAAATTTGTAATCGTATTCATCGACGATATACTTATTTATTCCAAAAGTCAGGACGAACATTGTAAGCACCTGCATGCACTCTTAACTTTGTTAAGAAAGGAAAAGCTTTATGCCAAATTCTCAAAGTGTGAATTCTGGTTGCAAGAAGTGCAATTTTTAGGTCATATGGTGAATCACGAAGGAATTCACGTAGATCCTGCTAAAATAGAAGCAATCACCAATTGGAAGGTCCCGCAAACAGCTATGGAAATTAGAAGTTTTCTAGGATTAGCTGGATACTACAGGCAATTTATTAAGGATTTTTCTAAAATAGGTGTACCTTTGACTAAGCTGACCTGTAAAGCCGTTAAGTTTGAATGGGGACCTAGACAAGAAGAAGCTTTTAAGATTTTAAAACACCGATTGACGAATGCTCCAATTTTAGCTTTACCCGAGGGAACAGAAGATTTCGAAGTATATTGTGATGCCTCAAAGTTAGGATTTGGATGTGTGTTAATGCAACGCAAAAAGGTAATTACGTATGCCTCTAGGCAATTGAAAAAGCATGAAGAGAATTATACGACTCATGACTTAGAATTAGGAGCCATAATTTTTGCCCTTAAAATTTGGAGACATTATCTGTATGGAAGTAAGTTTACTGTTTATACAGATCATAAAAGTTTAAGATACATATTTGGGTAAAAAGAGTTAAACATGAGACAAAGAAGATGGATGGAAATCCTGAGCGATTACGACTGTGATATTCAATATCACGAAGGAAAGGCGAATGTAGTCGCAGATGCCTTAAGTCGTAAGTATCATGAGAAGCAAAAGCGAGTCCGTGCTCTTAGATTAAATCTACAAGTAGATTTAATGGAACAAATTGAAGGAAATTCAGGAAACAGCAATCAAGGATGATGCTGAAGGAATAAAAGGTTACATAAAAGAATTGGAACAAGGAAATGATGGAATTTGGAAATTCCACAAGAAACGAATTTGGGTACCTAAGCAAGGAGAATTAAGAAATAAGATTTTAGAAGAAGCCCATAAATCTAGGTATACTATGCACCCAGGAAATAATAAGATGTACCAAGATTTAAGGAATAATTTCTGGTGGATAGGTATGAAAAAGGATATAGCTGAATATGTGTCTAAATGTCTTACCTGTTCACAAGTTAAAGCCGAACATCAGAAACCTTCAGGACTACAACAACAATTGGAAATGCCTGTATGGAAATGGGAACTCATAACAATGGATTTTGTTACTAAGTTACCCAAAACCAGAAAAGGTAATGATGCGATTTGGGTAATCGTGGATCGATTAACCAAATCAGCTCATTTTCTACCAATGAAGGAAACTTTTAGTATGGAAAGGCTAGCTAAGATATACGTAGATGAATTAGTGTCTCTACATGGAGTCCCACTCTCCATTGTATCAGACAGGGATAGTCGTTTTACTTCCCATTTCTGGACTAGTTTCCAGAAAGCAATGGGAACCCGACTAAATTTGAGTACTACATATCATCCACAAATAGACGGACAAAGTGAAAGGACGATACAAACTTTGGAAGACATGCTCCGAGCATGTGTAATAGATTTTGGTGGTAATTGGGATAACCACTTACCCTTAATTGAATTCTCCTATAACAATAGTTATCATTCAAGCATTGAAACTGCCCCATTCGAAGCACTGTACGGACGCAAGTGCAGAACTCCAGTTTGTTGGGCAGAAATAGGAGAAAGTCAATTATCAGGTCCTGAGATTGTACAAGAAACTACTGAAAAGATAACTCAGATCAAGGAAAGGCTAAAAACGGCTCGAGATCGTCAGAAGAGCTATGCAGACAATCGCCGCAAGCCGTTAGAATTTCAAGTCGGAGAGAAGGTGTTTTGAAAGTTTCTCCGTGGAAAGGAATAGTACGATTCGGTAAGAAAGGAAAACCGAGTCCAAGATACGTAGGACCATTTCCAGTAATCCAACGAATAGGACCAGTTGCTTATCGTCTACAACTACCAGAAGAACTAGCCGGAGTACATGATGTATTTCATGTATCCAATCTCAAGAAATGTTTATCAGACGAATCCCTGGTAGTACCTCTTCAAGATGTAAAGGTAAACGAAAAACTGAAATTCGTAGAAAAACCACTACAGATCGAAGATAGAAAAGTCAAGTTTCTCAAACACAAACGACTAGTGCTGGTCAAAGTCAAATGGAATTCAAAGAGAGGACTGGAGTACACTTGGGAACTAGAATCAGAAATGAAGCGCAAATATCCTCATTTATTCCAATAAATCTCGAGGACGAGATTTTTCTTAAGGTGGGGAGGATGTAACAATTCTCCTTAAAATTGATAATTGCCTATTAAGGGAACCCTAAATAAGACACCCAAGTGATTCTACATAAACCCTAAAATTTTAATAACAAATGGAATCAGGATCAGGGCCCCTAAAACTCAGGGGGGGTAAACCCTAGTTGGTAAAATCCTAACAGTTTTACGTGGGAAATGAATTTTCAGTCAAAACCAACTCACCCAAGCTACCTGGACACGAACCCACCCTATGCTAGACTAGGGTCTCTCGCGCCACGCGACGCGCACAAGGAGACCTTTCGCATGGCGCGAAGGGGGGCAAATTGTGGGTATAAATAGAGGGCAGTGGCACTTGAATTTCTGTCTTAGTTCGACGTTAAAATTCGAATTGTGCACTGAGATATAGCAGAAATCGTTCACAACACACACGATTCACGAAACGCTGCCGCAATCAGGGTAATAACTCGATCGCTATTACGATTCAACGTCCGATCGATTGAAACTATCCAACGATTGTTCAAGTGCTGCTCAAATTGAGTTTACACTTTGTTGTGAATCCGCTGAATTGTTAAGTATTGCACTTGTAAATCGTTGTGAGGGTTTAATCTCGTGAATTGTCATAACTGCTGTATTAGTTACTAACCCGTTTGTGTGTGCATTGTTATTTAAATTAGGTTAATCAAGGCTAATCCGTAGGCTTATACTCTGCTCGTTAAATCTGCAATGTGAGTCATTCTCTTTTTATCAAATATGCTTTACAAGACTCCAAACTATTTTAAGTTATAATTACAGGGATTAAGTCTTTGTAATCACCAAATTACAGCTGGTATGTGGGGTTTTGTATACATTACTTGTTAATCCATCACCATTGGACAACGAGATAGCCAAGGGGTGATATGACCATAGTCACAGACCCTATTGGACAACGAGATAACCAATAGGTATTCGAGTGACAAATACCGTGGGTAGTTGGTTGATATCAGAAACATTGTAATCGCTCTTAATACTGTAAATTATAACAACCATATTGTTTTCTGTAAAATGAATGATTCACTCAGTATTTCCCCGCTGACAAAACCTTTTTCAAACATGTTTCAGGTGATCTGTTGTGATCCAAGAAAAGTGCCGTGAAGCACTACAAGCTTAGAGAAGTGGCTCAATGTGAATAAATAAAGAAACATGTTTTGAGAAATAAAGATTTCCTTGTGAAATCATCTTATTGTAAATTATGGGATTTTATCCCTAAACTTTATGAAATATATTAAACGGACATTTTTGATATTAAAAGATCCTGTATTAAAAGACTTCCGCTGTCATCTAAAATAAATACCACGGGATTCCTGCCTCGCGGCTCTTGAACCGGGTAAAACCGGGGCCGGGGGCCGTGACACTCGAGGTCGTGGGTTGTATAGTTCTTCTTGTGGATCTTGAGCTGACGAGATGCGTAAGCGATAACCTTGTCCCATTGCATGAGAACACAACCAAGACCAAGGTTCGAGGCATCGCAATAGACAACGAAGTCATCGTTTCCGTCAGGGTAAAGCAAGGATGGGAGCATTGCAGAGCATATGCTTGAGGGTTTGAAAGGCAGTCTCTTGTCTAGTTCCCCAAACAAAAGGCTTGTCTTTGTTCATGAGAGATGTAAGCGGCATGGAGATTTTAGAGAATCCTTCGATAAATCGGCGGCAATAGCCCGCTAGTCTGAGAAAAGAACGGACTTCAGATGGGTTCTTAGGTGTAACCCAACTCTTAACAGCTTTGATCTTCGCGGGGTCGACGTGAATACCTTGACTATTGACAATTTGACCGAGGAATTGAACCTCCTCCAGCCAAAATTCACACTTGGAGAACTTGGCATAGAGTCGATTCCCCTGGAGTAGCTCGAGAACCAAACGTACATGTTGCGCGTGTGCGGTTTTCGACTTGGAATAGATCAGGATATCATCGATGCACACGATGACGAAGCGGTCAAGGAATGGTTTACACACACGATTCATCAGATCCAAGAAAACCGCGGGTGCGTTGGTTAAACTAAAAGGCATAACAACGAATTCATAGTGGCCGTAACGAGTGCGAAAAGCGGTTTTGGGTATATCCTCCTCTTGAATACGTAACTGGTGATAGCCTGAGCGCAGATCGATCTTGGAAAAACACGTAGCACCTTGTAACTGATCAAACAAATCATCGATTCGAGGCAGAGGATAGCGATTCTTGATTGTCAGCTTATTCAGCTCCCTATAGTCGATGCACATCCGGAACGACCCGTCCTTCTTTTTGACGAAAAGAACTGGCGCGCCCCAATGAGAGGTGCTAGGGCGAATAAATCCTTTGTCAAGTAATTCCTGGAGTTGACTCGAGAGTTCACGCATTTCGGACGGAGCGAGTCGATAAGGAGCTTTAGCAACAGGGTTTGCTCCAGGAATAAGGTCGATACGAAAGTCGATATCACGACTCGGAGGCAATCCGGGAAGATCATCAGGGAAAACGTTGGGAAATTCACATACAACGGGGACATCATTCACTTCTGTATTGATGTGTGTAAAATGCAACATATAAATTACATCAAATGAGGCATAAAACTAACCCTTTTTAAGTACTAATGTTGGAAAAAGAGTGTTTTTGTCTTCCTTTTGTATTTTCAGGATGAAATGAGCTCAAATTCACAAAAGAAGCAAAAAGAGGGCTAGATCTAACATAAATACAAGAAAAGGAACAAAAGTGGATTGCCCGACCCCTCAACGACATCCTCCCAAGCAAAAAAGAGAAGTCAGAAGACCGAACACGCCCCGTGCTCAGCCAGCACGGGGCCGTGCCCAAGAAGCAGCAGAAAAGACAAACCAATAGAAGCTTCTATTGCCCACCAAGGGGCCGTGTCCAGTGAGCACGGGGGCGTGGCGAAAGTACAGCAGGCGCATTAATTGTAATTGCGAATTACAGTTAATGAGGAGAGAGAGTGTCAGACGGGCACGGGGGCGTGTCCAGCGGACACGGGGCCGTGCCCAGCCTTCTGTTCAGCCTATAAATAGGAGTGCTTGGTTTCATTTTAACTCATCCCTTGGCACACCACCTCTCTCACACTTCATCCACCACCCACCACCCACCACCACCATAACACCATCGAGGGTAATGTCACCGCCAAAAGCGGGGCCTACCATAATTTGCATTAATAACTTAAATCATTATCTTCCAATAATCCAACCCTTTAGGATTGTATCCTTGCTGACTCAAACTACTGGGTTGAGGGTAACGTCGCCTTCAAAAGAGGGGCCTACTACAATAACTAAGATAATCTCTTAAACAAGTGCAAAAGTGCGAAAATAATCAAAGGTTATACTAATACACGGGTCGGATCCAAGTGATTCATCTTGTCTATCTGTTTTTATTTTATTTTTATTTTTCAGCATTTAGTTAGTTTTTATTTTCTTAGTTTAAAAACCTTTTCTAACATTTTGATTTGATTAGACGTTGAGGATAAACCGGTACTAAAAGCTCTTGTGTCCTTGGACGACCTCGGTATCTTACCAACACTATACTACGTCCACGATGGGTGCACTTGCCCATATGTGTGTTTAGTGTTAGTAAATATCGTGTTTTATAAATTTAAAACTTGGCTAAAAGTGTAAAGAGGGCTTAAAATATACATCTAAATTATATTACACCTAACGCACATCAAGTTTTTGGCGCCGTTGCCGGGGACACAAGGATTTTAAGAAAGTTAGGAATCAACGGCCTAATCATATTTTTATTTTCTTTTTAATTTTTTAGGATTTTCTTAGTTTTTCAGCTTCTGTAGAGCTCAGCACGGGCCGTGTCTAGCATCGTTACTGGCAGTTTTTAGTTTTCCAAGTTACAGAAGGCTGAACACGGGGCCGTGTCGGTGCAACACGGGGTCGTGTCCAACTTTCCAGTAACTGGGATCTGGAAAACAATCACTGTAACTCCGACCACGGGCCGTGTTCGCTGAGCACGGGGCCGTGGTGAACCTTCTGACCAGCATTCTTTTCTGTTTTTATTGCAGGACTTGGAACCAGACGCCATCCTACGTAGTGTATGAGCTCCAGTTTTAATAAGGACATAAAAGAACCTCTAGAAGAACCCGAACGCTTTCTCAGAAAAAGACTAAAAGCTAAAAACCAAGAGAAAGTTTCGGGGAATCCACCTATGGCGGACCAACGTACCCTCATGGATTATCTACGACCCACCGTAGGTAACCTAGGCGCCGCTATCAATGCACCGAATGTTGAAGCCAATAACTTCGAACTTCGGCCGCATTTGATGTAAATGCTCCAAAACTCCGCAACCTTCCATGGGCTTGCGGACGAGGATCCCCATCTACATATTACTAATTTCTTAGAAATATGTGATACCTTTCGGATCAATGGAGCATCAAATGACGCCATCTGCCTCCGAATGTTTCCTTTTTCACTAAAAGACCGAGCAAAAGGTTGGCTCAACGCCCTCCCAGCTGGATCAGTAAACACCTGGGATGAACTAGCCCAAAAATTTCTATATAAGTATTTCCCTCCCGCTAAAACGGCTAAATTAATGACTGAAATTAATACATATTCATAAGAGGACGGGGAATCCTTATATGAAACTTGGGAAAGGTTCAAGGAACTATTACGCAAGTGTCCACATCATGGCCTTGCGATATGGCAACAAGTATCCACTTTCTATAATGGATTGTTGCCACACACAAGGCAGACACTTGACTCTAGCTCCGGGGGACTTTTAGGTGATCGCCGCCCGCATGAAATATATAACCAAATTGAGGAAATTGCTCAAACCAATTTTCAGTGGCACACTCCCCGAGGCAATAAATCTATTGCCCCGGGCGCCCATAAGGTTGATGAAAGCACTTCTTTACAAGCCCAAATCGAGGCCCTTTCATCAAAAATAAAAAATTAGAAATGACAAAAACAGTCTCGGTTATGGCTTGTGAAGGGTGTGGTGGGCCACATGAAAATTGAAGTTGTATGAAAGAAACGGAAGATCAACAAGAGTCGGTAAGCTACATTGATAATAGACCTAGGCCGTCGGGTCCTCCAACGGGCACCTACAACCAAGGATGGCGAAGCCACCCAAACCTTGGTTGGAGAGAGCCCGGCAATAGTAGTAACCAACAAACCCAACGGACAAACTTTCAACAACCAAGAAATGAGTCACAAAATTTCACTCAACAACAAGGTGGACGAGAAAGGCTTGAAGATACTGTATCTCGCCTCATCTCTGACACTGAAAAGAAAAACTCGGAAAGGTTTCTACAATTAGAATCAAATTTTAGAAATCAACAAGCTAGTATTCAAAACATAGAAAAACAATTAAATCAACTAGCTCAAAATTTTTCCGAGAGACCACAAGGTGCATTACCAAGCAATACCGAAACAAACCCAAAAGCGCAAGTTCATCTCATCACGTTACGAAACCGCACCATGGGGCCTGCGGAGGCGCCACCGCTGACAGAAGAAACTGCACCCCCGCCTCTGCAGGAGAAGAACTCCCCTCCGTCATCAGAGCCTGCTAAGGCTCCTCGAGTTCCGTACCCCGGTAGGTTAATTCGTCAAAAGACCAATGAGCAATTCGCAAAATTCAAAAGTCTGTTAAAACAATTGCATGTCAATATTCCTTTTATTGATGTCCTAACCCAAATGCCCAAATACTCTAAGTTCATGAGGGACTTCCTCACTCATAAAAAGAAAATTGAAACTTTGTAATTAGTTAACTTAGGCGAAGAATGCTCTGCTCTCGTACTCAACAAACTTCCCCAAAAGAAAATCGATCCCGGAAGCTTCACGATTCCCTGCTCAATCGGGGATTCCCCCGTTCGTAATGCACTAGCCGATCTTGGGGCTAGCATTAACCTCATGCCCTCATCTATGTTTAAAAGACTCGGACTAGGAACAACGAGTCCTACAAAAATGAGCATACAACTTGCGGATCGATCCGTCAAATTCCCGCAAGGTGTCATCGAAAATGTCCTGGTAAAGGTAAGCAAATTCGTCTATCCGGCCGACTTTGTCATACTGTATATGGAGGAAGACACCGAGGTCCCCCTCATACTAGGGAGACCATTTCTTGCCACCGCACAAGCAGTGGTAGATATGAATGATGGAACGCTCACCTTGAGGTACGGGGATGATGAAGTAAAATTCGGAGTTGGGAAGAGAATAGAAGACGACGACCCGGTCAACTACATGAAGGTTATTGATTCGAGTTTGGATGCGGCTCTCCGACGGTGTAACATGGGATGCCAAACATCCCACTCAGAAAATATATAACCTCACATTGGGTCTAGCCAAGGACCCTTATAAACGTGGCGCACCACGGAGGCATTCCGCGGAACTATCCTTAGTTAGTTTAATCTTTTAGTTTTAATTTTGCAGGAATAAAACACACTCATGGTGGTAAAGGATGAAAAGGGGAACGAGAAAAATGGCCCCATGCACAAGAACAAGGCAACCCGACATAAATTTCTCCATTACAGAAGGTTCAACACGGGCCGTGTCCAACCAACACGGCCCCGTGCTGAACCCCCTGCAGAAAAATGGCCCAGTTCAGGTAACTGGACACGGGCCGTGTTCACCAGACACGCCCCCGTGTCCAGGCTTCTGTCTCTTTTCTTTAATTTTTGTTACTGGCACCTGAACACGGGGCCGTGTCCGGTCCCCACGGGGCCGTGTCCAGACTGCCAGTAACATAAATCTTTGCTTTTTAACACCACATTACACATCCAATAAACCTAAAAATTTATTTTTGGAACACATTGAGGACAATGTGTAATGTAAGTGTGGGGGGAAGCTAAAACCTTGAAATTTTGCAAATAACAAACCTTACACAAAACTCTATTGGAACCGCTAAACACCCCAAATTTTTTCAAAAATTTTCATTTTTTTTACTTGTCTAAAGTTTAAGTTTGGAATCCTAGGATTAATAAGGTTATATTTTTACAAATTTACAACCGATAGCGTCGTGATAACAAGAACCAACATAAGAAAATTATGAAACGGCATGACAAGCTTAGTTAAAATTTGATTATATATACTTGATCACATAAAAAAAAACTCATTCCCACAAAAGTGAGTTTTGAGCCTTTATTGAGCATACAAATTTACATCTTTAGACTAAATGCTCATTTTCCGTTTCTTATGTGAATAGCCGCTTGGTTCTTACGACTCTAGAACTTGCCACGATGATTCATTCCCAGTCCTTACCAACTTAAACCCAAGTAAGTAAATGATAGAGGCATTAGGACTAACCATTTTTCTTTCTACACCATTATTTTTCAATTTGTTTTTACCACCTACCCAAAATCCCCCTAGTTAACCCCTTTGAGCCTAGACCTTTCATTTCTTTACCCTAAAACCTTTTCACCCACCAAAAACCCTTTTTTTTTATTTTCACCCTTTATTTTAGTAACAAGCTCGGTTTTTCGTGTGACAAAAAAAATGATGAAGTTAGAAATAAACAAACAAAGCTATTAAAACAAAAGCTTGTTTGGAGAAATACTTCGAAATAAAAAGTCACTAAAACAAAGTGTTTTATGAAAACCGACGCTTTTTACGCTTTTTCGCACTTTTACTAACCACTAACCCAACCACCCACCTTTAGCCCAAGCCTAACCCTTCACCCAAAAAGCCCTCTTGATATTTACAAAGGTATATAGTTAAAAAGGAGAAGGATTGATTGCTTGGCAAGCTTATGGTAGGAATAAGTTCCATGCCGCTCTCGAGTGATTCACTAAAAATACACCTTCGGCCGAGTGTTGAGTGATCCCCCGTGAGGTATGTGAACTTGTATATAAATGAAATTTAAAAAAAAAAGGCATGCTATGCCCTAATAAGTAATTTCTCTTATGAAACGTTCTAAATAAATCATAACGAATAGGATTGTAACTAAATAAAAATAAAACCAAAAAGATCTTGGATTCCCGACACTCTATGACAAGCCAAAAACCTTCTCTTCTACCCATTCCATTTGGGAGTGTAAGCCACATATTAAAGAGTTTTGCTTGAGGACAAGCAAAAGTTCAAGTGTGGGGGTATTTGATGTGTGTAAAATGCAACATATAAATTACATCAAATGAGGCATAAAACTAACCCTTTTTAAGTACCAATGTTGGAAAAAGAGTGTTTTTGTCTTCCTTTTGTATTTTCAGGATGAAATGAGCTCAAATTCACAAAAGAAGCAAAAAGACGGCTAGATCTAACATAAATACAAGAAAATGAACAAAAGTGGATTGCCCGACCCCTCAACGGCATCCTCCCAAGCAAAAAAGAGAAGTCAGAAGACTGAACACGCCCCGTGCTCAGCCAGCACGGGGCCGTGCCCAAGAAGCAGCAGAAAAGACAAACCTATAGAAGCTTCTATTGCCCACCACGGGGCTGTGTCCAGTGAGCACGGGGGCATGGCGAAAGTACATCAGGCGCATTAATTGTAATTGCGAATTACAGTTAATGAGGAGAGAGAGTGTCAGACGGGCACGGGGGCGTGTCCAGCGGACACGGGGCCGTGCCCAGCCTTCTGTTCAGCCGATAAATAGGAGTGCTTGGTTTCATTTCAACACATCCCTTGGCACACCACCTCTCTCACACTTCATCCACCACCCACCACCACCATAACACCATCATCCACCACCATCATCCATTGTCCATCATAGAGTGTGTGAGTCGTCTCGGGATCCAAGATTGATCGTAAGAGTTCTTGACAATCAAGGCCATGTTTGCCTAAGTCTTTTACATCACTTGGTGAAGACAAGTGTTTAGTATAATACTTTTTATTTTTAATATTTTGCACTTTTTATTTGGTTTTGTATTAATGACTTTAATAACTAGTTGCTTATGTTGAAGGTGATCTTTCCTTATCGTTTGTCCGTGGTGTCTTGGCATTATTTTACTGTCTATATAAAATAAAAGATTTTCACCATTCATATCTCCACGGTCTATATGGAGGTATGTTGGCTACCTGGTCGGGGGTTAAGGGAACGGTTTGGTAAGGGTCTTGCCCTTGTTCAGCGTTTAGAGGTCCTGCAAGGGACCTTGGTCAAATTTAGTAGGATCTCCTTCAATGCCCATAGGTATTGGATGGCGGGGATCCAAACTCTTTGACCCCCTCATAAGTTAACTACTATTAATACTATAACCCGGCTATTTAGGACTGTATCCCTGCTGACTCAGACTACTTAGTCGAGGGTAATGTCACCGCCAAAAGCGGGGCCTACCATAATTTGCATTAATAACTTAATTCATTATCTTCCAATAATCCAACCCTTTAGGATTGTATCCTTGCTGACTCAAACTACTGGGTTGAGGGTAACGTCGCCTTCAAAAGAGGGGCCTACTACAATAACTAAGATAATCTCTTAAACAAGTGCAAAAGTGCGAAAATAATCAAAGGTTATACTAATACACGGGTCGGATCCAAGTGATTCATCTTGTCTATCTGTTTTTATTTTATTTTTATTTTTCAGCATTTAGTTAGTTTTTATTTTCTTAGTTTAAAAACCTTTTCTAACATTTTGATTTGATTAGACATTGAGGATAAACCGGTACTAAAAGCTCTTGTGTCCTTGGACGACCTCGGTGTCTTACCAACACTATACTACGTCCACGATGGGTGCACTTGCCCATATGTGTGTTTAGTGTTAGTAAATATCGTGTTTTATAAATTTAAAACTTGGCTAAAAGTGTAAAGAGGGCTTAAAATATACATCTAAATTATATTACACCTAACGCACATCAAGTTTTTGGCGCCATTGCCGGGGACACAAGGATTTTAAGAAAGTTAGGAATCAACGGCCTAATCATATTTTTATTTTTCTTTTTAATTTTTTAGGATTTTCTTAGTTTTTCAGCTTCTGCAGAGCTCAGCACGGGCCGTGCCTGGTCGGACACGGGCCGTGCCCAGCATCGTTACTGGCAATTTTTTGTTTTCCAAGTTACAGAAGGCTGAACACGGGGCCGTGTCGGTGCAACACGGGGTCGTGTTCAACTTTCCAGTAACTGGGATCTGGAAAACAATCACTGTAACTCCGACCACGGGCCGTGTTCGCTGAGCACGGGGCCGTGGTGAACCTTCTGACCAACATTCTTTTCTGTTTTTATTGCAGGACTTGGAACCAGACGCCATCCTACGTAGTGTATGAGCTCCAGTTCTAAAGTTCTAATAAGGACATAAAAGAACCTCTAGAAGAACCCGAACGCTTTCACAGAAAAAGACTAAAAGCTAAAAACCAAGAGAAAGTTTCGGGGAGATACTTGCTAGCTTGGACACATGACATCTAAATTATACATCTAAATTATATTACACCTAAACTTGGCTAAAAGTGTAAAGAGGGCATAAAATATACATCTAAATTATATTACACCTAACGCACATCAGTATTCCCTTTCTTTTCCTTCTCCGCTACTACAATGTTAGCCAAGAAAGCTCTGTATTCCTTGCGGAGATACTTGCTAGCTTGGACACATGACATGAGTTTGAGACCTTTCGAAGGAGTTTCGCCGTACACACAAAGTTGATCACCATTAGCGAGCGAGAATCGAATCATCTTATCGAAGTAAATAACTTCAGCATGGTTTTCGCGAAGAAAGTCCATGCCTACTATGATGTCAAAGCTAACGAGTTGCATTGGAATAAGGTCGATAGGAAAGATATGATTGTTGAGTTCGAGAGTACAATCACGAAGAACAGAATTAACGGCGACGGTTCTTCCGGTGGCAACTTCAACATCGAACGTCGAGGGAAGATGGGCGCGCTTACGATTAAGGAGCTTTTCGAATTCAAACGATACAAAACTGTTATCGGCTCCAGTATCAAACAAATACGAAGCATAAATACCATTCACAAGGAACGAACAATTAACCACATTGTGCGTCCGCGAGCTGTTGGCTGTTGTTGTTGCTGCTGTTGCTGGGGCTGCTGCTGTTGTGGTTCTTGTTTCACCACTCGACTCGGGCAAATGTTTGCGAAGGGGTTGGGATCACCACACGCAAAGCAAGCTCTAGCATGGATCGCGGGTGCAGGAGCCGCTTGCTGGTCTTGAGGAGCATGAAGTAGAGCTTGTTGAGCAGGAGCTGGAGCTGTAGCTTGACGTGGACCAGTACGGCCGTTAGCGGTGAAGTGGCCGTACATATTGCAGTGCACACAGTATCTGCAAGCGATTCCCACAGCATGGTGATAGGTCCAAGTAGGGCAGAGCGGGTGAGGAACAGTGTACGCACGCTTGGCCGGCGGTGCGTTGGTAATAGGAGCCGCTACTTAGCGGTATTGAGGCTTCGGTGGGGCAGGTACTGATTGGAGTGGTGCAGCGGTAGTGACAGCACAATTCTTGTTGCTGGAGTTGCTGTTGTTCTTCCTCTTGCGACGAGAGTACTTTGAAGATTGCGAAGCGGTGGCGGTTTCAGCAGTTGCGGCAGTGGTAGCTTGATGCAGGTTCTTAGAAGCTTTATCCCAGTAACCAGACTTGACTCGCTTGTCGTTGATCTCAGCGGCAAGCAGGTAGTTTCCTCGATTGTTGCTGGTTTTGAAGCTTGCACAAAGTCTGCGACACAATCCGACGGAGCTCGGATATACTTCTTGATCGTCACATCGGGAGTCTTAACTTGATCAGGAAAGATTATGCTTAGCTGCTTGAAGCGAGCAGTTAAAGCAGCATTGTCACCATCCTTCTGCTTGATATGCCAGAATTCGTCCTCCAACTTTAGGCGCTCGTGGGGAGGGCAGAACTCTTCTAACATGATGTCCTTCAACTTATCCCACGTCAGACCGTAAGCTGCATCATTTCTGCGTTTGTTTCTCTCGGCCGTCCACCAATCTAGAGCTTGGGATTAGAAGATGTCGGTAGCGTTCAGAGTGATGAGATCATCAGGACAGCCACTCTGGCGCAGGGTGACCTCGATCGAATCAAACCATTGAAACAAGGCCGTAGGGCCGTCTTCGCCAGTAAATTCTTTCGGGGCGCAGGCTTTGAACTGCTCGAAGCTAAAAACAAACTTTAGCGAATCAGTCCTACACTCTTCAGAAGACTTGCTAGCATTCTCGTGCAGGTCGCTAACGATCTGAGGGATAACTTTCGCTATCTGTTTAGCGACGAGAACAGCAAGACGTTTGTCTTTCTTGTTTCGGTGAGTAGTTCGAGAGTGAAGGGATCCAGATGACGACATTGTCTGCAACAGACATCGCCACAGGACTCAAACACAATGTAATCGAATCTCACCTCACACGTACTACTACTAAAGCTCAGGAACACAGTCAATCATACAACCACATAAGCACAAAATCACATAAGCATATAATCACAGAACACATAAACACGTAAGGCACATAACGCACAGAAGCACAAGAGGCAATCAGAATATAGAAACCTATCATTCAAAGTCCGCGCGCGTTCGAGAATAGCGATTGGGATTTGCGAGTACAGAGCGAGCAACATGGCATGCGATTATCCACAAGTAGCAACGATTTGTTAGCGATTTGAGATAGATGTGCAGTGCGGGTCGTGTGTGTTGATCAAAGCGAAAGCAAAAAGTGAATAGCTCACCAAAAATCGAAAACACATAAACAGACAAAATCACATAAATCACATAAAATCCACCTAAAAGCGACGAATATCAGAGTCGGCAGTTGCGAGCTTAGAATTGAAACACATAAAAATCGAGAATAGATTGTCTGCGGCTGACAGACGTCAACTACCCCAAAGTGGTTCGACTATTCACAAGGACTTTTGATACACACTTTGGCCTTCGGGACTGTGCGCTCGCTCGAATTTGGGCGAATGGCACGCATCCTTCTAGTTACAGCGTGACTTCAAGTCGTTGGAGTCCGTCGAGACTTTGGTGAGAGTTTTATAAAAACCAAAATAGAGCGGAACGAGTTATCAAGGTACGGGTTTCACCCCTAACTTAACAACTTTGTCCTTGTTTTGACAAAGTAGAGGGGAAAATTTGCGTTAAAGTATGGATTTCACTCCTGATTCAATGCAAATTCTCTTGTTTATAGATAAAAATTGCGGGTCGAACAAGCGATTTAGTCAAGAGTTTGCGGTTTTCACACCTAATCTTGACCTAATCACTCGTTCATTTTCGAAAATTAGTTTTCAGTGATAGTGTAGCGTTCATCGAGTGCGAGCAAGAAATAGCAGGTAAGCTTGTACAAAACCCCTACAGGGTATGCACAAGTCGGTCTGTTGGTACTTAACTACAGACTAGGACGTTTCTAAGGCATCGACCTGGACTAGGTCGAGTCTTGCCTAATTCCCTATAGTTATGGCTCTGGTACCAATCTATCACACCCCAACTGATGGCGGAAACATCGGGGCATGGCACTGAGCGAAACAGATTGTTCAGGAGAAATCCATAACAACTAGTATTACCGAATATTTAACGTTAAGTCCCATACCAAAACATATTCAGCAAATAATTATTACAGACATAAAAATCTCAAAGACAGTAAATTGTTTCGACAACTCAGATTTAAATAAATTGTTTGTTTGTTTCTAGACTCTTCCTAACTCGATTCCACAGAGCAACCGTCCTAGCAGATAGCATCCTAAACACCTGTCACATACGTTAAAATAAAGGTCAATACACATAGTGTAAAGGTGAACATACAAGTTTGATATAGCATAATAGAGTTCGAAATAGTTTACGCATAACTAGCATGTAACATGTATAAAGTGAAGGCAAGTAGGTTATCAACAGAGAAATATGCACAGACGTGACTGCGAGTTGTAGAATGCGCAACGCATATCCCCACTGGGACACGTGAAGTGAAGCCCTTAACAACCCCTGTCCACGACAGGTGCTGAGTCCAAACTATAGTACTATCGTTGCTAAGGTGTCAGGCAACAATCACTGTGTTTACATAACATACAAGCATTCATCGAATAACACGTAGCATGCAATAACGGTTAGCGTATAAATAGTGTTGCGTTGTGTGTTGATTGTGATTTAGAATAAGTAATGTATGTAACACCCAAAAGTGCATAAAGCAAAAAGGGATCGAGTATACTCACAGATTGTGTTTAACAAGTAAACACTTTCTTGGATTGAAGGGAGCGCTGAGAGAGATTAGCCTGAACAGTTAACGATAGTATAAATGATAAGCGGCACGCTAAACGGTGCAAAGTGGTAAGTGTCGGATGGTAATCTGATCGGATGGCAATCTGATCGGATGGCCAGTCGATCGGATGTCAATCCGTTCGGATGGTCACCCGATCGGATGACCATTCGATTGGATTGATACCTCGCTTGGTAAGGATGTGTTTGTGTATGATGGTTTGTCTTTTGAAGTTTTCGTTGTAGCATTTTGAAAACAGAGAAGTATCTCTACCCTTCAGGTCGATCGATCGAGCGGCGGTTCGATAGGGCGACGATCCGTTCGGCGCGGTACTTCTCAGAGAACAAGTTCACAGTAGTGTTGTCACTCGATCGGATGGTCTACCAATCAGGTGGCAATCCGTTAGAACTGGCTATCCATTGAACATGTTGAAAATTATTTAAGTGTTGAAGTTCCAAACATCACATGGTCGGATGGTCGTTCGATCGGATGGCAATCCGATCGGACGGCATTCCGTTCAACATTCAGTCCTTTGAATAATCAAATAAAAGTTTAAGTTTTGAACCAAGTGTAAGCCGATCGGACGGCAATCCATCCCAACGGCCTGATCGTCTTTGACACTTGACTGTTTTGATAAGTTTTGCGGTTTTGATCGAGACGGTGAGATAACGTGCTAAACAACAGAACCTCGTCAAGACCCTAGTGAGCGGATCGAACAGAAATCACCCAGATCCGACCCGTTCACTGGTTCGTGACAGTTGTTCATGTTTAACCCGAAATCGGTTGTCTCTTTGGTAGAAACAATATCTTGGACCAACACATCACTAAGAAGGAGTTGAAGATCAGAACAAGCTCCGACTCTTTGAGTGCATTGAGTGTAAAAGAGTTGAAAGAAAGTTAGAGAACCATCTTTCAATCCTTTTAACCATGGATCTGTGTAGATCTATGCGAAAACGTTGTTGATTCATGTGGAAATCCTTCAGATCTGAGTTGTCTTGGTGGATTGAGGTCAAAACTTGAAGTTCATAAGAACTCCATGATGACATCATCATAGAACACCTCAAATCTAGTGATTTCATGGTTAAAAGTTAAGATTCAAAAGAGAAAAAGGTGAAGGAGTGCGTGTAGATCATAGAAGTACAGGATTTAGGTTGAAAACTTACAAGAATCGCAAGAAATCGAGAGAAAGGAGAGCTTGAGTGCGGCTGGGTCGAGTGAGAGCTGTCACATCAAGTGATGTGACAAGTGAGGGTATTTATAGGGTTTCCCAAAAAGGAAAGTGCAAAGGGTCGAGTGGGTCACCGATCAGATGATTGTCCGATCGGATGGCAATCCGATCGGTTGACCATCCGATCGAGTGGCTCCGACGATTTGAGTCTTGGCGTTTCGTTTCGTGCGTTGGGTTTGCGATGCGTTTCGAGTGAGTGATGCGATAGAATTACCCATTAGTTACACAATTAATCCCAACTTCTATATCTAACATACAATCACTATAATTAACTTGCGTTTAACGTCTGCGATTCAATTGCGATAGCGTTGCGATTGCGTTTCGATTAACCACCACAAACATAACATAATTAAACATGCACAAGTAACACATAAAGATCACACACACGTAAAAAAATATCCAGAATGCATAATTCGAGTTGCGAATGCGACTTCGATGCGATAAGCGATAAGCGATAAAACATGCGATAAATAGCGATTACACCTCGATTATTAACATGTACTCCACATAATACAACTAATGCGATAAAATAAATAGATTATCTACAAGTCAAAGAAGTCAAAACAGTAGTTGAGCAAGGTGTGACAGATCGCGATTAGCAATCTTTTCTTCCTTTGACTTCAATCTTGACTTTGACTTTGACTTTCGAAACACGGGGTGTTACAGCGAAGGCTTACGTAGGCACGTCGACACACCCGATAAAAGGTTCGTAAAAATAACTTTTTTTTAAGTTTATATTTTTATTTTTTTGTAACATATTTTATAGGTAATAATCAAACGGGTGAGGTGTTTTGGAAGGCGGTTTTGGCGAAGTTCCTTGAGCTAATGGACCAAGGCCCGTATCGAGATGTCGATTCAGTGTCATCTAAGTGGCGAAAAATGAGCGGGTTTGTCAATAGGTTTTGCGAAGAATATAATAAAGTATGTGGAAGTGGGCGTCGTAGCGGGATGAGCGACGATGATGTGTTCAAAAAGGCGTTGGATCTTTACACGTCGAACAATGGTACCACGTTCGGGCGTGGGAAATTATGCGAGCACACCCAAAATGGGTGCCGATTCCGAACGAGGTGGAGATGGCGAAGCGCCAAAGGACATCGGAATCCGGTTGTTATAGCGCCGACGGATCGGATGCGAGATGTCACATAAACTTAAACGATGACGCCGAGTTCGACGAAGAATGATACGCCGTACATGAAGCGGAGCGTCCCCCGGGCCGGGATAAATCAAAGAAGGAGCGGGCGAAGGAGAAAGAAAAGCAAAAGGTCGACCCGAAGATGGACGAGTTTATGACACAATTTAAAACGTACACCGAGGTCACGACCTAAAAGGCGAGGGCGAAGGAGCGGGCCATCGAAGAAAAGTCACGGGTTGCGGGAGAAAAGTTACGTATGGCGGGAGAAAAGATTCGATTGTCTGATGATAAGGTTCGGCTCAAGGAGTGAGAAATATTAACGATGGATGTTGATAGTTATCCCGAGCCGAAACGTTCGACTTTGATTAAACTACAAAACGACATCATGAAGAATCATCAAAGTGGTTGATTTTTTTTAAGTTTATGTTCTTTTTATTTATTAGGATTTTTTTAAGTTTATGTTTTTTAAGTTTATGTATTGTTTTTTAATATTAATGAAAATAATTTCTTAATTTATTTGTTAAATGTTAAAAAAATGGAAGATTAAAAAAAAAGAAATAAAAAGTGGTGGGGTAGGATCATCCTCCCATTTCCACTAAATTTGTGGGATGGACCATCCTCCCAAGGATGGTGATGTGGCGCCTAGGTGGCGGATCATCCCCCTTTGGAGGATCATCCCTATACCATGTAGCCTAAGGCTAAGGGGTATGGGGACGGTCCCTCACCCCGTCTTGGTTCGGCTACGCCGGCACACCACGCCGGCCCCCCTCCGTCCCGTCCTGAGCGTCCACTTCTTGTCGTTTGCGATGAACCAAACATGTGGGCCCCCAAGTCAAAAGTAGCCGTTAAAAAAAATTAAATTCGCATTTATTTCAAAATATCCAACGGTTATTTAAAAAAAAATACACAATTCACTCCCACTTTTATAAATATTCACATCTTTTACACCTTTTTTCACAACTTTTCACCCACTACAATCTCATATCTCTCTCACATTTTATAAACCCTCTTCCCTTTTTATAAAAACTCATCTATTTTTATACCATTTTTTACCAGCTACCACCCCATCTCTCTCTAAAAAATTATCATGGCTTCACATTCTTCCATTTCTTCAATTTCTTCCATCTCTTCATCATCTTCGTCTACGTGGTATTCATCATCTTCGGAAGAGGATGCTATTATGCACAACATGATTATGAACGCGGCTCAGGTCTTCATGGCGGGTGATGAAGCGTCGTCCCAACGGCTAACTAGACGAGCAAAATTAAACCGAGACCAAGAAGGTATTTTACTATTTTTTCCTTATGTTTTATATAGATTTGAAAATGTATTTTATAATTAATTTCATTTATGTTTCGTTTTAAATTTATAGCCGCCCACGTTAAGCTAGTAGCCGATTATTTTGCCGACGAACCCGTGTACCCAGCCGAGATTTTTTGACGTCGGTTCCGCATGAGTCGTCCACTATTTTTACGTATCGCAGGCGACATGGCCCAGTCTAATCCGTTTTTTACACTGCGAAACGACGTTAGGGGGCTAAGGGGTTTCAGTAATTTACAAAAATGTACGTCGGCCATTCGCCAACTGGCATACAGTTACGCACCCGATGCATTAGACGAGTATATAAGGATGTCTGAAAGAACCGCACGTTTATGTTTGCAGAAGTTTTGCGAATGGGTTATCAAATTGTATAGCAAGAGATACTTGCGGAAACCGAACGCAAACGACGTTCAAAAATTATATCAAGCACACGAACAGAGACACGGTTTCCCAGGAATGCTCGGGAGCATTGATTGCATGCACTAGCCGTGGCAGAACTGTCCAGTTGCCTGGCAAGGTCAGTATACTACGGAAGATCATGGACATCCGACTATTATTCTAGAGGCTGTTGCGTCACAGGATCTCTGGATCTGGCATGCTTTTTTCCGTCTACCTGGTTCGCTCAATGACCTTAACATCATATACCAGTCATAGATATTTGAGGATGTAGTGGCGGGTACAGGTCCAGACACAAGTTTTACGGTTTCGGGGGTGGAATACAGGCGAGGTTACTACCTAGCCGATGGAATATACCCAACATACTCGACAATCGTTAAAACTATTCCGCACCCGACAAACGAAAAAAGAAAAAAATTTGCGAAGTATCAAGAGAGTGCGAGAAAAGATATTGAACGGGCTTTTGGTGTTCTACCAAAAAAATGGCAAATCATTGAACATCCAGCACGTTCGGCTACACCCAGGAGGTTACGACACATTATGTATGCTTGTATCATCCTTCATAACATGGTTATTGAAGACGAAGGTAGAGCGATATGCGAGTACGACGAAAACGCGTCTACTGGAAATTTTGTTCCAGTTAGTGGGGAACAACAAGATTTGAACATGTTCGCTCTACGTAACGAGTACACACATCATAACCTACAAGCGGACTTGGTGGAGTACATTTGGAACAACGCTCAAAACGAACCCGACCACGACATGGAAGAAGAAGACTAGTAGCTTATTTTAATATATTAGGATTTTTAAGTTTATGTTTTTTTTAAGTTTATTTTTTTTAAGTTTATGTTTTTTTTTAAATTTATTTTTTAAGTTTATTTTTTTTTAAGTTTATGTAATGTTTTTAATATTAATGAAAATATTTTATTAGTTTATTTGTTAAATGTTAAAAAAAGTAGAAGATTAAAAAAAATAAAAAAACATAAAAGTGGTGGGGAGGACTATGACTCGGACCATCCTCTCATACCCTCTAGTTTTGTGGGATGGACCATCCTTGGGAGGACTATGACGTGACGCCTACGTGGCGGATCATCCTCCCTTGGAGGACCATCACTGAAGAAACAGTGATCTAATTAAGGTATTAATTAGAGGGGTTCATGTTCCTATCATAGTGGTTAATCTTCTTTGAGGTATTTGAGCTCCGACTGGTTAATCAACCTGCAAAACAGAACACCGTTACTCGTTAAGAGGGGAATGTGGGGGTTTCCCTCTTAACCGGGCTCCGGCGTGAGAATAAGCAACTGCTTTGAGAGTAATTAAGTAGTTAAGAGTAAGAGCCGAGAGAATAGAATGAATAACCTGAGGAATGAAGGTCTCTATTTATAGCCGGAGAGGTGTAAGAGGTTGTGGGCTGATGGGCCTTGGGCCAGGAACGGACAACAACGAATATGCTCTTTGCCTCGCTGGCCTCGACTGCTTAGTGGCTTTTAGATGCTCGTCGGTGCTGGCGCACCTTAATTGGAGCCACGTGTCATTGTTGTCGGCCTTGTTGTCCCTTCTGTCATCAACAGACAAGTGGAGATCGTGGGACAGTTGTCCCCGTCTCTTGATTGGTGCCATGTAGGCGTCCTTGTGTGCTTATCGTCAGAAGATCGTGGCGCACGATTGAACAGAGCCTGCTGGACGCTCATTGGCTCTTTTTACTGCCACTTGTACCCTGTGTACCTCTGTAGGTAACAGCGCGTCTTCCTATGGAGAGGATTTTGTTTGGTGGCAACTAACCCGCGCGGGGTTAGTGTGCTCACTTATACCATTGTTTTTATACTAAGTGTTGCTATCTGAGTTTATTATGTGCTCTTCCTCGCGCGGGGGTAAGTCACAATGTGATGTGAGCTGCGCGAGGTTGTTATTATCGAGTTGTTATGCTAAGGAGTATGGTCTCACGTGCAACCTGTTATGAGGTTTGCGCGACTTTTTGGGACCATACCCCTTCAAGTCCCCCCAGTCCAGTGCTGCACCATGCGCAACGCAAGTGGTTGGAGCTCTGGACTTAATAAAAATAAGAGAAGGGAAATTGTCCTTTTGGTCCTGACTTGTAAGGCGCATGTAGAAAACTGTTGTTTTCGATGCGCAGGTACTAGGCAGGTGTCGAGTGATTTCTTGTTTGTCCTTTTAAGCGCGCGGGGTTATAGTGGTTTACGTATATCTGGCGCGACTCATATGACTTCTGCATGAAGTTACTTGCATGTTTTATGGCGGGAAACTTCGAAATTTGAACTTCTGACAGGTTGGTGAGATAAGTCGCTGAGGGCGACGTTTGAGTTGACCCCTGGCACGGGTGTCATCATGCCGCCTGCGGCGGTTGCACTTCATGTCAGGAGAGTGAGGCCCACGCGCGCGTGGTAACCGTCACTCCTGGTTTCCCGCTTGACGTGGCAACCTCCTGTTGGTTAGCCTAGCGGCGAATTCGGCACGGTTACCCATCGCATTAAATGCGATGGGTATATATATCCGAAGAGAAAGGTGAGAGATTCACTTTCTCTTCGTTTCTTCTCCAATTTCCTCTCAAAAGGTCTTTGAATCTTCAAAGTGTTCTTCATCTTCTTCAAGATCTCTTCAAATCTTCAAACTTTTCTTCGTTCGTTTTTCCAGATCCTTCTAAAATATGAGTGAGGAGCACCAAGAGGTTCCTGCTAGTGAGGAAGGACCGGTTCCAGTCCTTAGATGGGACCTAGGTTTGTTCGAACAGATTGTTCGGAGCTTCAGATTCCCACCGGAGTGGGACGCCCGGTATCCGGCTCAGGGCCAAACCGCGGCTGATGCCCCACCCGGCTATATTACCCTTTATGAAGATTTCTTTCTTCAGGGTAACTTCCGGCTGCCGGCGACCAATTTTCTGGGTAGTATCCTCTCTTACTACAGGTTCCACATATCTCAGATGAGTCCACCTGGGATGGTGAGGGTGAGACATTTCGAGTTCTTATGTCAGTCTCATGGCATCGAGCCATCCGTAGACAAGTTTCGATCCTTTTACCAACTGCAAAGGACGATGGGGTTTTTTTCGTTTGCGAGTCGTGGTGCGGCGAAGAAGATCTTGTTGAATCCACCCAAGAGTTTCCATGATTGGAAACCCAAGTTCTTCTTCATCAGGGAAGAAGTTGTGCCGGTTGCTATGACCTTTAGGGAATGGACTGAGGCCATACCCAAGGAAGATCTGCCGATCCCAAAAACGGCTTTGTGGTACCAGCAGCTGACCCCAACCCCTAACCGGGTGTTTGGGGAAAATGTTCTAGTTGCAGCAAGGATGAGTGACCAGTGGTCACCTAGCAGTAGGGAAGCTCCCGTTTTAAAGCTTGGCGATCAAGGTTAGTCGTTTTCCTGTTTTTTGTCTAAGATTTCTTTGATTATTACTTACGTACCTCCGTTTATAGAAGCGCAACTTTACCAAGCTGCCTTCTCTACTTTTGGAGGCTCCATGGGCGTTCGCCCAGTGCGCGATGATGAAGAAAGCTGGTATGACCAGATTAAAGGGAACTTCATGTTTCCAGCTGCTGATGCCTTCGCTTCGCCGCCAACTGCTACTGAAGGTGCGCAATATCCAAAACCTCGTCCATTGCGCTCTGTGACTCTCGCTGGGAAAGAAACTTTCTATCTTTCCAGCGAGGAGTCCGTAGGATCTTCCAGCGGCGAGCTAAGCTCTTGGTCTAAAATATTTGCAGGTGTGTTGCGCGACTTGGGGATTGACCCAGAGGAGAAAAAGAAGAAACCGGTGAAGAAGAAGAAGAAAGCGGAGCCGGAGGTGACCAGCAAGGGCACTGGCCCTAGTCGCGCAACAGCTGCTGCTGGCAAAGGTACTCTTCGCCTTCGTCAACGTGACTTGGATGATTATGTGATCATCAGTGACTCATATGAAGGTTTATCACATGTAGCTAAGGGAAAAGCTGGTGCTGGTGGGTCGAAGAGTTCCGGGAGCGCGGGTTCTCGCAACCCTGAAGCTGGCGCGACTCCGTCTTTCCCAGAGGATGAAGAGGTGGAAGAGGAAGATGCTGCTGCTCGACTTATTGGGCGGAAAAGGGGTAGGAGCGAGGCTACAACTGGTGTGGCTTCCGCGCCTCAATCTGTTGTGATCCCTGCGATAGGGAAGACGAGCAGGCTGCGCTCGTTGTATCAATTTTCTCCTGGTATGTTCTTTTCTTCTCTTTTCTTCTCTCAAAGACTTTTTTGCTTACACTTGTCTTATTTTGCAGAGATCAAGAAGAAGACCCCTGAAAAGGCGGTTACATTCAGTGAGGCGGGAGTAAAAAGGCCCAAGATAACCGTTAAGTCCACTGACGCTGTAGCTCAGGACGCCGCGAAGGCGGCTGAGGCGCAGCGAAAGGTGGAGGAGGCGCGTAAGAAAGAAGAGGAGAAGAGAAAGAAAGAAGAAGAGAAGAAGGTAGAGGAGGAGAGAAAGAAAAGAGAGGAGGAGGAGAGGAAGAAAAAGGAGGAGGAGGATAGGAAGCGGAGGGCGGAGCAGGAGAGGTTGGCTGAGGTGGCCAGGAAGCAGGCCTTGGAGAAGGAGGTAGCGGCGAAAAAGGCTATGGATCAGTCTTTGAAGTCTCCAGGTCCTGAGGTCACCAGGCCAACCAGCACCGGCCCTGTTCTCACTTCGAAAGGGTCTGGCCGCTACTCTTCTAGCGGCGCGAGCTCCGGTGGAGCTGGGGGTTATAACCCTAATGTGATAGGGGCGAAAGATACCGTTGGAGATATCTACTACAAGACATATACTGAAGAAGAGCGCGGTGATGTCCTCCATCAAGCCCCCTGGAGCTTAAAACAGAAGGATACTTTTATTGAGTTTGGCGCTTCGCGCGAATGGTTTTTGAATTCCTTCCCCCCTGGTGAGGTCAATCGGCAAAGGGCAAAACCCCATGAGATGTTATATCGTACTTATATTCTTGGGGAGGCCAATGCCCGCGCTGCCAACCACCAGATCGTTCGCGAATGGCGAACGATGGTTCGGGAGCGCGCCGACTGGGAGGCTTATCGCGAGCGTATGCTGAAGCGAATTGCGGAATTTGAGAAGTCGAAAGCTGCGTTCGACGAAGAAAGAGCCAAGTTTGAGGCTGACAAGAAGGCGGAGGAGTGGGGCCGCGAGGGGCTGCAGAAAAAACTCCACAATGTTGAGGAGCAACTGGCCAAGGAGAAGGCCGAGTTCAAGCGTATATGCGCCCAAGACAACGAGCGTACTTATGCTCTACGACAGAAGATCGTTGCTCTTGAGGCTAAAGTTGCGGACTTGACCTCAAAGGTGGAGGAAGCGCAGGGTGAAAAAACTGCCAAGCAGCAGATGGAGGTTAGTTCTACTGATTCTCGCTCTTCTTTTTGTTTATGAGATTTCTCTAAGTCAATTCTCAAGGCGTTTGTCAATTTTTAGGTTGAGCTGACTGAAGCCAAGGTGCAATTGTCTAACAAGGACAAGGATCTCCATGCCAAGGACGTTGAGATAGCGGAACTCAAACGTCGCTTGAATGAGCAAATCGACAGATGCGAGTCCTTGGAGATTGACCTTGAGGCTGAGAAGGTCAAGGCTGCTGATGCTGAGGAGGCGCGTGCTGTGAGCACTGCCGCGCTGAATGTGGCTCAAACCAACTATTCTGAGGCTCAAGGTATCGTCGATACACTTGTCTCAGAAGCGGAGTGGATGCGCACTCGTGGAGTAGTGTTGGTAAGTGCCTTGTGCTTTTTTCTTATGTTGATTTGAAGAGTTTTTTCTTTAATGCTTATCTTTTGTTGAAGGTTGCCAACTCCATCCTGAATGCAAACGAGCTAGATCGCGCCGTGGTGGCTCTGACAGATGCGGCGCGAGCGGTGGGTCATCGAGGAGGCTACCTGGAGTGTGCTGATCATGTTGAGCAAATGCTTGGGCAAGAATTTGACACAAGCCATTGCTCAGTAACAGAACGTGCCGATGCTGCGCTGGCAAGTGCTGAAAATTCCTATGACAACCTCTCCTTGCCTATCATGGAGTTGGTTGTCGAATCGTTAAAGAAAGACGACTGGTGCCAGCGTCTTAAGGCAATCCTCGATCCACCGGTTACCGTCGAGTTGTCCGACGAAGAGCCAGTTGGTGATGATGGCGGTGATGGTGATGATGATGGCAACGATGATGATGGTGAAGATGACGGAGATGATGGTGATGATCGTCGCGGAGAGTAGGAGAGTTTGTTGAGTAGTTAGTTGGTAGGCATTTGTGCCTTTGTAACTTTTTTGAATATTCTTATGTATGATGCTGCGCGGTTGCGCAAGTTGTTAATGGAACATTTTGTTTTTTCCGTTGCAATTATTGCATTGTTATAAAACTTTATGCTAAATTAGCTCGAATAAATGGAAGCGTTTTGTAAGTATTTAGGTGATCGTCCGGTCTCGCGCTTTGTTTGCGGAGGACCTTGGAGGTGGTTTGAGCCGTCCTGAAATGCTGTAGTGTTTTCGCGCTAATCAAAAGTTTAACATGCATTTGTAACGAAAAAATGTAATAGAAAAACATGTCGTGTGTTTTCATTTAAGTCGGAAGTTGGCTTTTAGGCCTTCATACATATTTGCCAATGGCTCGTAGCCGGCATAGCGAATTGAAAAATGGCGCAAGGCCCAAAAGATTACATATAGCATTTGCGCAATTGTTGCGCATTCCAAGTTCTTGGTAAGATGTGGCCATCTAGGGTGCGCAATTTGTAGGCCCCTTTGCCCAGGACCTCATGAATCAGATATGGGCCTTCCCATTTAGGTGCCAATTTCCCTGGGCGTTCCGCATTTGATGCTTCGTTGTCGCGAAAGACGTACTCCCCTGGATTGAAGGTACAAATGCGAACCCTTGTGTTGTAGTACCTTTCCAGCTGGGTTTTGTACTTGGCCTCTCTGATTCTCGCGATTTCGCGTCTTTCTTCTAACAGGTCCAAGTCTAGGCGCCTTTCTGTTTCATTGTCAACCGTGTTGACCATTGTCATGCGTGGCGAGGGCATGCCAATCTCCGCTGGGATTACCGCCTCTGAGCCATAGACCAGACTGAAAGGGGTTTCGCCGGTACTTGTCTTTGGCATGGTCCGATGAGCCCATAAAATGCTTGGGAGCTCATCGACCCATCCGCGCCGTCTTGTCCCTAATCTGGCCTTTATCCCTTCGACGATGCATTTGTTCACACTTTCCACTTGTCCGTTGCCTTGTGGGTGCGCAACGGAGGTGAAAGTGTGTTCAATGTTCATCTCCTTCATCCAGTTCTTAAGATCGTCCGAAGCAAAGTTGGTGCCATTGTCTGTCACAATCTTGAGCGGGAGGCCAAATCTGCATATGATGTGTTCCCATATGAACTTGCGCACAACCATAGCCGTGGTGGATGCAAGGGCTTTGGCTTCTACCCACTTTGTGAAGTAGTCAACGGCTACTATGATGGACTTTACAGCACCGGGTGCATCCGGGAAGGGTCCCACCATGTCAATTCCCCATTGTTGGAAGGGCCATGCGGTGGACACGGGAATGAGATCGTTTTTAGGACGCAGCGTTTTTGGAGAGTGTCTCTGGCAAGAGTCACACTTGCGGATCTCCTTCATTGCGTCAACATGCATACCAGGCCAGTAGTAACCGGCGCTCATGATCTTCGCGACAACCATCCGTGGTCCGGAGTGAATGCCGCAAATCCCTTCGTGGATTTCCCTTATCAAATAATTCGCGTCCTGGGGGTCCACACAGCGCAGTAGTGGTCCCAGGAAGGATTTTCGGTACAGGATACCGTCATTCATTTCGTACTGTAGGGCTTTGGTTTGGACCTTTCTTGCTTCCGCTTTGTTCTCGGGAAGCACCCCTTCTTGCAAGTATTGGATGATGGGGGTCATCCACGATGTTTGCCCTGTTTCGATCACATTCACCTGTCGCAGCAATACTGACGGGTTCTTGAGTACCTCTATCCTTACATCCTTGGCGAGATGTTGAAAGGAAGTCGAGGCGAGTTTGCTCAGGGCATCTGCGGGCTTGTTTTCTGAGCGATTGATATGTATGACTTCGTGGGTTTTGAATTGTTGGAGCAATTTTTTCGCTTGTTCCAGATATAAAGCCATGACTTCTCCCTTTGCGTCGTATATGCCATTCACTTGACTGGCTATCAGGAGTGAATCAACATGTGCGCGCAAGTTTTTTGCTCCCATCTTGATGGCGAGGCGTAAGCCTGCCAGAAAAGCCTCGTACTCAGCTTCATTGTTGGTGTTTTTGAAGTCGAGCTTAATGGCGTAAGTAAACTCGTGCTTTTCTGGGCTTACTAGACGTAAACCTGCTCCCGCGCCATCTTCATTTGATGCCCCGTCAGTGTAAAGCATCCAAGTTTCCTCTGTTGTGTTTTCCTTGGGAGTCTCTATCATTTCGCATTCCTTGATCTTATCAGCCGGCACTTCTGTGATGAAGTCGGCGAGGACTTGCCCCTTAATGGCTGGGCGCGGCCTGTACAAGATGTTATGGCCGCCCAGTTCAATGGCCCATTTTGCCAACCTGCCTGATGTCTCAGGCTTCTGAAGTATAGTGCCAATGTGGAAGTTGGTAAGCACAGTTATCACATGGCCTGTGAAGTATCGGCGTAATCTTCGGGAGGCGTGTAGTAGCGCAAGAACCAGCTTTTCCATTGTGGAATATCTTGTTTCTGGGTCTGTGAGTACCCTGCTGACGTAATAGATCGGGGTTTGCACACCATTCCTGTCTACCAACAATACTGACCCTACTGCCTTATCCGAGGAGGACAAGTACAGCACAAGGGGCTCTTTTTCAAACGGTGCCGTCAGCGTAGGGAGTTCGATCAGACACGCTTTCATTTGTTGAAAAGCTGTTTCAGCTTCCAGGGTCCATTTGAACTCTTGCTTCTTTACACAATTGCGCAACGTGCTAATGAAGGGATACGACTTTGCGGCGTGATTGGAGAGAAAATGATTTAGCGCGGCCAGCCGGCCGGCTAGTCGTTGCATTTCCTTGATGTTTCTTGGTGAGGGCATTCGTTCTATAGCTTGTACCTTCTCTGGATTCACCTTGAAACCGCCGTTTGTGACTATGAAGCCTAGAAACTTCCCTTCTTCCATGCCAAAGGAACACTTGGCTGGATTTAGCTTCATATTTACGCTGCGCAATGAGTTGAACGTTTTTTCGATGTCTTTTAACATTTGGTCCTCCTCGGGACTTTTCACCACTAGATCATCGATATAAACCTCAATGTGCTTTCCGATGTCACCTGCGAAGGTTTTGTCCATCAAGCGTTGATAAGTCGCGCCTGCGTTCTTCAGACCAAAAGGCATCTTTGTGTAGCAGAAGATTCCAAGGTCTGTTCTGAATGCTGTCTTGTCTTCATCTTCTAGCTTCATCTGCACTTGATGGTATCCTTTATAGCAATCCAGAAAGCACTTCCATCGGTATGGCGCGAGAGAATCAATTTTTTTATCGATCTCAGGCAAGGAATAGCAATCCTTTGGGCACGCCTTGTTGAGATCAGTGTAGTCCACGCACATGCGCCATCCGCCATTTGATTTTTCTACCATCACAGGGTTCGCGACCCAGCTTTGGTATCTTACCTCTCTCAGGATTCCAGCCTTGAGCAACTCACATACTTGCTCATTCATCGCTTTTGTCTTATCCGCGCCTAGGCTGCGCCTTCGCTGGACTTTTGGTTCTACAGAAGGGTACGTGTTTAAGCAATGCTCAGTTATGTTGCGCGGGACGCCGGTCATGTCTGACGGGGTCCAGGTAAATATATCCATGTTGCGGAACAGCAGTTGCTTTAAATGTTTTCTGATGTCTGACGAAATGGCGTGGCCAATTGTCACTGTTTGCTCTGGGTACTTGCGGTTTAAGACCCATTTTTCTGGCTCGGTCGTAGAGACCTTCGCCGCTTTTGTTGGGCGCAGCTCTTCAGTTGACATCACTTCTTTCTTGGCGTATATGATTGCGACGCCTGTCTTGGTAGGAAAACCTATGGCAGAATGAGGTGTTGAAGTCACCATGTTTAGTTCGCCTTGTGTTTCCCTTCCAAGAAGCACATCATGCCTTGATTTCACTGGCATTACCATAAAGTTCACATTTGTTGTTCTTGAATGTTTCCCGTCAGAGAGCGTGACAGGGAAACTGATTTGGCCGAGAGGGAAGACCATTTCATTGCAAAAGCCGGACAAAGGATAATCGACTGGCTCGAGTCTCGCTTTGTCTTCTTCATCGAATTGATTGAAACATTGTTCGTAGATGATGTCGGCTGTGCTTCCTGGGTCGATGAAGATGTACTCTGTTTCATAGTGACCAATTATACCAGTAATGACGACGGGTCGTGTAGCGCGAGGACCGCCGCGCACTACTGGGAATATGACTTGCTGTTCTTGCCAAGAAGGCTCGTAGGGCCGTTTGCCTTTTTCTCTCGCGGTGTATCTTGGTCCGTTGACCATGTGAGTCTCTAGCCGTCTCACCTTTTTGTGGCTGCCTTCATCGTGACGCTGGAGCTGACGGGTGTCCTTGCGCACATTCTTCACTAAATGGCTTAGCTTGCCGCTTTTGAGCGCTCTTTCGATTTCCTGGCGCAAACTGTAGCAGTCATCGGTCAAATGCCCCGAGTCTTTGTGAAAATCGCAGTACAAGTTAGGGTCTTGCCCTTTCTTGTTTGTCATTGGCCTTGGCGCCTTGAAATCGACATTCTCCGTCATCAATACCTCCTTTGGAGTTTTTGTGAGCGGAGTCCAGTGTTTGTCACGGTTGTCGTCTCTGACTGCTTTCTTGTAACCGATTCGGTCAATCGTATCTCGCGCATCTTCTCTGTAACGTGGCCTGTCGTCACGGCCTCTGGGTCTTTCAGACTTCCAATCGTTGTTTTTGTATTTGTTGCGCTTGTTATTGTTGTCGCGCGGCCTCTCGTTTGCTCTTGAGAATCGGTCCTCGGAATAATAACCCTTTCCACCAGCAAGGGATTCCTCGGTTTGCGCGACGATCTTCGCTGCTTCCATCAGCTTATCCCACTCTTTTGGCATCCCATCTTTGCCTGTGATGGTTCTAATGAGGCTATCACAGCGTATAGCCTTCTTGAAGTGGCAGCGCATGAGTTGCTCACTGACGCCGCCAATCTCTAAACATTCCTTGTTGAAACGCGTGATGAAGTCCTCCAGACCTTCACCATCCCTTCGCCATATATCTTCTACTTCCGTCGTATCACGCTGATAGCGACGTTGTTGGCTAAAGTAGCTTAAGAACTGCGTCTTGAAATCTGTCCATGACTTAATCTTCCCGGGCGGAAGGCTGTCAAACCAGGCGCGAGCCGCTCCGGTAAGCGTTTGAATGAACAGGTGGCACCACATGGGCATGTTCCAACCTCCCATGCAGCCCACACTCGTGAATGTTCTGACGTGGTCGTCTGGGTCAGTCAACCCATTGAATTTCCCAACGGTTGGGGGTAGCTTCTCTCGTGAGAGTGGTGCGAGTGCGATTTTCGGGATAAACTTGGAGTGTTCCGCAGCTTCCGCTGGTCTGTATGCCAGGCGGAAATCTCGTTCAGCCTCTTCTGTATAGCCAATGTGTTGTCTTGGCTTATAGTACTCATGGTTTTTTGGTAAACGATTAAAGACTGATGACTCTTCATCACCTTCCCATGTAGGATCATATGGGTCGGTTTCTTCCCATTCATTGTTCATGTTGCGCGGCGTAAGCCGGCTGTGAACAGGGCCTCGTTGAAGGTTCGACGGATACTCGTAGTAACTATCCGTTTCCCCTCTTGTATCGCGCGTGTCTTGTACGCTTAAACGTCTTGTAGGGGGAGGCCTGTTGGTTCTGCCTTGTATGTTGGCTGGTGGTGGCATTTGGCGTATCCCCTGACTCGGAGGGGTGACCAAGGACGGTTCTGCCGTCAAAACCGCCTGCTGCGCGATGAGCGATTGGTATGCTGCATTGATAGTGGCGATGTTCTTGGCATACCACGAGGCTGGGGTTTCGCCCTCTGGTAAGCCAAGTAATGCAGATACATTTTGAGGTGGCGCTGGGTTGGACGGTCCTTCGCCGTTGTTACCTGGGGTAACCATTTGTGTGATACGGGTAACGCTCCCGCGCTGACCCCCCGTGTTGGTGATCTCGACTTCACCTATTTCTTCGACTTGGGCTTGGAGGTTTTGGACTCCTTCACCCAAGGCCGTGTTAGAGTTGGCTCCGAAGCCGAACTCTGGAAAGATTCCTTGACCAGTCATAGTCGAAGGATGAAAAGATGTCAAAGGCTCAAATAAAGAAGATGAGGGTGGTTATAGAAAAAATCGGTGGGCGCCAATGAAGAAACAGTGATCTAATTAAGGTATTAATTAGAGGGGTTCATGTTCCTATCATAGTGGTTAATCTTCTTTGAGGTATTTGAGCTCCGACTGGTTAATCAACCTGCAAAACAGAACACCGTTACTCGTTAAGAGGGGAATGTGGGGGTTTCCCTCTTAACCGGGCTCCGGCGTGAGAATAAGCAACTGCTTTGAGAGTAATTAAGTAGTTAAGAGTAAGAGCCGAGAGAATAGAATGAATAACCTGAGGAATGAAGGTCTCTATTTATAGCCGGAGAGGTGTAAGAGGTTGTGGGCTGATGGGCCTTGGGCCAGGAACGGACAACAACGAATATGCTCTTTGCCTCGCTGGCCTCGACTGCTTAGTGGCTTTTAGATGCTCGTCGGTGCTGGCGCACCTTAATTGGAGCCACGTGTCATTGTTGTCGGCCTTGTTGTCCCTTCTGTCATCAACAGACAAGTGGAGATCGTGGGACAGTTGTCCCCGTCTCTTGATTGGTGCCATGTAGGCGTCCTTGTGTGCTTATCGTCAGAAGATCGTGGCGCACGATTGAACAGAGCCTGCTGGACGCTCATTGGCTCTTTTTACTGCCACTTGTACCCTGTGTACCTCTGTAGGTAACAGCGCGTCTTCCTATGGAGAGGATTTTGTTTGGTGGCAACTAACCCGCGCGGGGTTAGTGTGCTCACTTATACCATTGTTTTTATACTAAGTGTTGCTATCTGAGTTTATTATGTGCTCTTCCTCGCGCGGGGGTAAGTCACAATGTGATGTGAGCTGCGCGAGGTTGTTATTATCGAGTTGTTATGCTAAGGAGTATGGTCTCACGTGCAACCTGTTATGAGGTTTGCGCGACTTTTTGGGACCATACCCCTTCAATCACCATGCCCTCTAACCTAAGACTTTGATTAACGAATGACTAACATTAGTATGTTTTATGTTAATTATCATGTTGTGTTTTATATTCATAGTAATACGATGGTGTGTTTAAAGTTTTTATGGAATGTTAGGGTTTAGATATTGTGTTTTAGTGATTTTCACTCTCCTATTTAAGTATTTTATGGCTGAAATTATGGTGTTTTACGACTTTATACACTTTATAGAAAAAGGGATTCGTAGCTGAACCCCACATTCTAACATAGTGATTTTATTCCCTCTATTCGTCCTTTTCTAAATGTAAAAGGCATCTTAGTGCTACCATTGGATTCGTCCAAACTCGCAATTGCACAAATTCTAAGAAATATATATGATTTACTTTTGACTTTTGTGTAAGATTTCTTCTTTTTGTAAAAAATATGTTGAATATGACAAAACTTTTGTTAAAAGAGAAAGCAAAGAACCAAGTTAACCAATTGCCTTTGTTATTAGTTTGGGAATCACACTTATATGAATAAATGCAAGTGTTTGATGTCTTTTTTAGTGAGATAAACACCTAATTACATACTAACTAGAATTACGACCAGCCGCAATGCGGCGGGGATTCTTTAGTTATAACTAAGTCGATTTAGGATGCGCACGTTATGTTGAACCTTTCAAACGGGAAAAAAATAGACGATGTAAAAACGTTCACCCACACACGTACGTTGCGTCGTGTTAACTCAAAATTTAGAACGAAACGTAAAAACGTTAAACCAAAGACGCACGTTTCGATGTGTTTAGTCACAAAATTTAGAACGAAGCATAAAGCGAAAAATTTGCGGAAAATGAAAATTATAAAGGGCCAAAGTTGAAAGTAAAAAAGGTTGTGAGCATAGATTTCAAAAGGTAAAAAGTTTTATGTTAAAAGTAAAAAAACAAATAGTTTTGCGTTAAAGGTAATTTATGAAATACATTTGAGTGAAAAGTAAAAAAATCAATTTTTTTTTAAAACCCTCAAAGCCAAGGTTACAACAACCATATGCATAACCATTTTTTCTTTGAAAAACTCCCAAAGCCAAGATTACAACACATCAGTAAAAAAAAAATCAAAGTTGTTAAATCGCAAAAGATGGAAACTTTTGAATTAGAAGTGAAAAATCAAATTAATCAAAGGGGTTAAATTGTATAAGATGAAAATTGTTGAATTAGAAGCGAAAAATCAAATTAATGAAAGGGGTTAAATTAACAAAGATTAAAACTATAAACTTAAATTGTCAAGATTAAAACTTTAAGATTAAAAATGAAACAAAGATTAAAACTTTAAATTTAAATTATCAAAGTTTAAAACTTTAGGGTCAAAAAGGAAAATTCCAATTTTTTTTGAAAAGCTCACAAAGCCAATTGTATAACTCTCATATGCATAACTTAGTAATTTGACAATTTTAAGTTCAAGTGATCTATATTTATATTTGATGTAGTGAGTTGTATCCATATGATTTAGTTATGTAAATCAGTGGATGATGACTCTTTTAAGGGTCAACTTGTGTTTTTTTAAAAATAATTATTTTATGATCAGAGTTGTCACTAGGATTCGGTTATCGACACGGTTAAAAGACAGTTAGCTTCTTGGAAGGCAAATGTGTTATCTATGGGTAGAAGGCTAACATTAATTAAATCGGTGTTAGCTAATTTACCGGTGTATTACTTGTCTTTATACAAAGCACCTAATAAAGTGACGGACCAGATGGAGAAGTTGATGAGGAATTTTCTATGGGCAGGTTCGACTGAAGATAAAAAGATGAGCTGGGTTGCGTGGGATACAGTGACAAAATCTAAGAAAAATGGTGGTTTGGGAATTACGAGATTAAAAGATGTTAACTTTGCTCTTTTGGCAAAATGGGCTTGGAGATATAAAATTCAAAAGGATAGTATATGGCGTAAAGTGGTGGAGAGTGTTCACGGGGGAAGGGGTAGATGGGATTTCATGCCTCTAAATCGTAGGTTTAACGGGTGCTGGAATTCTATTGTTAAGGTGGTGGCTAGGCGATCTTTTAAGGGGAAAAGTTTTAATAAGTTTATAAAGGCGAAGATTGGGAATGGCCGGTCGATTAATTTTTTGTCGGATTTATGGGTTGGGTCGACTGTGTTAAAAAGTAAGTGGCCTTGTCTTTATAATTTGGAACGTCAAAAAAGTTGTACGGTTGCGGATAGGCTGCGGGTGGTTGATGGCAGTATGAGGTTAATAACGGATTGGAAAAGAGGAATCTCAACAGTAGAGGAAATTTCCGAAATGCAAGAAGTCAGTTTTCTCCTCAATAATGTTTCGTTGTCAGCTTCCAAAGATTTGTGGTATTGGGGGGGACGAAGTAAAGGATGTTTTCTCGGTGGCTGCGGTGAAGCTATTGATTTGAGATGATGAAGAGGTTAGTCGTGGGCAACTTATGCGTTGGGAATCTTGGATCCAGATCAAAATAAATATTTTTGTTTGGAGAGCTGAGATGGACCGTGTCTCTACTAAAGCGGCTCTGATTAGAAAACGGATAAATATACAAGATGGTTTGTGTAGTTTATGCGACTCTGGGGATGAGGATGTGATGCATCTTTTCGTTTGGAGTTTGGACCGCAGTGGGACAATGGTGCAATATTATGCCTTTAATGGCTTTCGAGTTTAAAGATGTGCTGAGCTTTCATGAGCAAGTTTGAGGAGGTAAGTGGGCTAAAAATGTGGTTAGAGGGGTTGTTATGATTACCTGCTGGGCAATCTGGAAAGCTCGGAACGAGAAAGTTTTTCGGGGGTCAAGCCTGAGGATCGTAGACGTGGTGGCGTTGATAAAGTCATGGTCGTTTTTGTGGTTAAAAGGTAGGACTAAATTCTCTGATATTGTTTGGAAGGGTTGGATTCGTAACCCTATGTATATGTTGTAATTGTTTTTTTGGTGGCCCTTGTTTTGAGGGTACGTCCGGTTTCTAATGAAGTTTACTGTTAAAAAAAAAAAAAAAAACCTCATTGCCAGTTAGTCGCCAATTACCACCCGAATTTTTTGTTTTATCAATTTTGTAGCTTTCGGAGAATATATGAAAATTAATTTTACTAGATACTTTTAATGAAAGTAACAAATAGACGATCATTTCAAATCAACTCAATTGTTTACGATAAACATTCACAATAATTTTGACACGAAGAAGAAAGTAACAGTATAGACCATCAATTCAAATTAACTCATTTATTTATGATAAACATTCACAATAACTTTGACACGAAGACACAAGACATTTCAATACATAACGAGAAATATATAAATATAACGCATTTGATAAAAGATTTTGTAAGACACATATTTTTTTTAGAGAAAGCGCATACGCTCTATACTCTACGTATATTCACATTATTGTTATTTTTATTTTTTTTTTTTTGAATGGCTCAGCGGAACACACCTAGACGAAGTACCTCCGCCCCCCGGGATCGACCCCCGGGCCCCCCCTAAGGTCCAGCCCACACCAGCTTTCGACCGGCTGGTAGTCGACCCCTTAGCTCACCCGTGCGGGAAAACCGCTCTAGCCCGGGATCGAACCCGTGACCAGAGGGTAAAACCCTCACACCTCCACCCAGCTGAGCTGGGCTTCATTGGCTGTTATTTTTATTTAACATTATATTTCTTGTCAATATTTATGATTCGTATCTAGCTTTAGAGGACCACTGTCTCTCTTCTCTATATCAGCTGGCATAGGGTTACTTTCAAACACAGGCCCATATGATATCCCCTTTCTTTCTTCCCCTTGAAACAAAATACACTCTATTTATGGTGCTTCCTAAATATCTTCAAGACTTAAAAGTAAGAGTAAACTGTCATTTTGGTGCCTGTGGTTTGAGCATTTTTGTCATTTTAGTTCAAATCTCAAACATTTTACATCTGTGTCCCTGTGATTTGCATTTTGTTGTCATTTTAATCTAAAATTTAAAAACCCTATTTTTTGACTGTTGCAACCTCCTATTTTGTCTTTTAGTTCAGGGGCATTTTGGTCATTTTGCTTTTCATTTAACATTTTCTTAATTCAAAAACTTATATATATATATATATATATATATATATATATATATATATATATATATATATATATATATATATATATATATATATATATATATATAGGGAGAAGATCATGCGAGAACCACCTCTTATTGCGAGAACCGCGAGAACCAATGTGAACACAATCAAAAATGTCTAAAAATAGCTTAAAATAGCTAAAAATCACACAAAAAAAATTTTTTTTTAATATTTTTTATATAAAAATCGCTACTTTTCGAAGCAAAAAAAATTTTTTTTTTGCCCACTAGAAGTAGCGATTTGAGCATAAAAAATAAAAAATAAAAAAAATTTAGATTTTTTTTTATTTTTTTAGATTTTTTTTAGGTTTTTTAGGGGTTTAGTTTTTAGCATTTTAGCTGGGGGGGGGGGGGTTAGGTTTTTTGGGGGTGGGGGGAGGGGGGTTTAGGTTTTTTTTTTTTTTTTTTTTTGGGGGGGGGGGGGGGGTTAGGTTTTTTTTAGGTTTTTTTGGGGTTTTAGTTTTTAGCATTTCGCTTGGGGGGGGGGGGTGTTAGGTTTTTTTTTTTGGGGGGGGGGGGTGGGGGGTTTAGGTTTTTTAGGTTGTGGGGGGGGGGTGGGGGTTAGGTTTTTTTAGCTATTTTAGGTTGTGTTCATATTGGTTCTCACAACAAGGGTGGTTCTCGCATAAGCCCCTCCCTATATATATATATTATATTAATATACACACATACATAGCAGTTCATCTTCATCATCATCATCGACAACTTCAGCTCTCTCTCTCTCTCTCTCTCTCTCTCTCTCTCTCTCTCTCTCTCTTCTCTGAACTACCACCACACCACCCCCACCACCCCTACCACCGCATCATCCCCACCACCACCATCCCACTGCCGCCAACACCACCATCTCTCTCTAAAACCTGCACACACACACTCTCTTTCTCTCTCCAAACACCCATCTCTCTCTTCTCTCTCTCTGTAAAAAGATTTGTTAAAAGAAACGAGGCTCAGATCTGTAAAAAGAAACGAGGCTCCAACAACAAATCAAAACAAAAACCGATTTGTATAAAGAAACGAGGCTCAGATCTGTTTTACAATGGGAACAAGGAGGAATAACCGCCATGGCTGCAAACAGAGGTTGCAAGCGCACTTGCCCTCCTCCGATTCTGCCACGCCAAGCTGCGGAAAATCTCAAATGTTGACCCAATTTTGACTCGGATTAGGTGAAATCATCACAGCCTCGTGGTGAATAAAAGGACTGGGTTCAAGTTTTGATCATCCTGTTTGTTACAAAATCACCCTCAAGCACCTAAAACATTAACAAAATCACAGATCATCATCCATCATCTCTATCCCTTAAAGCTAACAAAATCACAGATCATCATCCATCACAAAATCATAGATCATCATGCGTCTCCCCTCCACCACAGTACACCCTCCACCACCGTCTCCCCTCCACCACCGTACACCCACCACCACCGTCTCCCCACCACCACCCTCTACCACCGTACACCCTGACAACCACCGCTTGCTCTTGCTCCAACCCATATTTAAACTGCCATTTTGTTCTGATTCCTCTTGCTCCAGCCCATATTTAACACCTCCATCAAAATCAAATCCCCAATAAATCTGCATCAAACGCGAATCGGAGATAGAAGAGAGAGAGTTGTATGTTTGGTTGTAAATATGGGGAATCGTAGTCGGGGTGGTGGTAGTTCAGATTGGAGGTGGCGATTTTGGATTACAGAGATCTGGGTTTGATCTAGGTTTGATTACAGAGATAGAAGAGAGAGAGAGAGAGAGAGAGAGAGAGTTGTATGTGTGTTTGTGTGTGTATATATATATATATATATATATATATATATATATATAAATTTGAGTTATAATAAATTTAAATGACCAAAATACCCCTGAGGATAAAGACAAAATAGGGGGGTTTAAGTTAAGGAATCTAGTCAAATTTGAAATTTGGACTAAAATGGCAACAAAATGCAAACCATAGGAACCCAGATGTAAAAAGTTTGAGATTTGGACTAAAATGACAAAAGTGCCCAAACCACAGGGACCAAAATGACAGTTTACTCTAAAAGTAAACTATGTTTTTCTTTAAAATTACTACAATACCCTCAACAATCTATAAGTTACATTATGAATTACACAAATTTATATTCATCTTTTATAAATGTGGTACCTCAAAACACAAATTTATATTCATCTTTTATAAATGTGGCACCTCAAAAAAAATAAAAAAAAAATCAAATATAATACAAGAATCTCAACCGAGCCAAACCAAACCAAACCTCACTTAAAGTAATATACGTTTTTCTTTGTAATTACTACAGTACCCTCTACAATCTTAGCTTAAAAACATTATATAACTTGCATTATGAACTATATTGATTTATATTTACCTATTATAAATGTGAGGCATCAAAAAGTTACAAATTTCAAAAGCTAATATAAAAATCTCAACCGAGTTGAACCAAACCAAACCAAACCATTCACACCGAATTGAACAAAATCAAATCGAACACGACAAATAGATCTAGAAACACACGCACACAGGGTCGGGCCTATTGTTCAAATGGGTGCATGAATGCATACGGGGCATGCACCGTCCTCACGAAAAGCCCTTTTCGACTCAATTAATTTTGTCGACGACACCAACAAACACGCTACAGTTGTACTGTCCCAACTTGTAAGGACCTTAGTCTCTCCTAACTTGTGAGGACCTTAGTCTCTCCTAAAATAAGACAAAAGGGACCCCTCTTGTTTTCCAAAATCAAGCACTCATTGTATCCCATTGATGTCAACAACCTCTTATTTCCTCTCCACAACGTTGTCACTACACAAAATCATCCAAGATTTTATGAATCATTTCATGTGTGTTTCTGTGCACACACAATGGAAGGACTTCCTATGCTAACTTGTCTCATACAACACACCTTAAAAACCCTTTGCACTTGTTCTTCATCAGAAGATAACACTTCTAACAAATGGGTTTACGCGGTTTTCTGGCGAATTTTGCCTAGGATTTACCCCCCTCCCAAGTAAAACAAACCGAAATCGCACTAAATAACTTGTTATGTTATTTCATGTTTTCTATGTGTTCTAATGGATCAAGTTTTCATTGTTTGGATGTAGATGGGACGTTGAAGGAGGCGTTCTTGATCGCGCCAAAGGAAACAAGCGAAACTGGTAACAAAGTTTGCACCCTTTTCGGTTATTATTAATCATTCACAAGTTTTTTACTGACCCTTTTGGTTTGGGAGTGTAGGATTCTTGTTTGGGAAGACGGGTTTTGCGATATTGATGAATGCGAGCGAGTCGGGAATGATGGATCATCAAAGGGTGGATTTGGAGCTGATATCTTTTTTAAACTGTCTCATGAGGTTTACAATTATGGTGAAGGGTAAGAAGAAAAAAAAACATGATGATCATATGTTTTTGACTCAAAATTAATGTGGTTCTATGGTGAAGATTGATAGGGAAAATAGCTGCAGATAATAGTCACAAATGGGTGTTTAAAGATGGATTAAATGAGCATGATCCTAGCTTTATTTCTTCATGGAATGCATCTATTGATCCTGTAAGCAAATAAAACTATTATTCATAACTTTTTATTATTATTTTTTTATTTAATTATTTTGTTAATTATGTATAAACAGCAACCAAAAGCATGGGAATTTCATTTCAATTCCGGGATTAAGGTTAGAACAATATTTTGATTAATATGCATGATTCGCAGTGGCGGACTCAGAAATTTTTTTCTGGGGACGCGGATGAAGGGTTCAACCATATTTTCAAGGGGTGCGATCGGGTTTTTTGCCTAAAAAAGACACTAATTTTTTTTTTCAAAGGGTGCGCCCGCCCACCCACCAGTAAAGGTAGGTCCGCCAATGATGATTCGGTCTAACCCAACATCTTCATGTCGCAGGCCTATAACATATATAGAACCCGGCCCGGCTAACATAATAATATAACAATTCAAGATGTATTTTTGTATGTAACAGACAATTGCAATCATATCTACTAGAGAAGGCATCATTCAACTAGGCTCTTTTGATAAGGTTGTGTTATGGTACAAAATTTAATTTATAAGCTACAAGTTATTGGTTATAACACATCATATGTTGACAGATTATTGAAGATCTGAATTTGGTATTAAGCATCCGGAGGAAATTCAGCTACTTACGTACCATCCCAGGGTTATTCTCAATTCAGAGACCATTTTCTACCGTACAACATTCTTACAACCCACTTAAGCATAAAAGTACTATTGGGCCGGATGAGGCCCAACAAGTAACTGGGTCAAAAGTCAACGTCCATGGTGGAGAAAGTGAACCTCACAAGGGTCCGATTTGGTCATTGGGTTCGGGTTACATAAACCAAGAAAGTGGCCCATCACTTTGGGCCATTCCACCCCTCTTGCCCTACAATTATGGATCTCATGATCACTTGGCCCGTATTCGCAACGATGGGGTTGATCAATCTGTAAGGGATAAGATATCTAGAGTCGAAGATCCGGGTGAAGAAGGGAAGTCGAGATGCTTGAACACTAACCCGGGGTTCGGTATGGAGTTAGGGTTTGGGCCCAAGAGGGTAGCACAAGAAAGTGATGTAAAATTTCAACTAAATTAATATGGACAAATTTGCATTTATTTGGATATGACTTTAAGTGCTTTTGCTTCAATTAGTTGTGATTAAGGTGTCCGTTTTGTATCTCTATACCATCGGAGCAAATTATGCTAATGTTGGCTATGTTCCACATAAGTAACGGATTACGTCACGTGTCACGATTCTATGAGCTAAAATTCTTTTTCCTGCTTCTCTTACTTCATCCATTCATATTCTATTTCTTAGTTTATAATACCAGGTTTTATAATTCTTAAAATATTCATTACTAACTATTTAAATTTTTCTGTATTCACCTTGTGTAGTACATGTGGTTCTGACCTAGTAATATAGATAGACATTCAAGCGGATTGTAAATACGAAGTCAAATATACCTTATATATTATATTTGTGATCTAATTTGTCATGAAAAGAAACTAATGATGGTTGCCCTTTTAGGTTGTGGGAATCATGGAATTGGATGGTAATGAAAAGTCATATTAAATTAAGTCTTAGATTCCAAATAAGAAATTTACGTGTTGGTGCATGTAAGTGGCATCATGCAAAACCTAATGCAATCACAATTAGTAATTAACATTTTTATTGATTTTAGTAGTGTTACTTTAGAGTTTAGACACGGAATAATGTATGTTGTCATGGAGCCGTCTTGCCGCCCATGAGACATTTTCGAGAAGTTAAGGACTAGCGTTTCTATTCCGCTCTATCTTTGATAATAATGTTTAGTGAGATTGATGCGCTATTGGTTACAAAACCATATAAAAATACATATGACAACATTGCATAACAAAATTACATTTTGATCTACAATCGTTATTCTGAACAACTTCTTCAAGTTGTGGTCAGGTCCGATACAATCGTTATTCTCAACAACCTCTAATTGGGTTTTGGGTATACCCCATTCTGATATCCGTATTCCCAAACTTCAAACCAAACACATCACAAATTCTATGGGTCATAGATGGAATATTGGAGTTTAACAAAAACAAAACAAAAACATGTCATTGATATAATGACATACAATACGTAGATCAATATCAATGCATTACGTTAAATTACCAAGTATCTCAAAGTAAAATCAATTTTAAAGTCAAATATATTACGGTCACTAATTTAACAATGGTGTAAACTGTAAAGGGCTTACCTCCTTCTCAAACACTGTCCCATTTTAGAGGTAGTTTGTTGGTGTAGCAATAATACTCTTTAATGCACCGCCCCATTTAAGGGTTGATTGAAAAATAATTACTAAAATGGGTGTTTTGGAATGACTCTTTTCTCAAATTGGTGAGGGTGGAAAAAATATTTATCAAAATGGGTGATTTAAAAAAATATTTATTAAAATAAGTGTTTTTTCTTATTTCTTTATTATTAACTAATCTATTATATTTTTTACTTTTTTTGGTTAACCTAATATGTTTTTAATTTATTTTTCTCCAAACAATTACTCTTTATATTTTATTACTTTTTAACTAACCATATTATAATTCTTTTTTTTTTCTTAAGGCCTTTTCTTTTATTTCTTTTTACATTTATATAAGCTAAATCATTCTAATATAAAGCTTACTCCTATAATTTTAGAGATGTAAACGAACACTAAAGTAACACGTTCATGTTCATTTATTTAACTTTAATCGAAGACAAACATGGTTTTCTTTTTCCTAAACAAGACATGTGTTCATGTTTACATTAACCGAATGAAATAAATGTTGTTTGTGACCATTAAAAAATAAGTTGATAATAATAATAATAATAATAATAATAATAATAATAATAATAATAATAATAATAATAATAATAATAAGTATCGAGTTGGCCAATGAAATTACGAACCAATCAATCTTCATAAATATTTTTCCCGTTAATAAATTTTATATAACTTTAGGAAACACTATATTATGGGTTTTCATTTGAATTGGTAATAAACTACGCAGACAATAGTAAATGAAAAATTATTCTCAAAAATATTAAATTAGAACAGTAAATGAGAGGTATTAGCATTTAAAAATAAAATGAATTCAACGATTTTAATTTGTTTTAACATGGGTTTCATTATATAAAAAAAGAAAAAATATAATAATTAATAAGTTGGTTAAAAAATCTATATAATGAGTTAGATTGAAGAAAAGAATATAAATGTGATAGGTTGATTAAATAAAAATAGAAGAATTATAATAGATTAGTAAAAAATGAAGAAATGTAGAAAAACACTCATTTTGGTAATTATTTTTCAAATCACCCGTTTTGGTAAATAACTTTTCCATCAACACCATTTTAGGAAAAAACTCTTTGTTATAGACTATCTTTTTCTTTATTCATTGCTTTTTCTTGATTTGCAAGATCCATTAAACCAGGGCGGACTTTGGTAGAGGGTTGGGCGGGCGGGCGGGCGCATCCCTTGATAAAAGAAATTTAGTGTATTTTATAGGGTAAAATCCCGATCATATCCCTTGAAAAATTGATTAAACCCCTCGTTTAATATACCTGGATCCGCCCGTGCATTAAACTCAATGGCTTAAAACTTTATTTATACAACTTTAGATCTATCATAAATAATTATTTTATTCGACTAATTTTTTATGTATACTAGGGAGAAAGCCCGTGCGATGCACGGCATGCATAATAGCTATTGTTTGTTCGTGGTAAAACGTCTAACACGGCCGGTGCATAACATGTAAGACAATACGCCTACAAAGGGGCGTGCTTAAACTTTATTAAACCATGAACCATAAGTTGTTTCCTTGGGTTTTTCCGGCCAAAAAGAAGTGAAAAAAGATGTCTTCCAAGAAAAAAAAAACATGAAACAGAAAAAGGAAAACGCATAAACTCTTGCACGCCTTCCTATCTTATTGGATAACACATAGACCAAACTTTAGCTAACGCATGCCACCGTCATCCCCAATCCCATCACCAGCCAACTGACTGCAGTGAAATAACGAAAAGAAAACTATTAAAAATGGTATACTATGTTTACGTATATAGACATCGAAAAGTAGTACGGGTTTTCATTACAAACACTAAGTGCAGACGGTATACCTTTCATGTGGGTCACTGTCAACTGTTTCTTCTGAATCCGAATCTGCATAAGCAGGCCTGGGAAGGAAAAGCACGAAACATTTATGTAGACGGTTATCCAAAAATAAATATGCACAACTACATTGTTTATGGAAATCAATCAGTTATAGTTGAAAGTTTTTTTGTTGTCTTTCCATTTATAACGACACCAAGTTTATTTTTTTCCAAAGCCAACTTATCCCCTTATATATCTTTACACATTCGAAGTGATGCGTTACCAAGGTTTTTTATTCCTATTTTTTTAATGTAGAACAATGCACTTTTATATTTACGAACTCAAGTTTCCGACTGTTGTAGCCTCCTAATTTTAAAATAGAATAAACATATACCAGGTATGTAAATAACATTTCAGATCGAGTAGAAAGGTAAATAGCACATCTTTAATTAAAATGGTTTATTAAACAGGGCACGAATAAAGTGTAAGCCGATATATACCTTACGGTCGCTTCAACGCGCTTAACTGGTGTCGGTATGGGTAGTACCCCTTGTCTTTAGCGGGGATCGATGGAGGTGTGGAAGAACCAAAGGGCTTACAACCATCCCCATCTAGCAAGACATTCTTGCAGTTGAAGGATTCAAAATGGCCATGATCATAATATGTACATGAATCAAGCTGGAGGGTCTGAGTGTTGCCCATAAGAGAGTGCAAACAATTCGGCAGTGTTGAAATGCTTCCATCAGCGTTCCTTACCATCACCAGAGTGAACTTATCCTGTATGTCAGTGGAATAAAGGCTGTAGTCGCGTGACAGGCGAGGCTCTGCTGTGAGTATACTATGAGCAGTGGTCTTTGTCAAGCGTTGGGCGGTGTCTTCAAAGCAGACAACGACAGCTTCGGCTATTGAGTCAAACACCTCGAGTTCTAGCCTGAAACTGTGCAAGGTTTGTAATTTATTTTCAGTTATAAGCCTGCATGAGAATGGCTACAAATTAATACAACTAAACATTTTTAGAAACAAACCTTGCTCTCGGGAAGACAACGGGGTTTTCGCACCCATCACACCACATATCGTTGTCTTCACGCCCCACACCTTTCATGCAATTCCCACCGCCGCATGTCAGCCTGAACCACTCTTGGCTATTGCGTATGCGTTTGACTTCAACACGACAGGTGAATTCAGCACTCTGCATATATTACAAGCATAACTATAAACTTTAACCATTTGATTCAAAAATGATAACCAATATTGTGCTTATCCAAAATGACATATCCTAAGTGTATATTACGTTCTAATGCAAACCTGATTTGACCTTAACCAAAATGACCAACGTTTACATATGCTTGGTTCGCCACGAACTACGTACACTCTTTATCCACCCAATATTTAAATTACATTTTATGTTTTCAATAAATATTTATAAACGTGAGTTGGGTATTAAAAAAACATTACTTTTTTTTCGGTATTAAAAATGTGAATTCGGTAGTAAAAAATATTTATAAACATTTATAACTGTTAAAAAATATTTATAACTATCTATAAATGTGAATTCCGTATTAAAAAATAGATTTCGGTATTAAAAAAAACTTTACTTTTTTTTTTCAACCGCTTTAATATAGTCCTCCTATGTGATGTGGATACAACCAACAATCGTGTGGGGTCAGCTTGGTCGTCACAAAGTATACGAATTTGGATTTGGTTATTGCCTGTCAAACTCGTAAACGGACTGTTAGGTTTTAACATACGAATGTAAGTCCAAATAGATGTTTGATTTAATGTATTAAAAAATAAGGTTGTGCCTTCATATAACAATCAACTCATACATGCATATGAAAATTGTATGATCATATGTAATAACAATCAACCTGTCACGAAGTCATTTCTTGATTTATAATAATACCATAAAAGGATGAATGTATATATATACTGAACATATGGTTCTTTTTGAGTCTTACCTAATAAAAAACATCCATATTTATTTAGTGGCAATCTTGCTGTCTAACCCAATGATAGAAAATCTAGCACCAAGATCCCACTAAATGCGTTTTTGGTTATTGGGTTACCTTTGTAAATAATCCTTCAAGTATCCTTTTAACACAATTAAATTAATTAACTTAAGATCAAAATAAAAAATATATAAACTCATTTGGGTAATCATATTATAATTATCCATAATTAAATATTTAGCATATATAATTAAGTTAATATTAAATTTAAAAGTGTATATTTCTTTAACATTATAATTTTATAAAAGAGACGGTCGAGATAACAAATTACGGAAGCTGTAATCGTGTCATGCGTCCTCCATAATATTATGTGTAGAGATAGAGATATATTGTCCTTTACTCTTCGATTCGATAAAGATACATAATCTAAAATAAATATTCTATTTATACAATGTATTTTGTAGGGGGCATACCATGTGATGCTTGTTTCTTCTACCTTGGGTCAAGATGGCTTCTAGTATGGTTCATTTTTCTGAATACCCAGCAACAGAATCGTTCCTTGCCAAGTGTAGACAGAGCGGTTATAGGTTGTTGGAGAGAAGGCGGGTATGGGCTGCAATATGGGTAAAGATTTATAAAGCCATTTAGATGGTCTTTTGGAATGGACAACATTAATTAACACAAAATTAAATGATGATTGTTATAGGAAAATGATAAGTCACTTACTTTTATTAGAGTGAAACCGAGAATTTAGGGGTTTGCATACAAAGGGACATAACAATTATAGCCACATTAATATAATAAAGTTGAATTAAAAACATCATTAAAGTTGTATTTATGAAGGTAAATATGTAGTTAGGGTCTGGAATCAATGTCCTTTAATTGATGTATGGTTAGAATATAATTTAATGTCATGTTATATTAGAAACCATACATACTGTAAGGAACATGTATAACAATATATCACTAAGTAACATTAACTATTGAGTATTTTTAAAATATGGTTAAGAACACATAGTAAATTAGGTGACATATACAATTATTATGATTGTCTCTTATGTTATAATTATTAACAGTATTATTATTGTTATTATTGTTATTAGATGAGATGGATAAGTCAAAAGGCATAATGTAAACCTATGTGCTATTTGAGTAAATGTTTATCAATGATTCATATGATAGTAAGATGGTGTAACCTAAGCGAAGCCCCTCTATCATGATACTTAAGGTGCTTAGATGGTTATGAATAATTCACAAGACGATATATATGATAATATAACCTTTATTTTGACCCATTCTCTCATGTTATTCCTTTTTACTTAAAAATTTTGCAATTATTAAACATTATGATGCATTTTTTAAATAAAAAATATTAGAGTATTATAAAGGTTATTTTCGTACAAAAATCAGGAGGGGTTGCATCTTGTTATACAATAACAAAAAAATGATTTTGACCATTTTGCCCTTACTACTTTCTCATGTTGTAAGACCCAAACGTGCAAAAAACTAATAGAACTGGGACACAAAGCAACTCCACTTTTGGTAAACTCCAACTTGGCCCATTTGTAAGTTATTTATTTGGATATACTCAATTTGAGATAAAATATAAATTAAAATCAACCTATGACACAAAATTGAAAAATGCAAGTTCAATAGTACACCTAGTGTTATATTTTGACAAAAAGCACTATGGAAGTAAAAATTGAGCTGCTCGTGATACTTTATTGGTGATTGCTTTTATTTAGATAAAGAGGATGTATGCAATATGTTTATAACACCTATCAAACATTACCACTGAGTTATTTATACCCATTTTTATATAATTTATAATTTAAAGATGCTATTGGTATCACTCTATCAGTAAACACATAATCTTATATAAGCAATAGTTTTTATTTTGTGGGTTCGGTAAGTTCGGTCAAACCCAGTAACATATTTAGCTAAACATAATGTGTCCGTGTGACCCGTTTGTCCCATTTATTTTATTTGTTTTTTTATAATTGGCAACCTCGATCACGCCCTTTGTGGCGAGTTAAGCCTCTTTCCAAATGGGTAATATTGCACAAAGGGACAATCCACGACATTGTGGCAGACACTAATAACCTTCAAGTAAAGCCAAAACTAAATGTTCATATTGAATGTGATGTTACGAAGCATTGACAAATGCTAATACATGTCCAAATGAATCCTTTACAAATGCTAATATTGGGATATTACATATTTTTGTAAATGAATACAAAATGCAAATATAAACCACAATTTGGTTTTACATAGTTGGTGCTTGTACTAACCACTACTTCAAATAAAATATTCTAGTGGGGTACGCGTGTGTTACGGTGGAGACCACAACACTTAGATTAGTAATCAAGTTTTGGGTTTGCGAATATAACCCGTTAATAATATAAAAAAAAAACCTTTAAACCACCAACCTGACAAAATTGGCACCAAAAATTATAAAAAACCTAAAAGTCCCAACTTAAATTGTTTAAACCACAAGTTTTAAAAATGATTATGTTCTGATGGTTTTTAAGAAACCAATTCAGTAACAAAAAATGACAGTCCATTGATTTTTGAATCTTAATCACCCCTTCAATTCCTAACTCTAGTTTCGATTTAAAAAAATGTAAAAAGTGATTTAATAATAATAGGATGTACCATACATTGTTCAATTTGGGATCTTCGGTTATCTTCCTTGACCTTTTAATAATAATAACAATTCTCTAAAAAAATTGATTTAGGAGTTTTTATGCATCAACTGCACTTTAGGAGATCTTCGACAACATTTGACTTGTTTTTTAAGCCAACTTTTGACCCCTTCGTAAGTAAGTGGTTAATATCTGCAAGGAAAATAGATTCTACTTCTTGAGTGTGTTTTCTATTGATATTAATCTATTAAATTTGACCAAATTACATAGAAAAGAACACCATTTGGACTACAATATCAGAAAGTGAAGTTGATGCTTGAAACATTAAACCACCTTTATGGTCGTTTCTTTGGTGAAGATGAAAAAATAGGGGGTTGAGGTGGTTTGGGTCAAGTACAGGTATGTTCGAGTTTGAAAGGATAATATGCAATATGGGTCACAATGGGTCAGGTTGACCCGCATTCATATCGGATATAACTACATAAGCAATACCTCAAGTTGACCCACATTTATATCTAGTGTAAATATATCATGTCACTGATTTCCGCCTGAATATTGCTCCCGAAATTTAATCTTTTAAGAGCAATAGGAGCCTGCTTTGTAAGAGCATTCACTGTGATCAGTGTCTAATCTTGAAATCCGTAGCATTTTTCTTGCCTATCAATTGTTCATGTACAAACAACACTATCTTTAAGAATTGTTATTTTAAATGGTACCTAAATTTGGTGGGTCACATCTTCATTTCACAAAAAATAAACACATACCTTATATGCTCGAAATGCAGTTTGGATTCGAGTGGCGGAATAATGTTGATTATTAGAAGTAAGAAACTTTGATTTATTCATAGCTGGATATGTTTACCTTAGCATCTTTTAAATCATTGGAATCCTGCAATAAGGATCATTAGCCTTTAAATTTCCTAAAAAGGAAGCTATGCTTTGACTTTTGAGGTGAATACGACCATTTTCGAGCATTAGCATCCAATTTTGTAACCTAAAACTTAAGGTAACAAACGAACATTAACACACAAGTTCAAATAAAATTACTCTTGAAATTCGTTAAACTACATGCCATAACAAAGTAAGAAAATAAACAATAATAAATGAAATGAATCCCTGAATTAGCTCTATCGAAAAGTGCAAATCCTTTGCGTAAAGTTCTGCAGGCAGAGTCTTCTGTTCACAACCGGATGAAGATCTTCCGTCAACGGGTTCGGTTCTCCCCCGATTGAAAACTTATCTCTTCCACATGCTCCTTGGCCGAAGCCATTGCAGACCAACAGGCACACAATGCACAATATAATTTGAATGTTAGTCACTCCACAATGATGCAACAATAAGCTAATGGATCAATGACCTTATATATAACAATGGTAAGAGAGCAGAAGAGTAAAAAATTTACGTTGATGGACTCCTTGTCTTCGTTAATTATGAGTCTTCATACAATGCATAAATTTATTTAGAATAACAATTAACTTAGACTCTTTACATGGGAGAGTATTATATTTGCCATTTACTATATATGTATTTGTACAAATGGTTTCAAACTTTCGGTGACTTTTTGATTGCTATATAATTGTTAATTTAAGATGAGTCATAACATTCATTTAATTATAGTCCCTAGAGATCCATTTCAATTAATTATAATCGGTTAGAATTAAGATATTAATTTAATATTCATGTTGGAAGACAAATGTACCCCTAAAACATAATTAATAAACGCATCATGTGTTGTATACTAAGTCTTTCTAGTTGTACCTCTTAATTTTTAAGAAGTCCTTGTAGAAAAATGACAAATTTAACCCTCAAACATAATTAATATATGTATTGTGTGTTGTATAGTAAGCATTGCTACTTATACCTCTTAACTTTTAAGAAGCCCTTGAGGAAATGCTTTAAAAGATACAAATGTATTTAAGAGGGTCATAATGAAGGTTGTAAAAAAGTTGATATAACTAAATTTTTAATTTTCAAACAGATGACTTGAAAGGTTTCATCCTGAAATCATTAATGATTTTGCTCTTTCATCAGAATGATTTTACTCACTAAATCCCACTAAGCTAAGGTTTCATCCTGAAATCATTAATGATTTTACTCTTTCAAACAGATGAATATTGAGCCGGAGGTCTTACTAGAAGCAACCTCTCTATTCCTACGGGGTAGAGGTAAGGTTGTCTACATCTTACCCTCCTAAGACCCTACCTTAGCTTTGCTATTGGTGAGATTTACTGAGTATGATGAAGATGATGACGACTCTTTAATCAGAAAAATATAATGTTTCATTTCAATTTTTACATAGTTTCTAACAATCCAATAATCGTTGACAAAATAACATGAAGAAACCCACCATGGACCCGATCAAGAAGGGCGTGAACCTCCTCACCTTAGTTTATCACCACAAACCTCGGTCACAGTGTCACACTCGTAGTATGTGTAGCATTTTACTCGATCAAGGGTCTGAACCCACCTAACCTTATTAATTTGTGTAGTAGCTACTACCTCTTTTCGAAAGCTTAATGCAAAATGAAAAACTCAAGAGCTTTTCAGGATTTCATTTCTATAACGACCAACTAGCTCTACTAGAAAAAAAAAAGGAAATTATCCACCACTTGTCGCCTAGTGGTAGAGAGGCTTGGGTTCTCCAATGGAGACCCAAGTTCAATACTCACTTGTGTCACTTTGGTGGATTAGACAATGATATATAGAGTTTAGTCTCCTTGAACAGGTGTCAAGCTCTATCCTAAGCCCACCCGGGTTTTTGTCCCATCATGCGTTATGCCAGAGAGTTGTGCTCTTGTGGTGGCATAATGACTGTCAAATGGCAGCCGAGGGCCCGGTTAAGACAACATAGTCTGACCGAAGTGAGACAACATGGCTCTTCAATTTGGAGAATAAGGTTACATAACAAAATGTAATTAAGTTTCCAATTTTAAGTTACAAGTTTATGTCAAGAATCAAAACTACAACACTTTGACAAAATGTGAATAAAAAAAAATCCTTTCTAAGAATCAAAACTACAACAATTTGACAAAATGTGAATAAAAAAAGCCCTTTCTAAGTTCATAAATTTCGAATATCTGAGCCTAAGTCAGAAAATCATAATATACATTACATATAAAATAAAAAAAACCGTGAGATTGGTCGACCCCACACCCTGTATACAGTGGCGGATCCGAGATATTTTTTCTAAGCGTTGAAATGTTTTAAGGTTTGTATGGCTATCGCTATATTATATTTTTTTCGGTCTGCACCGGGCCGGGGCTTGGATCATATTAAAAAAAAATCAAACTAAAATTCATATAATCAACAAAACCACATCAAAAGTCATTACAATTGCGTAATGAAAATAAAATATATGTAAAGTCGTTCCTTACAGGTTTTTATTTTTTTATATCTATCTATAGCATCGTCTAGAGAGACTTTCCTATGCAAGCCTTTTTTGGGCCAACGAAATGCATTTATTCCCCAAAACAAACAACTGTTAGCAAGCTACTAAGGAGGGAATAAACAACATACACACCAAACACAAAGTAAATTAGACAAATTGGAAGCCTTAGAATTTAAACCAGTTCTCTAAATGCAATCATGAGATTTTGTTCATCTTTACCATCCACCAATACGTCCACCACCGAGGCTACCGAGAGGTTTCTGCTATTGAAGACCCTTTCATTTTGCTAAAGCCAAATTCTCAACACTGTCATGAGGAAGACAACATATATAATCTTCTTCCAATTTGGGTCCATCCCAAATTCAGCACATGATTCAGGATTTGCGGCACCGAGTCGTATGTGTCGGGCCGGGATCTTGATCCACACACTTATAGACTGCCATACCATCCTAGCAACCATGCAAGAGGCCTTAAGGTGATTAGTGGTCTCGTATTGTATGCCACAAAGCAGACACATCCCGTCTCCCACGATCAAATTTCCTGAAGCTAAAGGAGAGGTCGTCAGAATTGTGTCTTGATAGGATTTCCACGCAAACTAGTTGACATTGGGGGTTGCAATCTTACTCCATGAAAAATGGTCCTATTGAAGCATTGTCGGCGTGCTTTCCATTAAATCCACTCGGACTTGTTTACTAGAAAATTCCACTTCTCGATCCCTAGTTCTCTAGACCCAAATATACTTCTCTTTCTTTACCATTACCTGCTTCAAAATTCCTATCAGCTGATCTGCTTCCCTCTTTTGGTCCTCTGTTCTTGGTGCTCTTTTCCAACCCAAGTCTCACAACACTCATCCGTCCTGAGTAACTTTATAACAGTACGATACCGTAACATTTTTATGGGCAACACATGTAAAGGCTGCTAGAAAACGACTTTTGAGGGACCCTTCTGGTGCCCAATGATCTGTCTAGAATAGAACACTATTGCCTTGCCCGATCTCACAGCTTATTCGCTCGCAAAGGTCTAAGCCAATGAGTCAGAAGGTCCTTATTTATGCCTCCTATAGAGCCCCAAACCCCATTGATCGCTTTATTTATCAAAATTAGACTATCTCCTCTTCCTCCCCCGTGTATTGCCTTCATTATCTTTACCTATAGCTGGTCATTGTTGTTTCTATATCTCTACCACCATTTTGCTAGAAGCCCCATTTTTAAATCTCTTATTACCTCGACACCCAAACCTCCTCGCTTTTTTGTTTTAAGGATCCTTTAAAGGAACCTCCTTCAGATCCCTTCCAAAGTTCTAATAACATCACAAGGGGCTTTGAAAAGAGATAAATAGTAGTTCGCTAAGGAGCCTAAAACTGACTTCACTAGTACCACCCTTCCGGCGAACGAGAGGTTTCTGAAATTCTAAGAGGAAAGTTTTTAGTTGAACTTATCCAATATAACTTTCCAATTGGCTATCCGATTCAAACTTGCCCCCACGGGCATTCCAAGATACATAAAAGGGAACACCCTTTTTTTACACCTAAGGATACTGATAGAACCGAGTTCGAGATCGGTGGTCTCCCCAAAATAAAATAACAATAAGAACTGTAAACATTAAGAGATTTTTTGATCAAATTTTCATGTTCTCCATTAAACACCAAACATGCCTTTTTAAAGGCTTACAAAATATGCACGTAATGCAGGAAGATGGGTTAGTGGTTCAACTACCCACTAGCACTTCTAGAAATTGAAATAACAGAAATAAAAGACTCTTAACAACTAATGCAAATAAACGTGGGATTGATCAGGAGAACATGGGGCTAATAGTTGGGTGGATCATGGGGGATCCGTATCAATACCCGCCCGATTAAAATGGGTCGTGTCCTCATGACCCACATGTGTAGTCAAGGCAGCCCATGGCGGTTCCGTTGGTGGTTCAAACAATAAGAATTGTGGCATTTTGCAACGGTGCCCCGGATGGAACTTTTCGTCACAATGGAAACAAATGCCGGCAGCTTTCTTGGCTTGCATTTATGCTTGAGTGAGGCGCTTCAACGGTTGTGATGGAGTTGACACCGGTGTGAGTTGACTCGGACTCGGTTCCACAATCGGAGAAAGGATCCCGGTATGAAGCTTGCCTTCAATTAAACGAGCTAATCCATATGTTTGATGCAATGTTTGAGGATGATGGATAGCTAGTTCACTTTGAATGTCCGGTTTAAGTCCGGAAATGAAACAGTTCTTCAGTGTCTCGAGAGATAAACCGATGACCCTGTTGGTGAGTCGTTCAAACTCAGTTTAATACGCGGCCACAATATTGTTTGCTGGAGTTTGAAAAGGGTCGCCTGGTGATTCTCATATGAAGAAGGACCAAATCGGAGCTCCAAAGATCGGGAAAATTCCGGCCAACTTTCGAGTAACCTGTTGTTGGAGAGATGCTTGTACCAACTCAGTGCATCACCGGTGAAGTAGAACACAGCTAAATAAAGTCGTTGAGCGACTGAAACGGAGTAGTAGTTAAAGTAGTTATTGGCTTGGAAGAGCCAATCCAATGGGTTCAAACCATCAAACATGGGAAGGGTAATCTTCGGTGGTTTGGGGTTGTGGTTGGCAGGAGGTGGTGGTGGCGGCGGTGGTGGTGGTGGTGGTGGAGGTGGCGGTGGTGGAGGTGGCGGAGTGTTCGACCCGGAAGGGCCAGGTCTATTCGGATCAGGGCGAAGAAGGGTAGCAATGAGGTTGTTTGTTTGCTCATATTGAGCTGCCAACTGTTTGATGATGATATCCAGATGAGCCTTGTGTTGCTCTTGACCGGAAACCATCTGGTTGGTGGCTGCGGTGTTGGAGGTGATTGATGTGTGTAAAATGCAACATATAAATCACATCAATTAAGGCATAAAACTAACCCTTTTTAAGTACTAATGTTGGAAAAAGAGTGTTTTTGTCTTCCTTTTGTATTTTCAGGATGAAATGAGCTCAAAATCACAAAAGAAGCAAAAAGACAACTAATTCTACCATAAATACAAGAAAAGGAACAAAAGTGGACTGCCCGAACCCTCAACGGCACCTCCCAAGGCAAAGGAGAAGAAACAGAGTCTGAACACGCCCCGTGTCCAGCGAACACGGGGGCGTGCCCAGGAAGCAGCAGAAAAGACAAACCAGTAGAAGCTTCCATTGCCCACCACGGGGCCGTGTCCAGCGAGCACGGGGGCGTGGTGAAAGTACAGCAGGCGCATTAATTGTAATTCGCAATTACAATTAATGAAGTGAGAGAATGTCAGACGGGCACGGGGCCGTGTCCAGCGGACACGGGGCCGTGTCCAGCCTTCTGTTCAGCCTATAAATAGAGGAGCTTGGCTTCATTCTCTCTCATCCCTTGGTACACCACCTCTCTCACACTTCATCCACCACCCACCACCACCATAACACCATCATCCACCACCATCATCCATTGTCCATCGTAGAGTGTGTGAGTCGTCTCGGGATCCAAGATTGATCGTAAGAGTTCTTGACAATCAAGGCCATGTTTGCCTAAGTCTCTTACATCACTTGGTGAAGACAAGTGTTTAGTATAATACTTTTTATTTTTAATCTTTTGCACTTTTTATTTGGTTTTGTATTAATGACTTTAATAACTAGTTACTTATGTTGAAGGTGATCTTTCCTTATCGTTTGTCCGTGGTGTCTTGGCATTATTTTACTGTCTATATAAAATAAAAGATTTTCACCATTCATATCGCCACGGTCTATATGGAGGTATGTTGGCTACCTGGTCGGGGGTTAAGGGAACGGTTTGGTAAGGGTCTTGCCCTTGTTCAGCGTTTAGAGGTCCTGCTTGGGACCTGGGTCAAATTTAGTAGGATCTCCTTCAATGCCCATAGGTATTGGATGGCGGGGATCCAAACTCTTTGACCCCCTCATAAGTTAACTACTATTAATACTATAACCCGGCTATTTAGGACTGTATCCCTGCTGACTCAGACTACTTAGCCGAGGGTAACGTCACCGCCAAAAGCGGGGCCTACCACAATTTGCATTAATAACTTAATTCATTATCTTTCAATAATCCGACCCTTTAGGATTGTATCCTTGCTGACTCAAACTACTGGGTTGAGGGTAACGTCGCCTTCAAAAGAGGGGCCTACTACAATAACTAAGATAATCTCTTAAACAAGTGCAAAAGTGCGAAAATAATCAAAGGTTATACTAATACACGTGTCGGATCCAAGTGATTCATCTTGTCTATCTGTTTTTATTTTATTTTTATTTTCAGCATTTAGTTAGTTTTTATTTTTCTTAGTTTAAAACATTTTTTCTCACTTTTTGATTTGATTAGACGTTGAGGATAAACCGGTATTAAAAGCTCTTGTGTCCTTGGACGACCTCGGTATCTTACCAACACTATACTACGTCCACGATGGGTGCACTTGCCCATATGTGTGTTTAGTGTTAGTGAATATCGTGTTTTATAAATTTAAAACTTGGCTAAAAGTGTAAAAAGGGGCTTAAATATACATCAAAATTATATTACACTACACGCACATCAAGTTTTTGGCGCCGCTGCCGGGGACACAAGGATTTTAAGAAAGTTAGGAATCAACGGCCTAATCATATTTTTATTTTTCTTTAATTTTTTAGGATTTTTTCTTAGATTTTTAGCTTCTGCAGAGCTCAACACGGGGCCGTGCCCGCTGAACACGCCCCGTGCTCAATCATTGGAACTGACAATCCTGTTTTAAGTCAGACAGTAGGCTGAACACGGGGCCGTGTCTACTCAACACGCCCCCGTGCCCAAGATTCAGTTGCTGAAAACAGAACCGTTAGATCCCGGCGGTTGGTAATTTCTGACACAAACATGAGTGATAGTAATTCTTTTTACTTTCGGCACTCTTATGGTTTGTGGTGTCGAATATGTGGAGGCGAACATGAGGAATTAAAATGTTTTTTCCTCACTTATAGGCCCCACTATATAGACCCACCGATTCCTTGTAACCTTAAGAGGGGCGAAAGTAAAAATAAGCACTATTTCTCCCTCGAATGCGCCCAGCCAGATATTCTAGGAGAAATGCTCCTTGACGAGTTATTTCAACTAGAAGAACTACTTCTCAATTGGTCAAAAGAACTTAGGAAGGATTTTTTAGATCCATCCCAAGATGATGACCATGAGGAAATGTTGGAACCGCATTCCGACAACCTCGTTGCTCCCGAAAATACCTTCTTACCTAGAAAAGACGCGGACGATAGTCGTCCCTGTGCCGATTGTGCCGTGAAGGACTCCCCATCGACTTCGTTCGATGCATACATAGACCTGAGCGATTCGACATACACCTTCTTTAACGAGAGCCCGGGAAAGGGTTGGACTTGTCCACCTAGAATGAAAATAGGAATTACCCTCACCGACAACCTCTTGCGTTCTCGCCTTAGTATAGGACAATTAAGGTATCTTAGGCACTTTGGGGTTGTTCCAACAAGTCAAGAGCCACCCGATATAGATTAGCTCCTTAGTAAAGACAAAACTTCATAAGACAGCTTTCCGACACGGGGTCGTGCCCGGCCAACACGCCCCCGTGTCCACCAAAAGATTCCCCTCTGATCAGAACGTCAGAATACGGACAAACTGTGTCAGAATTTTATCTGCACACGGGGCCGTGTCCAGCGGACACGGGGCCGTGTCCAGCAGGCTGTCGTTTTCTATAAATGCAGCCAAAAATCCTGCACATTTGGACCAACTTGGGGACAGAGATTTGAAGGAATCTTCTCTCAAACAATCCTAGGTAAGTCTAAAAGAAGTTTCCAACAACCCATCTTGTCCTTTCCTCTTCTAGACATTTCCTTCTTCTTCATCTTTCTTCAAGAACTACCATGAAAAGTTTGAATTTTCAATCTTTGTGGTAGGGAACAATGAGTTTTGATCATAGAATCTTGGTAAAAACATGTTATGTAACATTGTTTAGAGTTATTTACTGTCAAAAAGCTTGCATAAACTCAGAAAATAACTTAAAAACCCAAGATTCCTTGCTCCAAAATTCTGCAGAAGGATGAACACGGGGCCGTGCTCAATAAGCACGGGGCCGTGTCCAGAAACTGTTTCGTCATATAAACTGCTTTTGGTTTATTTTTCGTAGAATGGCGAGTGAAAACAGCGAAACATCATCCGTTCATTCCTCAAACAGCCGAAGGGGAAGGAGGCCCTCCGTTGAAGCTACACTTGTGCACTACGTGATAGCGCTAAGGGAAGCTCTCGACGAAATGACGTCAGTAGAGGAGGTCCTCATTGACCGTATTAACGATCTTACAATGGGACTTGAAAGCAGCTTCCAAGAGATTAACCTTTTGCACCAAAGGTTAAACATTTTGGTAGCACCCCCTATGGAACCAGTCCTTCCACAACAAGACTGGAACTTGGCACTCGGTGTTAACAACCCTACCGGGTGGGGAGACTTTCCACAGAACCTCCTATGGAAAACCCACAAGAAGTTCCAACGGAAGTTGAAACTCCTCAAACTAATGCGAACGAGCCCTCTTTTCTCCTTCCAAGGGAGGTAGAGGAGTGGCTTGCCGACATATGAGGAGAACCACACCCGAAAGGAGGAGTTCTACAAAGCCTTATCTAACCAAGATTAGTAGCTTCTTGGAAATTTTGCTAAATTAAAATAAAACATAGGGCTAGAACTCCATAAGTTTAATATTTATGTAATTTTTATCTTTATGTAATGTCTCTCTATTAGCAATGTTATGATGGTTTTTAAGATTGATGGTTGTTTTGAGAATAAAACACACTCATGGTGGTAATGGATGAAAAAGGGAACGAGAAAAATGGAACCATGCACGAAGAACAGAGCAACCCGACAAAAATCTCCATCACAGAAGGCTCAACACGGGCCGTGCCCAACCAACACGGCCCCGTGCTGAGCCCCTGCAGAAAATCACCCAGTTCAGGTAACTGGACACGGGCCGTGTTCAGCGGACACGCCCCCGTGTCCAGGCTTCTGTTTCAATTCTGTAATTTTTGTTACTGGCACTTGACCACGGGGCCGTGCCCGGTCAACACGGGGCCGTGTCCAGGATGCCAGTAACATAAATCTTTGCTTTTTAACCCACTTTTATACATTCTAATCAACCAAAAACTTTATTTTTGGACACATTGAGGACAATGTGTAATTTAAGTGTGGGGGGGATGCTAAAACCTTGAAATTTTGCAAAATTCTAAACACAAGCCTTACACAAAACTCTATTGGAACCGCTAAACACCCCAAATTTTTTCAAAAAACTTTTTCATTTTTTTTATTTACTTGTCTTAGTTTAAGTTGGGAATAACAAGTTCTAAAAAGGTTATATTTTTACAAGTTTACAACCGATAGCGTCGTGATAAAAAAAAAGAACCAACATAAGAAAATTATGAAACGGTATAACAAGTCTAGTTAAAAATTCGATTATATATGCTTGGTCACATTAAAAACCCATTCCCACAAAAGTGAGTTTTGAGCCTTTATTGAGCACAAAAATACACATATTTAGATTAAATGCTCATTTTTCGTTTCTTGTGTGAATAGCCGCTCGGTCCTTACAAATCTAGAACTTGCCACGACGATACATTCCCGGTCCTTACCAACTTAAACCCAAGTAAGTAAATGATGGAGGCATTAGGACTAACCATTTTTCTTTCAAAACCATTATTTTTCATTTTTTTTACCTACCCAAAATCCCCCTAGATTGCCCCTTTGAGCCTAAACCTTTCATTTCATTACCCCAAAACCCTTTTTACCCACCAAAAACCTTTTTATTTTTTTTTTATTTATTTTAGTAACAAGCTCGCTTTTTCGTAAACTCACCTTTTTATGTGACGATCGAAAAAAAAAAATGATGATGATGAAGTCAAAAACAAACAAAAGCTATAAAAGCTTGTTTGGAGAAATACTTCAAAATAAAAAATCACTAAAAACAAGGTACTTCACGAAAAACCGAAGCTTGTTACGATTTTCGCCCTTTTTACTAACCACTAACCAACCACCCACCTTTAAACCCAAGCCTTCACCCCAAAAGTCCTCTTGATATTTACAAAGGTAAAAAGTTAAAAAGGAGGAGGATTGATTGCTTGGCAAGCCTATGGAAGACGTAAGTTCCGTGCCGCTCTCGAGTGATTCACTAAAATATACACCTTCGGCCGAGTGTTGAGTGATCTCCCGTGAGGTATGTGAACTTGTATATAAATGGAATTTTAATAAGGCATGCTATGCCCAAATAAGTAATTCATCTTATGAAACGTTCAAAATAAATCATAACGAATAGGATTGTAAATAAATAAAAATAAAACCTATAAAAACCTTGGATTCCCGACACTCTAGGACAAGCTAAAAAACTTCTCTTCTACCTATTCCATTTGGGAGTGTAAGCCACATTTAAAGAGTTTTGCTTGAGGACAAGCAAAAGTTCAAGTGTGGGGGTATTTGATGTGTGTAAAATGCAACATATAAATCACATCAATTAAGGCATAAAACTAACCCTTTTTAAGTACTAATGTTGGAAAAAGAGTGTTTTTGTCTTCCTTTTGTATTTTTAGGATGAAATGAGCTCAAAATCACAAAAGAAGCAAAAAGACAACTAATTCTACCATAAATACAAGAAAAGGAACAAAAGTGGACTGCCCGGACCCTCAACGGCACCTCCCAAGGCAAAGGAGAAGAAACAGAGTCTGAACACGCCCCGTGTCCAGCGAACACGGGGGCGTGCCCAGGAAGCAGCAGAAAAGACAAACCAGTAGAAGCTTCCATTGCCCACCACGGGGCCGTGTCCAGCGAGCACGGGGGCGTGGTGAAAGTACAGCAGGCGCATTAATTGTAATTCGCAATTACAATTAATGAAGTGAGAGAATGTCAGACGGGCACGGGGCCGTGTCCAGCGGACACGGGGCCGTGTCCAGTGGACACGGGGCCGTGTCCAGCCTTCTGTTCAGCCTATAAATAGAGGAGCTTGGCTTCATTCTCTCTCATCCCTTGGCACACCACCTCTCTCACACTTCATCCACCACCCACCACCACCATAACACCATCATCCACCACCATCATCCATTGTCCATCGTAGAGTGTGTGAGTCGTCTCGGGATCCAAGATTGATCGTAAGAGTTCTTGACAATCAAGGCCATGTTTGCCTAAGTCTCTTACATCACTTGGTGAAGACAAGTGTTTAGTATAATACTTTTTATTTTTAATCTTTTGCACTTTTTATTTGGTTTTGTATTAATGACTTTAATAACTAGTTACTTATGTTGAAGGTGATCTTTCCTTATCGTTTGTCCGTGGTGTCTTGGCATTATTTTACTGTCTATATAAAATAAAAGATTTTCACCATTCATATCGCCACGGTCTATATGGAGGTATGTTGGCTACCTGGTCGGGGGTTAAGGGAACGGTTTGGTAAGGGTCTTGCCCTTGTTCAGCGTTTAGAGGTCCTGCTTGGGACCTGGGTCAAATTTAGTAGGATCTCCTTCAATGCCCATAGGTATTGGATGGCGGGGATCCAAACTCTTTGACCCCCTCATAAGTTAACTACTATTAATACTATAACCCGGCTATTTAGGACTGTATCCCTGCTGACTCAGACTACTTAGCCGAGGGTAACGTCACCGCCAAAAGCGGGGCCTACCACAATTTGCATTAATAACTTAATTCATTATCTTTCAATAATCCGACCCTTTAGGATTGTATCCTTGCTGACTCAAACTACTGGGTTGAGGGTAACGTCGCCTTCAAAAGAGGGGCCTACTACAATAACTAAGATAATCTCTTAAACAAGTGCAAAAGTGCGAAAATAATCAAAGGTTATACTAATACACGTGTCGGATCCAAGTGATTCATCTTGTCTATCTGTTTTTATTTTATTTTTATTTTCAGCATTTAGTTAGTTTTTATTTTCTTAGTTTAAAACATTTTTTCTCACTTTTTGATTTGATTAGACGTTGAGGATAAACCGGTATTAAAAGCTCTTGTGTCCTTAGACGACCTCGGTATCTTACCAACACTATACTACGTCCACGATGGGTGCACTTGCCCATATGTGTGTTTAGTGTTAGTGAATATCGTGTTTTATAAATTTAAAACTTGGCTAAAAGTGTAAAAAGGGGCTTAAATATACATCAAAATTATATTACACTACACGCACATCAGTGATCAATTTGTGAAAGGGTTATCGGAGGTGGGTTCACTACGGAGCGGCATGTCGGGAGGTGAAGACGAAGAATGAAAGCACCAAATGATAGAACCGAGTTCGAGATCGGTGGTCTCCCCAAAATAAAATAACAATAAGAACTGTAAACGTTAAGAGATTTTTTGATCAAATTTTCATGTTCTCCATTAAACACCAAACATGCCTTTTTAAAGGCTTACAAAATATGCACGTAATGCAGGAAATAAGGAAGATGGGTTAGTGGTTCAACTACCCACTAGCACTTCTAGGAATTGAAATAACAAAAATAAAAGACTCTTAACAACTAATGCAAATAAACGTGAGATTGATCAGGAGAACATGGGGCTAATAGTTGGGTGGATCATGGGGGATCCGTAGCAGATACCCACCAAATTATCAACCTCTTCATTATTAATCCCCACCTCATAAAAGTTACTTTTATTGAGGTTAACTTTAAGCCCGGACGCTGAATGGAAACATCTAAGAATTCTATTTAGGGTTTTGAGGTTCGCCTCGGGCCATTCCCCAAAAAATAGCGCATCATCCGCATAGAATAAGTGGTAGAATCTCAAACCTTCTTTTGAGACCGACACCCCTTTGAAAGTTCCCACAAGTGTAGCGTTCTAAACCCGATGTATTGCAAAATACATCTTTTATCGTGTCTACTTTGTACAAGTTTTACATAGATTTAGTGTCGTATTAGTTAGTAAATTTGTATATTTGATTATTTATGTTTTGTAGGTCTTGGTGACTGAAGGAGCTGAAACGGGGAAGAAAACAAGCTAAATACAAGAAAACCAAGTGCCGGGTTGCGAGCAATTGATCGAACAATGAACAAATGAAAAAAAATGAAAGTTTTATGCTTGTTCGACGCGTGACAGGTTTGAGTTCTTGTGTCGCGTACCGCAAAGGTAGTCTTGGGCCGGTTGACTTGTGGATGACGCCATGGGCCGTGAAACCTATGGGCCACCTTTACGCGGGCCGTGAAAGGCTATTAGCCCAGCAGAATGTCGTGAAACTTATGCTTTGGGCCTGTTATGCATATATATATATGTTATGTAATCAACCCTAATCATACACAATCGAATATACATCATCTAGAACCATCTTGGATGAAATTTAGAGCGGATTTGGAAGGAATTGAGGCTCGGGAATCATCAGGCTCGAGCGGAAAGCTTGGAGAACAAGGAATTACCGGTTTTTCTATTCGGTTTATTTTATTTTCTAGTTTTCTTGTTTTATTTCGATGAATTCAGATTTTAAACCTTGTTTTATTATTTTTACAACTATGATTCTTGGCTAATTTTCTAGACTATCTAGGTTGCGATGAACTTTTAAATAAAGTATGGTTTTTTATGGTTTGCTAGTGTGTTTCATGGATAATTCTTGAAAAGTAATAAACTTTTGATTTATGATTTAATGTGCATGCGTATTTAATCTTGTTTAAACCTGATTACATGTTTCACTTGCGTTTTTGTGGATGTCTTCCATGCCAGTTAGGTCGTGGACTGTGTGTTAGCGATTAGTTTGCGGTTAATAGGCCAATTTTCCGTAGGAACTATGATTAAGGTTTTTAATAGGATTTAATTTCTACCAATCTTTATATCCGTAAGGTGAGAGGTTGTCGATCTGTCTTTATTTTTAGATTGCCAGGGTTTGTTAATTCGTGAGAACAACACCTTAGTTTAACTTTCAGCATTTGCTTACCGAGTTAAATCAGTTTCCTTAGTTGCCTTAGATTTCCAACCGTGAGGTAGTTAATCACATTAGAGCACTTTTCTAGATCATTAGATAACCGTAGGGGAGTCTAATAAAGCAATAGTCTTAACAACCTTTTAGAGTTCCATAGGTGTCTTCCTGAGAAGGGTCGGGGGCCCTGTTCGGTTTCTCTTAGGGTTTACTACTTAAAGATCCTGGTTCCATAACATTAGCATCCGATAGAAACCATACGATATCAATTGGGATTCCCATATATTTAGTTACTCGTCATCTCTGATCTCAAATCTCGTTTAAGTGGCGTCTTAGTTGTTTGATTTAATTAGTTTAATTTAACTGCAATTTAGGATATTTAGAAAACCCCCCTTCTGTAACACCCCGGAAATATAAAACTTTATATTAAAATTATAAAGTTTAAATAAACAAGAATTAATTAACTAGAAATTTATAACCTAGTTAACTACAAGTCTAAAAATAACATAAATAGGGTTAAAACAACAAAACCTTATGTTAACAAAAAGTGAGGGGCTAAGATTGTCAAAACTTAAACTTATGTTACTAAGTTAGTGAAAACAAAACCAAACACCCCATATTGGAGGTGTCTGGTCGATCAAAACAACCCGGCGACACCCACACTTTCAAACCCTCGTTCACAAGAAAAACCACAAATTGAAGGCCTAAATCAACTAGAAATCGAAATCCGAGCATAGAATCGTGATCACCTCGTCAAAGGGATCATAAGGTATGTCAAATTAGGTCATTTTGATTCAACCCAAATTGTTGCATATGATTGAATTTTGAATGTTGAGCTTAATTAGGTGATTGTAAACATCAAATTGGGAGTGATATGGGGTTTGGGGACAAACCCTAGATAAATTCTTGTCAAATCTTTGCATGATGGTTGTATGGATCGAAATCACCATAGTGGGTGATTAATATGTTAGTAGAACTTGATAAACACTAGGATTCAGATTCTTGTCTAGTGTAAATTGAAATTTTGAAATAATCTCTAGAATTATTGATGTTAAAAATATGTCAATGTTGTCAAATTGAAGTTAATTTGGATGATAATTTCAAGTCATGAAATTGGTTTAGATCATGTAGAAATTTGACCCGCTAGGTGTTTGATGAAACGCCTAAATTAGGGTCAAAATGTTAAAGGTTTGGTAAAACGCAGATTTGAATATGTTAAGAAAATGATGCGTTATAACTTTAGAAAGAGTTCTAAACTTGTTATGAATTGAACTCTTTAGGCAAGGAATCCGGAACGTCGAGCGGACACGCCGGAGGGGATACACATGGAAAAGGAGTGCTCTAAAGGTACGTGACTTTAGCCTCGTTAAATTGTGCATATTTGTTTGAGTTTAATGTATATATATAGAATCAAAGCGTGAAGGATGCGTTTGATGCATTCTAAAGTGGCGTAGTTCACTTGAACATCAAACGGGTGAATATAAAGACTTGGGATTGGGTTTGACTTGTTAATAAAGTGACGGTTTCACTAGATAATCAAACGGGTTGAATAGATGTTATTAGAGGAATCACGACAATAATGACCATGATTGTTACTTGAACCAATATAGTTAAATTGGTAAGAACCGTTTGGTAGGCATCACATTGGAGGATTTCCATAAGATGAGCCAACGGGTCGAATAATGGTGTAAATTGTAGCGTTGGTGTCTAATTACTTAGCAAAAGCGACATCAAGCACAAGAGCATTAAGCCATGGAATTGGTAATGAAATGCGAGTGGTGTTAAGCCCCGGATGTTGGGTGAAAACGCCTCAAAGTTGCTAGGGTACGGTAGCAAAGTTGTGTAAATATAGTGGGTCGAACATCTAAATAGAGCTTTTTAGTGACTAAGTCCGTAAACCAAATTCTCGGGATAACAGTTATGGTAGACACGTCGGTAATTTACATACGGTCGTGTAGGAAAAAGAATCACTAAAAACGGACTTACGGTTCATAAGTTATGGCGATTTTAAGTTAGGATTGAATATACTTGGAGCTGGGAATGTACAGCACCAGCCAAGCAAACAGTCTGTGAAAAACAGGGCTTGGCGTGACGCCAAGGCCCTTGGCGTCACGCGACGCCCCCTTAATTCGTGAAAATTTTATTTTTTGATTGTTTGATCTTTGGAACTTGTTTAAACCCATTGTAGCTTTATCAAAACTAATATTTGTGGTGGTTTTGATCTTAGGTGATGTTGGAACTAACCGGAAGATGATCGAGCTAGCTTTTGAGGAACCGAACACTAATTACAAGCTTCCGCAGTGTTTTAAACTTTATTAGAATATGGTTATGGGTTGTAAACAAATAGTTAAACAACTTTTAGATGTTTAAACTTAGACGTTATTCGACTAAGGTTTTTGCTACTAATGAACAATATGTATGGAATTCATGTTAACTAGGCAACTTTTATCTAAAACGTTTTGGAATTATTATTATATTCAAGTAATTTAGACGAGTGTTACAAGTTGGTAATCAGAGCTTAAGGTTGTCAACAAAGTGTTCGGTTCAAGCTTGATCGATCGTCCGGTAAGAATTAACTTATTATGTTAACAAATTATGTCTTATGTATGAATGAGAAAGGAATTGAAGTGCATGGGAAGAGTGTGTTAACACACTCAAACCCGGGAAGTGCACCAAATTTGAACGGTTAAAGCAAGTTGAGAACCTGAGTAAACCAAAACAAAAGAAGCAATGTTATAAATGAAATGTTTAACGTTTAAATGTAAACATTTCAGTTTTAAAGATGATGGATAAGGGAAATGAAGAAGCGGTGCCAAGAGTCACCGAGCAAATGAGAGAAGTGATTGCCGAGGAAGTAGGAAAGGCAATCGAAAATAGCTTATCCGGTTTTATTGATAAGATTCAGAATACGGTATTATCGGTTGTTGATGGAAGAATTAAGAAATTGGAAGATGATGCTGGTGTAGCTAAGGAAAAATCTGTAGAGCGCAAGGGTTGCTCGTACAAAGAGTTTATGGCATGTAAACCGCCACTCTATCATGGAGAGGTGGATCCGATAGTGTGCCAAAGATGGTTGAGTGATATTGAAGGGGTGTTCGAGAGAACCCACTGTGATACAAGTGACTTCGTAGCTTATGGCACGGGTCAGCTGAGAGGTCAAGCAAAAGACTGGTGGGATAACAAGAAAAAGGAAATTGGTAGCGAAGAGGCGAAGGCGATGACATGGGACGAGTTTAAGGTACCATTCCTTAAACATCACAGTCCCAAAGCGGTTATCAATCGGATCAAAGAAGAATTTATCCAGCTTAGACAGAAGGGTGAATCTATTGACAAGATCACGGGAATCTTTCTCGACAAACTAAGGTTTTGTGATGAATTGGTGACAACCGAAGAACAAAAGGTGTATTATTATTATAATATGCTAAGTGCGGAGTATCGGGAGTTCATGACTCCCTCAAAATACGAAACCCTCACAGAAATTATCAACGCCGCTCGGGAAAGGGAGATAGAGCTAAAGAAACAAATAGAGAGGGGTGAAAGAAGGGCGCAAGAGGTTAATCCAAGCCCTACGAAGAAGGCACGCATGACTGACTCATCGAAGAAACAAGAAGGATAGAGCAGTATGCCAAGTTGTAAAGTATGCGGGAAAGGACACAAGGGTGAGTGCCGGTTTAAGGACAAGCCGTGTCCTATTTGTGGAAAGACAGGACACACGGCTGCGTTGTGCCCGGGGAAAGTGTCGGTGTGCTACAAATGTTATCAGCCAGGTCACAAGAAATCTGAGTGCCCGGAGTTGTTCGGAAAGAAGGATGACAAGAGTACGCACACAGAGGCACCAAAAGCAAAAGCAAGATCCTTCCAGTTAACAGCAGTGGAGGCGAAAACGGAGCCCGATGTGGTCTCCGGTATATTTGCTATAAATTCAATTCCTGCACATGTGTTATTTGATACGGGTGCGAATAAATCCTTTATTTCACATGGACTTATTCGACATCCTTCCTTTGTACTAACGAAATTACCTATGCCATTAGAGGTAGAAATAGGTGATAACAAAAATTTCCTTGTGTGTGATATATGTCGAGATTGCAAGATAAGCGTAGACGATGAGGAATATCCAATAGACTTGATTCCTATGTCCATGGGAGAATTCCAAGTAGTGGTCGGGATGGATTGGCTATCCCGACACCATGCGAAAGTCGTATGTTTCCGCAAGGAGATAAAATTAACATCTCCAAGTGGGAAATCGGTTACCATACATGGCGAGAAAGAGGGTAAACCTATTACGTGCTCAATGATAGAAGCTTACAAGCTCATGAGGCACGGTTGTAGGGCATTCATGATATATGCAAATGAACCAGACAAGGGGTCACTAAAGATTGAAGACGTACCGGTGGTACGCGAATATGCCGACGTGTTTCCGGAAGACCTACCGGGAATACCGCCAGAACGGGAGGTATAGTTCGGAATCGAATTGATTCCGGGCGCGAAACCCGTGGCCAAGGCGCCGTATCGGCTCACACCCTCAGAATTGCAAGAATTAATGTCTCAAATTCAAGATCTCCTCGACAAAGGGTTTATTCGCCCAAGTGTGTCTCCGTGGGGCGCACCAGTGTTGTTTGTGAAGAAAAAGGATGGGAGTATGCGTATGTGCATCGATTACCGGGAGTTGAACAAACTCACGGTGAAAAATCGATATCCACTCCCAATAATTGACGACTTATTTGACCAATTGCAAGGCGCAAGATGGTTCTCCAAGATCGACCTTAGATCGGGGTACCATCAGTTGAGAGTCAGGGAGGAAGATATACCGAAGACGGCTTTTCGTACGCGGTACGGACACTACGAGTTCCTTGTGATGTCCTTTGGGTTAACAAATGCACCCGCAGCTTTCATGGATCTCATGAACCGGGTTTGCAAGTCTATGCTAGATAAGTCGGTGATAGTGTTTATTGACGACATTTTAATATACTCAAAGAATGAAGCGGAACACAGTAGACATTTGCGTGAAGTATTAGAGACGCTCAGAAAAGAAAAATTGTATGCAAAATTTTCAAAATGTGCCTTCTGGTTACGAGAGGTGCGTCATTAATGCGAACGGGGTGTTAGTAGACCCGCCGAAAATAGAAGCCGTGGCGAAATGGAGTCCACCGAAGAATCCTTCGGAAATCAGAAGCTTTTTGGGGCTTGCGGGTTATTACCGGAGATTCATACAAGATTTCTCCAAAATTGCTATGCCATTAACCAAACTAACCCGGAGATTCATACAAGATTTCTCCAAAATTGCTATGCCATCAACAACTCTTTCTCCCCCTCCGAAATTTTTGCAAATCCTTCACATGCTTCATTGCTGAAAAACATATTTCAATGGTTGTTGTGACGGGTAATGCGAGAGCAAGCTTTAAAAAATGACACGCCAATGTAAATAGTAGGTGTCTCTTTATTGAAACCATTAACTTACAAGACTTGATAAACCATCAAAGTTGGCAAATTGTATATCCGTTTCTAAATGATCAATGTAGGTTGCGAGTTCAGCTGGAAGTCTTCTTTTGTTGTTTTCATTGAAATCATATGGATACATCTCTACTATTCTTAGTACTTCTGGAATGTTAAACCCACCAAAATTATCACATGGACTCAAACTACATACAAACAAGTAATTAGGTCTGATGGTACCTCATTAAAACAGTTCCCAAACTCTTGTATTTGCATATTCAGAGCTGCATTGAATCGAACATACTCGTAATAGTGTCGATATGTGATGTTTTGTTTTTCATCTTAGCCACTTAGGTGGTGTTTGATGGAAGAAACCAATGAAATCGCATTCATCAAATCTTCCTCTTTTCTTTGAAGAAATTGGAATAATGTGTGTGTGATGTCTAGAATATGCAACATCAAGTGTGTGTAAAATACAAAGTCGTATTTTTTTCATATCCTCTTGAAGTCCATCCGCTTGTTTGGCTCTAGAAAGATTCAAACTGGTTTTTCAACATATTGAAGAACTTCCATAATGTTTGGATATAAAGTAAACTAACGAGAAAGTGTTTTGTAGAGGGAATGCCAACTTGTATCTTCGACCTGGAAAGGGACCTTTCTTGATTCAACCCACTTCCGGTATATACATTTAAGATTCTTGCTTTCGGTTTAAATATTAGCTAGTGGGTGTGGAAGTTTAAAATGAGTTAATTATTAAGGGTATTCTAGTTATATTACATCCATTTAAACTATATAGAGTGGGGCTTGAACGGGGCGTGGAAAGCTCTTTCAAGTCCCGAACATCACCCTGTGGGTGGGCTTGAAGGTGGTGTGTGACATGGGGCTTGAAGGATTCCATTGGCGTGGGTGCAAGGGAGGAGGGGGGTGAGTTGGCCCGATTTAACTTAACGGTTTGAATGAATTTGATTTACTTGTTAGGGTTTAAAATTTCAAGTTTCTAGACTTATTTTATGGGAAATTCACACAAATGAACATTTTGACCAGTTTTTTTTTTAACTAAAATAATCATAGACTATTTTAATCTGTATCGTGTAAACCACCAGCCACATGTGAATTTTTATTTGTAAAAAAACAATTAAAATGGTGCATGATGAACGTAGTAAACCAAACAACAACCTATGGCTATAATAATTTCGAAGGTTTAGCTTGTGTTGGAGGCCCATATAAGCATACATGACTAAGGCCCATAGGCCATAACTGTTTTTAGGCCTATAATTTTGAAGTACCACCAGACCGAGTATATATTTTCTGTGTCATGATATGTTTAATCAACTTTTGACATCACAGCTATAAACTTTTTAGTTTACGTCTTCAATCCCAAACTCAAATAATATTGTTACCTAATCTTTTTCCATATAGAAACAGATAAGTTCAGAAATATTAATTTATAAAATACAATGGTTTTGCCTCTCTTTGCCATCATTCTCTTTACAAAATCTATACACAACCCACTGGAAGCATAGAAGTATAGTTGGATCAGATGACGCCCAAAAACAAACAAGGTCAAAAGTCAACATCTATGGTGGAGAAAGTCAAGCTCACAAGGGACCGATACGGTCTTTGGTTCGGGTTACCTAAACCAAGAAATGAGCGGGTTGGATCCCACAGATCATCACTTTGGCCCATTCCACCCCTCTACCCTATAGCGGACAAGATCAATCAACTTTAAGGTTGAGGGTTCCAGTCTCATAACGGACAAGATGTGTGTATTTAGGAAAAAAGATTAGTAGGCATGTAAATTAGCCGTTCTAAAAATTTAATAATTACATTTACATTTTTTTTTAGAACGGCGACTTTCAATTTATGCAACCAAGGTCGCACCTCCCGCAATTGGAGACCTACCACCCTACTCTGGCCAGTTATGTTGTCTTAACTGGGCCCACACTGGCATCAGAGTTTGGCTAGGCGTTCAAGGAAAAACCACACAGGTACTCGTACGAGTGATTAATAGGGAGTGACCCCCACCTATGTGTAAAACTTTGATGGCTCCAAGACTTGAACCCCAGACCAAAGCCGATTCCCAAGCCTTATCATTGCCTTTGGTGTCCACTGGGCCAAGGGCCAGGGACACATTTGCATTTATTTGGATATAACTTTATTCAATAGAAAATGTGAATCGTGTTTTACATGTTTATTGTACAACATTACAAATTTAATCAAACTAGATTCTTTAGGTATAACTAAGTCGATCTAGGACCCGCACGTTATGTTAAACCTGTTAAACGGGGGAAAATAGACGATGTAAAAACGTTCACACACACACGTTGCGTCATGTTAACTCGCAAAATCTAGAACGAAACGTAAAAACGTTAAACCAAAGACGCACGTTGCGATGTGTTAAGTTAGAAAATTTAGAACCAAGCATAAAGCGAAAAATTTGCCGAAAATGAAAACTATAAAGGACCAAAGTTGAAAGTAAAAAAAGTTATGAGGATAGATTGCAAAAGATAAAAAGTTTGGGTTAAAAGTAAAAAAAAAAACAAATAGTTTTGGGTTAAAAGTAATTTATGAATACTTTTTGGTGAAAAGTAAAAAAAAAACAATTTTTTTTTGAAAACCCCCAAAGCCAACGTTACGACAACCATATGCATAACCATTTTGTGAGTGCATTATCTGTCTATCGCCTCCGTCAATCTAGTCCGTAGCAGAAAACCGAAGAAAACGAGAGTTACATTGTTATTTTAGTGATAGTTAGTAAAAAAGGCAAGGTGGCATAATTGTAATTAATGAGATTCCTCATTAATCCCTTGGCCTATAAATAGATCTCTAGGGCTTCTAGTTTAGAACTTTTGAGCATTTGTCATTTTCACAACTTGGAGGTTTCTAGAGCTAGAGAGAGAAAGCTAGAGAGAGAAAGTTCATTGTTCGTGATTCAGGTGCTGTACGTTTTCAGATTCGTTAATAGAATCACGTTTATATTACGTCTCGTGTGTTAGCTCGCGTTCGTGTACGGATTCCGCACGTCACACGTTCGATTACGCAATCGTTTCGGAGTCAAACCGGTCCTAACAAGTGGTATCAGAGCAGGAGCTCGATTGCACTGATCTTTCACACGTTTTCGCACAGGATTTCATCAGAATCAGATCTGATTTCTTCTTCTTCTTCTTCATCTTTTTCATATTTCTTGCGTTTTTAACTATTTTTCGTCGAATCGAACAGGTTTTCACGGTCCGTTTCAGCTGATTTTGGGATATGTTGTGCGCCTATATCCGATCTATAACCCTACCAAGTTTCAGATCGAAACTCCAAACCGTTTAGGAGAAATCGAGATTTTTTCGTTCGAATTCGCGTCAAAGTTGCAGGTCTGGACCGCTTATTTGAACAGATGTGAACCGCTTTTTGGTCAAATGTTCAGGATCGCTCATAAAATCAATTATGGTCCGCTCATTGTGCAACATGTTGGATCGCTCATAGGATAAAGTTTTTGGACCGCTCCAAATTAGTTGTTTAGATCGATTATATGAACTTGGTGGATCGCTCATAGGTACTCATTGAGGACCGCTCATAATACAGTTTGTGGTCCGCTCATAAAATCAAGAGGTGGGATCGCTTTTGTGTCATCTTCCTCATTCAGCCTGTTGTTGGAACAGTTGTCGGCCACCTTCAAATTAACGGCCCAATCAGAGCTAGTTATGAATTGAGCTTGTCGACTGATTCCTTGTTTAACCCAAAGTGCACGTGAAACAAATTAAACAAAGGTCTAATCAAAGTATATTGCACGTGAAAGGTGACACAAAAATCGGTCCAATTATACCCCCATTACACCGCCCCATTTGTTTTGTTGGCCAATCTTGTGTGTCGTCCATTAAATCGATGACCCATGTGCAGTGATTGTCGCCCATTTAAAGAGTGTATAAAATACAATTCACCGCCCATTTGCTACAATTAGTCCACCGCCCCATTAAGCTTTTTGGCCCAATAAGAGATGTCACTAGTTGCCGCCCATTAAATATGAGACCCAATATTTGAGTTTGTTATCAGCAACTTCCATTTATTGTTGACCCAATCAGCTGAATATTGTTTTCAAATTGTCAGTTCTTGTTTGTTTGTAAATATTCAAGTTGCCGCCCAAAAATTGCAGCACATGTGCACCGGTTAGAAGGCCCAATCACATACTTTTAATTTTGGCCTAATCATAGTTGATTCATTAAAATCGGCACAATCATCATTCATGTAAACTTTCGGTCAAATCACATTATACGAACAACAGTCTTGTCGGCATTTTAATTGTTTGATATTCTTGCATGTGAGCTTGGATATAGTAAAAATTGAGATGTGTGAATTATGAAATGAATTGTGGTTATTGATTGTTTGTGATCATTAAATACTTGTGTGTGATAATTCAATAGGATAAACAATCGTTTAAGTTTTGTCTTTTTGTGCCAACTGATTCAAGATTTTGTCGTGTAGTGTCAACCGATCGACCAGTTCCCGACTGATCGAACAGTTTTCTCGTCAAAACGGCAACCGATTGAACAACATCCCTTCCGATCGTCCAGCATACTATCCGATCGATCAACTTTTCATCCGATTCAAATTGTTGGATAAATTGATCGTGATTCAGGTAATTCGAGAAATTCAAGGTTCGCATCATGGCTGAAATTAAAGAGAAAACTCGAGAAGAGATTTTGAGTGAGAAGACTTACAAAGAATGGAACGTGGTCCACAACAGAATGGATGACATGCAGGAAGAATATGAGAGTGCTGTCAGTAACAGAAGATGGGATAAGAAGAGAGAATGTTACTACAACAGAGAAGGAGAACCTGTTGTTCCAAAGAAAGACATAATTTTTGATGATGTTCTTCTTGTTGTTCCATTGAGAGCTGAATATTACAGAAGAGTGATGAAAGATGATGCATATGTTAAACAATATGAGAAAGATATCAGATATGCTATGCTGTCATGTTTGAGAAAAAGGGATGAAGAGAGAATGAAGAAAAATGTTGAAGAAATGGTGGAGAATTTGAAGAAGGTTGCTGAAACAGAAGTTGTTAAAGCAGAAGTTGTGAAAGAAGCTGTTACTGAAGAACAGCAGTTTGAAGAAGAGATGAAGAAAGAAGAAATAGAAGAAAAGAATGAGAATGAGAAAGATGATGATGATGAGATGAAGCAGACAGAAGCTGCTGAAAACACCGAAGTGCCAATCACTGAGGTACATTCTGATTCTGAAGTCTTAAAACCAATTGAACAGTGCAAGAAATGCATGGAACCGTGCAGAGCTTGTACTGAAAAAGATGAGCAATTCAGAATAAGAGAACTTGAATTCATAAAAATTGAAAACATTTTCAAAGAAAAATGCAAAGAGATGTTAGAAAAAGAAAAGGTTTTTAACGAAAATGATGAAAAACTTTCAGAAAAATGTTGAAAGTTAGAAAAAGAAAATGAGGTTTTGAAAGAAGTTGTTTTGAAAATGAAAAATGAATGCGAACGAAAAGAGATTGCTTGTCAAGAAATGAAAAAGGAATATGACTCAATGAAACTATCACATCATGTTATGAAAGAGTCATATGATAAAATAAAAGACGAAATGAAATACGCTCAATCTAGAATGAATTATCTTTCTGAAACAACCAAAGAGCTTAAACGAATGTATGCTATAAAACAAGATGTTGTTAATTCCTATATTGAAGATGTTGCTAAGCTAAAGCGACAGATTGCTGATTTAGAGCAGGATAACAACAAGTTAAAAAGTTACCACGTGTCGTCATATGTGCTTGAACGAATTTTCAATATAAAACCGGGTGATGGTGAGTCTGAGCAGAACAAGAAAGGCATTGGCTCAGAGTTTCATCAAGTTCCACCACCGGAAAAATTTGCATTTTATGATGAGGAAAAGGTCGAAAAAGCTTTCAACATGGTAGACCAATTGCCAGACAACATTGACATAACCTATTCCAAATCTGATGATTCTCATGATTTAGAGGTGGTAGGTAAAGTCGTTGAAAGTGTGTTGAAAGAAGAGTCGGTTGATACAGGTAAATCTGAATCACAGGATGAAGATGAAGGAAATCTTCATAATGCATATCTGAAAAACACAAACTCCGAGAAAAATTTGAATGATGATTCAAAGGGATTGGTTTATACCATGATTGGATCGGACAAATTATTCTTAGATGTTGTATTCCCGATTCAGAATGTGATTTCAGAAAAAGTTGACAAAGTTTTCAAAATGGTTGAGATTGAGAAGTCTGAGATTTCAAAGTTTGTCGGTAAGAGTCATAAAGGTTCGTATAACAAACCTGGTTTCAAAAAGAAAAACATGAAGGCTGGGTTGGGTTATAAGAAGAAACAGAATCGAAACAAAAATGAAATGCCAAATTTTCAGGTAAAAATGAGTTTTGTACAGGGAAACAGTTTGGATGAAGAAAAAGAACTTAAAATTGGACAACAGTCTAATGCTGAGTTTGAGACTCAAAAGCAAAAGCAACAACCACAGGTCAAAGATGTGTCCATGAGAACATGTTTCAAATGTGATCAAAAAGGACATCTTGCACGCAAGTGTCCAAATCTAAAACCTGTGGATGTTGATCAAAAGAAGATTGATGCTGAGAAACAGAAATCTGAGATTATGAGACAAAGGTCACCAAAATTTGATTCGAAACAAACTTGGAGGTATAACACAAACAAGTTTGCTTCAAATCAAAATTGGAAATCAAACCAGAACAGGTTCGATTCAAGACAGACCTTGAATTCTCATACACCCAGATTCAGAACAACACAAAGGTGGAAAACTTCAGTTGATATGACAAAACCCCAACAGTTTTGGAAACCACAAGTTGTTGTTCAAAATCAAAATGTTCAAAAAGATTCACATTTTTACAAACGTGGTACACCGAAAGGTCAAACATGGAGTGTTAAGAAACATGTTGATTCGGTAAAAGATGAGAAAGTTGAAGTTAAAATTGAGAAAGTTTTTGTGAAAAATGACAATGAATTTCCAGCATTGAATGAAAATTATTGTGTTGAAATGCCTAAGGTTCAACAGACCTGGGCTAAATTGTTCAAGTAATTCAATTAGTTGAATGTGCAGGTGCTCAAGGAATCTGAAGATTGTGAAATTGAAAGTTGGAGCAGCCTGGCACATGAAGAGGAAGCAGAGGCTGCTAGACCCTGGTTTGGTTGAAACAGGGAGTTTATATGTTTTTCTGTACATAAATAAACAATATTTCAAAAACTCTAAAAATTTGAAAATTAAAAACCAAAAATATGTTTTAGTTTGTTAAAATTTGAAAAACCAAAAATATGTTTGTTTTTTTAATTTTTGTCAAAAATAGAAAAATCAAAAATATGTGTTGATAGAATACGCCGAAACCCTCACGGCTGAACAAACATGATTACTTTCACCAGATTGAAAAACGGTTTTCAAACTGTAAAAATCAATGTGTTGTAAATCATGGGGGTACTGTATGTTAGTTTTTCTGTTAATTGTGCTAAATAGTATGTTATGTTTTCTGTAATTCGGTACACGAGAAGCAGAAAATGGATGGCGAGACAAAGCTATCTACATCGGTTATCAAATTTCTTTTAATGGTTTTGCATTTTAGGGGGAGAAATAGTGTCAGAAAATACAAAAACCTTAGAAAATTTGAAAAAGCCAAAAACATGATAAAATTCAAAAATTTGAGTTGTTGCGTAAAAAAGAGGAAATGATAGTACATCAGTAGACAGTTACAGTATGCTAAAGATTTGTAATGATTAAATAGCGTTAAACAGTCTCACTGATGATATGTCGATAGGTTTTTATACACTTAGTAAACTTTTTTGGGATATAAACCTAAATTCAAACTTGCTTATTTTGTGGGGAACACTACTTGGATATATAGGTAACCCCTGAAATCTCGTTTGAAAGGTCTCGTATTCTGATATACTAGGTTTTTATACTCTATGATGTCTGGGGTATTATTCCGGGACTTCTGCTGAATGGAAGTTCTGACCTAGTCCTTGGATAATACTTTCACCGAATGCTTGAAACACAGCATAAACCCTCAGCATGCAGATGAAACAATAAAATTGATAGTCGCTGCTGTTGTAACTAAAAGATCCTCTAAAGGGGACATACTAAAAAGTCGAAACTGATATCTCTCTGCGCATACGGAAGTATCGACCTGAGATCCCTCAGTCCTCGCATACCTAATTTATGTACAGATATCATTGTAGTATTAATCACCTGTAAGACTGAATATTGGGATTCTGGATACAGGAGTATATTCAAGAGGTGGGACATATGAATGAGTTTAAGTTCTTAAAACATCTAACTCGTATCCTGAATTAGTTGAAATTTGTATGAAAAGTTAAATGGATCAGTATATTGACAATCTAAGTGAATTGTTTAATTCTTAATGTGTAACTAAGCTCAACGGTACTTGTGACTTGTCAAAAACTGATATGATCCTCTGACGCATACTCAAACAAAAATATTGTCTGTAAATATGTTTGTTTTCTTTACTGCTTTATATTTTCAGAAAATACAAAAAGATTTTGATTTCTGCGTTATTTTCGATAAACCGATGTCTGAGTTGCTGAGTTTCAAAATCTAAGTAAGCTGATTGTGTTTCTGAAAAATAAAACAAGTTCATTAATTTGATACTTGATTTAAAATCAAAAATTTTCAAAAACAGTTTGTGATATCTCCAAGGTCATTAATTTGGACTTGGATGATTAACTGTGAGGGAGTTGGATTCTTTAACGTTGCCATATCTATAAAGTTTGTTGATAGGGGGAGTTGATTAGAGAATTGATTAAAATGTTCAAAATGTTGTTACTTATCATTTGTATGAGTGATTGCAGGAAAGATCCAGACTACGATCCCGATAGCCGAGTCTAAGGGGGAGTCTGAAGACGAGCTCAACGCAAATAGAAGCATACAAAGAGCTAGGTATCATTCATGGAAGAGCTTGTAACCGGAAAGCAAGGTGTCGATCCCAAAGCACGAAAGCTTGACGAAAGGGGGAGCCTGGCGAAGAAAAGAGTCTACAGAAAGGAGAAGCTGAAGCTGAAGACAGATCCACCGGGATTATGTTTAAGCAAGGGGGAGTCTGTGTAGCTGAGGATGTTAAAGCTTCAAGAAGACACAGAGAGAGAGAGAGAAAAGTCGCTACGAGTTGACTACAGATTGACTACAGCAATATCCAAGGGGGAGTCTGTTAGTGCATTATCTGTCTATCGCCTCCGTCAATCTAGTCCGTAGCAGAAAACCGAAGAAAACGAGAGTTACATTGTTATTTTAGTGATAGTTAGTAAAAAAGGCAAGGTGGCATAATTGTAATTAATGAGATTCCTCATTAATCCCTTGGCCTATAAATAGATCTCTAGGGCTTCTAGTTTAGAACTTTTGAGCATTTGTCATTTTCACAACTTGGAGGTTTCTAGAGCTAGAGAGAGAAAGCTAGAGAGAGAAAGTTCATTGTTCGTGATTCAGGTGCTGTACGTTTTCAGATTCGTTAATAGAATCACGTTTATATTACGTCTCGTGTGTTAGCTCGCGTTCGTGTACGGATTCCGCACGTCACACGTTCGATTACGCAATCGTTTCGGAGTCAAACCGGTCCTAACACATTTTTTCTTTGAAAAACCCCCAAAGCACGCCCCGCATTGCGGCGGGGCGTAAAACGGTATCAAATAGTACTAATGTCACACAATCGTCATCGATCACCAACACTGACTTGACCTAGGATATGTGTGTTGCGACGAACCTCTCAAACATGGAAAAATAGAGGTAAAAACGTTGAACCACACATGCACGTTGCGTCGTATTAACTCGAAAAAATTAGAACTATACGTAAAATGAAAATTTGCGAAAGATGAAAAGTATAAGTGACAAAAGTTGTGAAGTTAAATTGCAAATAATGAAAAGTTTTGGGTTAAAGTTAAAAAAACAAATTATGTAGGGTTAAAATTGCAAAAGGTAAAAACCTTTGGGTTAAAAGTAAAAAATCAACTTTTTTTTTTTGAAAAATGTCCAAAGCACAATGTACAACTCATGATGCACATATAATTTGCTAATTTATATATGGAATCATGGTTGTAAAAATCCCGACTAGTTTCCGATTAGTCGCCGATTAATCACTAATCAGAGGTTCACCAATTAATGGCTGATTAATAGCTAGGCAGTCAATGGTGGTCCTATTCTGACCAAATTTTGGCTAGATGCCGGCCAAATTTTGACCAAACCATATAAATTTCTTCCAATTACTTAAAATATGGGTTAGTAAGGCGTTAAAACATGTAAACTTTAAAAAACTACATATAAAAATGTGTGCGTATATATGTAACTAAAAATTACATTTAAAATTCTCAATCCGATTAATTCCGATTAGTCCCTATTAATCCCGATTAATCGCTAGTCGGTACCCCACTACCCGACTAGCGCCTAGCGATTCTTACAACACTGTATGGAATAATACAAAGAATATACCCTAGCTATTCGTGATCCGAATTAGTCATGGAAGGAAATGAAAATTTGTTTTAGAATTGAGGTCTAACATCTAAAACATATATAATTTGGCAAATTAAGATATGAGAAATGCTAGATGAATGACAAGGAAACCTCCAACAAGAAAAGAAACAAGAAAGGAACAAAGACGGTCGCCTCTTTAGGTAAGTTCAAACCATTCTTGATGGAGTAACCGTTCTTGATCGGGTACAATGCGTGCATTGCAATTCCACATTGACCCTCTTCGTCTTTTATGTTTCGTTCCATTCTTATGTAGCCTTGTTCACCCCATTCTACACCCCATGAGTTTCTTACAATCCAATACTCCTTGCCATCTTCGGTCCCGTATCCACCCAAGACTACAGCATGGTCCAACTCTATTCCACATGAACCGTTGTAGATACCCTAATAAAATTCAAGAAACCATCACTTGTAACTATAATAATCATTTTTCAAAACTAAAATCCAAACACTACATAATCTTTTAGTGTGACAATTCAAAGGGTCATCCATAGACTATCATAACGAGCAATTTTTTCTTGTTTCCAACCAAGGTTTTTGTCAAAAAACTGTCGGAAGACGAAGTTTCCGACCAATTTCTGACAGAAATACGTTTGTCAGAAAAAGCCTTGTAGGAAAATATTTCCGACAAGTATCCGACTAAATTAGCGACAAATTTCCGACAAAAAAAAGAAGTTACTATTTCCGACAAAGCTTTCCGACCACAATTTTCCTGCAGCTTTCCGACCGCTGTTTTCCTTCTATTCCCGACCACCGTTTTCCTACTATTTTCTGACCAAAAGGTTCCTACAGGTTTCCAACCACCGTGTACCTACTGTTTTCCGACAACCATGTTCCTACTATTTTCCGACCATAACCTTTCCACAGTTTCCCGACCAGATTTTCTAATTTCAAAGGGTCATCCATAGACCATCATAACGAGCAATTACATACATGAAGTTAATTAGAAATTACCGAGGCATAGAGCTGGAAATCCCGGCTATTAGAATCAATAGAAACAGAAACAGGCTGGTTTACAACAGCTATTTGCAATGCTGACTCATTGTTCATTGGAACATGTTCATAACCATCAATCGAACCACGCTTTTTGCTTTTCTGGATTTGTCAAGACAAAGAAACCGTTTGATTATCAGCATTAATAAATACTTAATATGAGAATATGATTTAAACCTTATTATTGTTGCATATTCCATCCATCCCGATGTAAGGGTAGTCTATGTCGGAATCAATACCGCCATTCCTAACGATGAATTCAAAAGCATCATTCGTGTAGCCTCCGTTGCATCCTTGACTGTAAGATGTATCACAATCTACTAATTCTTGTTCTGATAATGTGATTAGGTCACTTGTAACTATCTGGTTTATAGCTTCCACTGCTCCAACACTTGAGAATGCCCAACAACACCCTTTAATTCAATCAACATGAATCTACTATGTTAATCTACTTTGGAGTTTGCAAAAGGAAAACTTTAGGGTTTTTGTACATAGGATATTTCAGTCTTGTATAACTTTTTTTCTATATAAATGTTAAAGTTTTTTAATAATAAATGAGATACAAATCTTGTTTATTGTTTAGTGGTTATATTTTTCAAATTGACATGAAATAGGAGGTAACATTGAAGAAAAAAAATCACTAAATAATAACCAATTATATTACATACTAGGTTAGAACCCCATGTATTACACGGGTTGAATAAATATAATTTTATATACTAAGCAATAAAATATTACATCTTTTAAAAACTTGTGTATTGCACGATTGAATAAACACATGTCTTACACGAATAATGTAATCTGTTAAAACATTTAGTTATCAAGATATGTTTTCTAACAAAAGCAACATTGAGGTATTATTTACTTATTGTAACATCTCACTTATTTTTTTATTAGGTTAGAGAGTTTTGTATTACATGGTTTATAACATTTTACTTAGTTTTTTTATTTATTATTAGGTTAGAAACTTACGTATTACCTGATGTTGGATAATCAGCAGAAAAAAAGAAAAGAAATATTTTAGTAAAAAATATTAAATATACAAGAGATAAGCTGGATATTATGATTTAATATTATTATTTCATTGGAGTGTAAAATGGGATAATGGAATCCTTTATTAGAAATATGATTCTAAATATACCATGTATAAAAAATATATATGTTCTACATGTATTGAATAAATCCTTTTAACGAAACAGTTGATTAAAATAAATATTTTCATTTTAATATGTGATTATCAGTTATCTTATAATCAAAATATAAAAACAATTAAAACTACCAATTAAATAAAATCTTTATCTTTATAAATATTTAAACCGCTAAAAATTTTTTTAGATTTTAATAATTAATATATTATTATCAGTTATCTTTGTCTTTATCATTAAAATCTCTTATATAAATTTTAAATTTAATATTATCAATAATTGATTTTCCATAATAAATATTTAGAAAAAATAATTAAGACTGACTCATAGAACACCATGTGTCTCTAACATGGTTTCTTTTATTATATGTATAGATTTGTTCAATTTAAATCAATCTGAAAAAATAAATAATCACTAAATGGTAAATAATATTCATATATGTTTGATTTGTCTCAATTTAATTTAACATTTATAAAAAAGAATTATACGATATTGGAACACGAAGAGTGACTTTCAAGGAACAAAAAAAACTTGCAACGACTTTTATGAGTCACTTAGGAAACTTGGTTACTATTTTATAAAGTCACCACTTTTAAATAACTAACCGCATCTTCCTTGATCTTTGACGGCTCCAATGGCACCTTTGGTCCTCCAGTCAATGGAATCTGGCAGGACATCGCCTGAACGAACAAAGTAACGATCACTCTTGACATTGTTGAGCTTACGCTTAGAGTTGATCTTTTTAGGCATAGTGTAGAGTAACCGATACTCTTCAAGAGACAAATCTGCGAATTTGTTGAGTCCAAGCTTATAAGAATGACCACCAGAGTTGTGTTGTTCTATGTACTCGAGGTTATCTTTAAAAATCTGAAATCTCTTCCCCTTCTCTTCAACGGTGTCGTAGATTTTGCCATGTTTAACGAGCCATGACATGAACATGTCATTGGCTTCATCGTTGGTGGTGGTGGTCATTTCGTCGTATTTGTCCATGGCGGATGAGATGGGAAAAAGAACAAAAAGCAAGAGAACCACTATTGAAGAGAGCTTCATTGTGTTGAAGACTAGAAGAGGAGACTGATGAATGAAAAATACGAGGGGATGGAATGAATATATATAAAGTGAGAATGGAAGTCGAGTTCATGTGTTATTATTAATGAATACTATTATTATTATTATTATTGTGAAGTTTATATATTTTTATCATTTTAATAATTTTTTAAGTTTTGTTAAAAATAACTTTATTTGAGTGTTTGTTGCATTTTGAAATTTAACGATTGTCGATATTCATTTGTCAACATTATAATTATTTGATAATAAATATATATACCATAGATGATTCATTGATTTCATCATAGCCTTTTCCTTTCACAGTTAAAAATCCACTGGCAGGGATGATCATAGTTTGTCTGGCTTGAAGTTATGCTCAATTTTGGGTCAATACCTAATAGCCAACCATGCATGCAAGCCTAAACAATAGCATTGTGCTAAAATAGCTATTTATAAACCACCAAGTCAAACAAGAAAAGATGGTGGGATTCTCATGAACAAGAAAACATATAACATTTTCAATACATAAGTAACAGCAATACTTAATGGCTGGATATTCTCAAGCATCATTTCCAACTTTGTAATCTTCAAAACACGACATTACAACAAAGAGACAATAGGCATAGTTTTGAACAACGTCTTTGTATAGAATAATGAAAGTCTCGTAAAAGTTACACATTTGACAACGAACATTAAATTCACCTAATTCAATTAACTAGTGATCATGAACAATTAACGGAACAAAATATATAATTATCTGGAATAATTGCATATTCTTGTGTAACGGGATTTGTTATTTATAAGGGTTAGAAATAATATAACATTTAATTTTTTATTTAATTAAACTACGATTTTTGGGCCTCGTATCACGTCTGAGACTTAATCTAAGTGTATTGGGTTTTGAGGACCGGGAGGTTATTAGACAAATGATCAATAGGGTTTATTATAAGGCCACTCGGTATGGGGGGCGTCCCTGGGTCGTCGTGGGGCGGCGCCGCCCCATACAACCATTTCCTCACATGCGTGGTCGTCGAGATAGTCCTAGTCAAGACGATGAGAACGAGCCTCCTCCGTTTCACACACACATATACATACATCACACACACACATATATATATATATATATTAGACTCATCCTCCATTTCCTTAAATCCATCCTCTTTGCCCCATTCTCACACACATCCTACATGACACAGCATCCTTTGAGGATTACCCTCCTCCCATACCGAGTAGCCTAATAACCTAATAATCATCACAACCTAATTTTTCTAATCCCAACCCCTCCCAGGTGTAAAACCCCAAAAAGTGTGCAGCCTTTTTTTTTCTTTGTGATTAAAACCCAAACAGAAGCCGCCACTTTTGCTTGGTGATTCCGTCCGCCCAAGGGCCAAGCCGCCACACCGCCGCTTCCTTCAACCGGCGCTATTGGTGACCACCATGACCGCATCTGTTTTGTTTTGTGTTCGTGTCTAGAGTTTGTTGTACCTCGGTGTCTCAAACGTTTATTATTTAACCACTAAGGTATATCTATCTCATTCATAGATTAGTTCGTATATTGTATTTGCATGTTTGTAACCATGATTATGTTCGGTTCATTTTTAGTCTTGATTATATATATAATATTCCATTACGTTTTATTATTTATAGATTTAATTAATAAACATATATCAAACCCTGTAGAGTAGTGGAAACCTTCATTGTAGAGGAGAACAGAGGTCGAGGCAGAGAAAGATTAATATAGGATGAGCGGATTAGGAAATATTTGCTAGAGTTGCACCTCTCTGAGTACATCGTTCAGGATAGGAGTGCGTGGAGACATAGAATTAAGATTAAGAACTTTTGGGGGAGGTTATAGGTGTGTGTTTTAACTTTGTCTCGGGGGTTAGATTTTTCTTTATTTTAGGTGGACTGTGCATGTAATTGTATGCTTGTTTATATATCTATATGTCGTTAATGATGTTATATATTTATTTTCTCTTTTACAATGCTAATCTTCCACCTTTCCTTTTCTTTTTGGTACATCTTTATTTCTTTGTATTTAGTTGTGTTTGTTCGTCTACGTTTTGTTTTGGAGCCGAAGGTTTCTCTGAAAGCAACCTCTCTATCTTTAGTGATAGAGGTAAGGTTTTCATACATTTTACTCTTCCCAAACCCTATTAGTAGTTTTGCTATTTATGGGATTTACTGTGTTTGGTTGTTGTTGGTTATTGCTATATATCAAACCCATTTTGATTAAAAAAAAAGTAATAAGATCACCATTGAAATCCAATGGTGGTATCAGAGTCATGATTACAACATGAATATTGGAATCAGTATTTTTAACTGGTTATATATCTCAAACTTTAAGTTGTCTAAGGATTCAGATCTAGATAATTTTAGAGCAACAAGTTATTTGGTAAAAAAATATTTTATTTGACCAAAAGATTTCCTGATTTATTTTGATTGTGTTTAATATGTAAATCGGGACCGAGTTTGTGGTTGTGTTGTTTTTGGTTTTGTTTCAGTTTTTGGTTTGTGGTTTTAGCCCATTTTGATACTCAAAGTTGTAATAGATTAGGGCTTTTATTATAATTATATATTTTATAATATTATAATGTTGAACACCCAAAGACAAAAATTGAAGACATCTAAGTTAGTGGAAGTTACTCAAGACAACAAGATGAACTCAAGTCCATCCTCTTGGTTGTTTGTGTGTTATGACCCTGTCACCTAGTTTGGTCTTGCTACTTGGCTCTAGCAAGATCAAATAATTTTTGGCCTTATGATTTACAAATTTATTTTGCTACTGTGGTTGCTTTAATTTTATAATTGTTATAACATACCAATCTAATAGCAAACTTTTAGAAAATGAGTTTTTAAATGGTATTATAATCAGATTAAACAAGTTGTAAACTAATTTTTACAACTTGTGAACTTTTTGTCTTAAAACAGATAGTTTGTTTTAATATAAATTAGAGAAAAATGTCCGAATAGTTCCTATGGTTTGCTATGTTTTCATATATAGTCCATACACTTCTAAAATTATAGCTATAGTCCCAACTTTTGCATATTCGTTCTCGGATAGTCCTTGGTGTGGATAGGGGTTAGTTTTTGTTGTTAAGTGAGTGTGAAATTACTAACATGCCCTTATTGTTAAATTAATAACTAAAAAAATTAAAATTAAAATAAATATAACTTATATTTAAAGATTTACGTGGGACCCATCACCCACCCCACCACTTCATCTTCCCCACCATTCACCATCACCACCATCCACCTTTCACCACCATAACTAACCCCCACCCCATCCCACATTCCCTCCTCTGCAGACAAACCACGACTACCTATGTTGAAGTTCCTGCACCTGTGGTTCAATTGAAAGGTGAATCTTAACTTATAATTATATGTTTTATATAATTTCCTAATATTTGTTTGTCAATGCTGAAATAGAACTATAAAGAGCATGCTTATGATGAATCTTGATCTAGAGAAGGCATATGTGAGAGTAAAATAATGAGAGTTTGATAATTAGCTGTAACGGTTAGGGATAGTTAAGTAATGTGTTAGGTATCAAATAATAGCAGAGGGGGTATTTGTAATAGCAACATAGTATAAGGGTTACATTTGTACATTGTAGTAGTCTATTTGTCCTTAAGGAATAGATAGTGTAATGAGAAGGTTAGCTAATGATTTGAGATTAATCTCTTTCTTCTTCTAAGAATTCTTCTTCTTCTTTCACTGTGTTCGCTCAATCTCTCGATTACCATTTTTGTCCGTAACATAATGTTATAGTAGCTTTCATATCAAGTTTTATTATCTTGGATTCTTGGTGGAAAATGAGTTGGATATCTAGATCAACACCGTTGCGTTAATTGTATGTTGAAAGAATTGTACTTATATACTTCTTTATTTTTCAACAGTGATAATTCTGCTCGAATTTATCAAGAACAAGTGATCCCGGAGTCAGAGAGTATCATCTACAATCCTACATCACCGGTTTAAATGCAAAAGAACATTCATGTTTCTGGTTATCAGATACCGCACATGCCTAATCAAAGACAACAGCCAGTGTAGTATATTCACACCACGTCACCACATTACATTCAGCATCCAGCAGGACCAACGTGACCTATGTCATCTTACTACCCGATGTCTGTACTGCATCACCACATTATATTCAGTATTCATGTTTCTAGTTATAAGATATGCTATGGACTTTAGTAGGATCTGGTGAGAGAGAGACGAGAGGTGCACGGTGAAGGTGGTCATGGGGTTTGTCTGCAGAGGAGGGAAGGTGGGGTGGGGTGGGGGTTAGTTATGGTGGTGGCGGTGAAGGGTGGAGAAGATGAAGTGGTGGGGTGGGTGTTGGGTCTCACATAAATCTTTAAACATAAGTTATATTTATTTTAATTTTTTAGATATTAATTTAACAGTAAGGGCATGTTAGTAATTTCACACTCACTTAACATCAAAAACTAACCCCATCCACGCCAGGGACTATTCGAGAACAAATATGCAAAAGTTGGGGACTATAGCTGCAATTTTAGAAGTGTAGGGACTATATGTGAAAATGAAGCAAAACACAGGGACTATCCGACGCTTTTCTCAATAAATTATAACAACTAGGGTTTTGAAATTTAAACTAATTTTAAGTTTCTAAAACTCATAACTTACTAGTTTTAACTTTTAATGGTTATTTCAAGTTGCGGCAACTTACTTTTAATAAGTTATTTAAAATTAAGTGTCTTGAGAGAGGAAAGAGTTCATCACACTGTCATGAACTTTATATAGTAAAACTGGCTTTTATGACCCTATTCGGTAAATACTAAAATTGGATCCCATATTTAAAATCAATGGTCTATGCCATCCTACTATAAGGAACACTTTGAGCATAATAGGAACCGTCAGTGTTTGGAGCCACAACACCACACTTGATGCCTAGTTTATCCTCTCAAGGTTCAAGGGTTTTGTTGACACATCTAGCCTTTCTACATGTACCTATTTTAGGGAGACTATTACTTTTTCTCTCTTGTGACATGCCACAGATGTATAGAGAGTGAAAGTGGGCATAGATGAGGCTAAACATATCAATGCATAGACAGGATTTATCTAAGCGACCTCATACTCGAGAGTTGTGCATTTATCACAATTGACCCTCGTTGTCAATCTACCTAACCACTTATAGCCACATTTGCCTTTAGTAACTGATATAGCCAAATTCACATTCCTTATTCTTAAACTGTAAATGGGTCATTAATTAATAAGACTAATTATATTTTTTTTTTGCTTATTTAACAGAGGTCTAATGAAAATAACTTCTCTTTCGCTCTCAAGTGTATACTTGAGAAAGAAAAGCTTAATAACACCAACTTTCTCGAATACCGCTGCAATTGAGAATAATTCTCAAGTTGGTGAAAAGGCTTTATCTTCTAGATGGCCCAGTCCCTACCAAGCCCGAAAATAATACGGTTGCTGCTCGTAAGGCATTGGAAAAGCATAACGAGGATGCCACTTAGGTAGCGTGCCTTATGCAAGCCACAATGTCTCATGATTTCAAGAAGAACATGAAAGACATAGATGCATTTGACATGATCGAGCAACTTAAAGGCATGTTCCAGAAACAAGCTCGACAAGAATGCTATGACACCATCAAGCAACTCATAAGTTGCAAAATGCAAGATGGCTTGTCTGTTAGTGCTCATGTGTTTAAGATGAAAGGGTACATCGACCAAATGGACAAACTTGGTTATCCCATGCAGGACAAAATGGTAGCGGATTTCATCTTAAACTCTCTCCCTAGCTCTTATGACCGGTTCATAATGAGTTTCAATATGAATGCTTGGTTGAAGACTGTGCCTAGCTCCATTGTATGCTCAAAACAGCCGAGATGAATATTCCAAATAAAACTAACCAAGTTTTGATGGTTAGATCTGCTGGTGTTAAGAAGCCCAACCCCAAGAAAAGGCAAGAAGAAAGTTAATGTTGCTACGAAACCTGCCACAAATAACAAGCAAGTTGCACAACCACCACAAGTGTTGCTGGTGAACCAGACATAAACACAAGTGTTAGCAGAAGTAGCAGGACTCGTAAAAGAAATCTGACAGATACCTTTGGCATCTTGAGGGTACTGAAGTCCAGGTATAGGTAAGTCTAAAGATAAACCCGCTAACTGTAAATATGCTATATTAGATCCTAAATCTACGAATTGGCTGGAAGCCAAGAACGCTGAGATGCAATCTATGTCTAACAATCAAATCTGGGACTTGGTTGAGCTACCCCCCGAATTCGAGAGCAAATGGGTTTTCAAGAGAAAAACCAACATGCATGGAATTGTACACACCTATAAAGCACAGCTAGTTACGAAGGGTTTCACTCAAACTCGAGGTGTTAACTTCAAAAAGTATTTTACACATACTCTAAAGATGGTGAGTTCCGATTTGGGATTAGGTTCATTTGTATTCCGATTTGGGGTTGGGTACTAATCTGGGTTGGATACCGATTTGGGATTTGGGGTGTTGTTTTTGTTTGCTGATGTGTAAGAGGGGTTCAGATGGCCGATTTTTGTGGTGGTGGTCGGCAGGTGGTAGTTGCAGGTGGTGAGGTGGTGCTTGTTGGTGGAGTAGAGAGAGAGAGAAAAGAGAGGAGATAGAGAGTGTGTGTTAATTTGTCATGTGTGTATATACATATATAATAATAATATTTTTACTTGTAAATTATCAAAGTACCCCTAGTTAACAGTCATTTTAGATGGAGTTAGAGCCAGAGAGCTGATTAGATAAACATAGTAAACTATTGGAGCAAAATGTCCGTTTTTAAATTATTGGGGCAAAACCGTTAAAACGACCAAACCACAGAGAGCAAAACAGAAGTTTACTCAAAAAATAAAGTTAATTACATGGTTAGTCCTTGTGGTTTATACAAAGTAATAATGTCAGATACTAATAGTTTAAAGTCACATTCCGAGGTATCAACTATTAATTGTGTATATACATATATAATAATAATATTTTTACTTGTAAATTATCAAAGTACCCCTAGTTAACAGTCATTTTAGATGGAGTTAGAGCCAGAGAGCTGACTAGATAAACATAGTAAACTATTGGAGCAAAATGTCCGTTTTTAAATTATTGGGGCAAAACCGTTAAAACGACCAAACCACAGAGAGCAAAACAGAAGTTTACTCAAAAAATAAAGTTAATTACATGGTTAGTCCTTGTGGTTTATACAAAGTAATAATGTCAGATACTAATAGTTTAAAGTCACATTCCGAGGTATCAACTATTAATTTTGTAACAACCTAGAGTACTAAGACTAACAGATGTTAATTTTTCTGTTAGGTTTAAACTATTAGTCTTAGTAATTCAGGTTGTTAAAAAACTGAAAGTTGATACCTGAAAATATGATTTTAAACTATTATTACCTGACATTGTTACTCCATATAAACCAGAAGGAGTAACCATGTAATTAAGTCCAAAAAATAATAAGGTCTGAAATCCAACAGTATTATGTGTCGTTAATTGTAAGTCCCGTAACGCGTGCGGATCGTAACAGAATCGTCGATCTAATCTAGAGTGCGGAATCCTCTAGATCAGATTACACAGAAAAGCGTAGAAAACAGAAATTCCTTCAACCCGATCTTTATTGATTATCTTCGTAACGATTACAATCAATCAAGATCCTAATTCGTCCAAGCCGTTGTCTTTCACGAATTCACTCCAATTGATTAAGGTGATTAGATGATTAACCTAAACCCTAATGCTAAGCTTTGTTTATATAGGACAAAGCTTTGCATATGGGCTAGGTCTTGGGCAAGGCCCAATTCGCAAACCCTCCCCCATATGTGGGTTTGGTTTGGCCCAATAACTCTTAATACACTATTACAAACTATTACAAAGCTAAACCCGCTAACTGTTTATCGTTTTACTAATTACAAGATATCCAAAGACCAAATCTAAGCTGTTGTCACAAAACATGCACCAACAAACTCCCCCTTGACAGTAGCTCGCAAAGGTAACTTCAGTCTTCAGAATCTCACAGTCTTTTGGTCTTTGGATAGCTTCAGCTTTAACAGCTTCTGTCAGCAACAGACTCCCCCTAAGCTGATGCATCCAATCACCAAATCTTCAAAACAGTAGCATCTGAGTAAACTCCAGTTCAGCATTTGAATAGCAATCTTCAACTCTTCAACTTTGTCTGCAATGTAGAAAGGAGGTTCTACCATGCATCCAAGCAAATTCTCATCTTCACAGCAACTCTTCAGCAACACACAGCTTCAATCTGTATATACTATAAAACAAACATCTCGAGAAACCATAAGAATTTTTCAACATAAGTTAAACACATTATTATTATTCAAGAGATTTGTTAAACTGTGTTACAGATTAAGCATTTTTCATTTAGCACCAACACGCATACAATTTCAAACAAAACACATCATAACCTGCTTGATTTGAAAATTTTGAACTCACTTACTAACACCGTCTCCCCCTATCAGTAACAATTCTTCCAAGGATAACAGTTTTCCGTACATTAAGAATTTTAAACAGAAAAAGACACTATTTTTGGATTTTTATATTTTCTGAAAGCAAGTAAATACAAAAGCAATAAACACTCTATTTTTGTGAGAATCACCGGCAAGAAGATCATATCAGCAAAATCAAACTGTTTCACACAATTAGTTAATTCTTTATGTAATGTTTTAGTGAAAAGCAGTTCAAGACGATTACCAGTATGTTTGTCCATCTAAACAAAATGCATGAACATTTCAAGTACCATTACCGTATGATACGTTAAGGTAATTTTATTATACCGAAATACAAGCGTGTCCCACTTCAGGATGTACCCCCGCGATCAAGGTATGCACAAAGATTCATCGTAGTAGGTGAGTATACTGAATTCATCCGTTTTGTTTTTCAACGATAGATAATTGGTGAACAGGTCAGTACTTCCGTACAGCAGAGAGACCAAAATATCTTATCGAGGGTTAAGACAGATACCATTTTTGGTACGAATTGTGCATTTTGCACTTATTGAATGACTCTCTTTGAGAGCTTTTTCATTTTCAGGGTTTTGGCATTTTTAGCTCTTTTAAGATATCCTGGGTGTCTCTAGGTCAGCATGTATCTGGATGCAGCAGAAGGACACCCATGATATCCCCGGATGAAATAACAGTATAAAGACCCAAAACTTCAGATTTTGGCAATCTATCAACACAAGAATTAAGGTCATTAAACCATACACCACTGATGTGTTCCCCACTCATACTCAGTGCATTTAGGTTTATATCTCTTTGGTAAGTTGATTATTTCATGATTTTGCCTACTGGTACATCATATAATGAAGCTGCTATCACACTTAAGCAATTTTGGTTCAATTTCAGTGTGACAGTCTAACTTGCTAATGTACTATCATTTCTTCTTTTTCACACAGTGATATCTCATTTTTGATTTTCTATTTTTTTTTATGTTTTTGACTTTTCAATGTTTTTGTATTTTTGATTTTTGAGAAAGCAGTAAACTATTTACAAAATTCTTATGAAAAACCAGTTATTCAGGATTCCTCATCCTATTGAGTTCGACTAAGTGTTCAAAGCGAGCTCGATCAAAAGCTTTTGTGTAAAGATCAGCAAGGTTATCTTCCGTGTCGACTCGATGTAATTCAGTTAGTCGTTTTTCAGCACAATCCCGTATAAAGTGATGACGTATGTCAATATGTTTAGTTCGACTGTGCTTTACGGGATTGTTTGTGATTGATATAGTCGCATTATTATCTATCATAATAGGAGTACGAGTGAAATCCAAACCGTAATCGCGCATCTGCTATTGAATCCAGAGAACCTGAGAGCAACAGCTACCCGCAGCAATATATTCAGCTTCACACGTAGAGGTAGACACACAAGATTGCTTCTTGCATTGCCAAGACACGATCCTGCCTCCTAAGAACTGACAACCACCTGTTGTAGACTTTCTGTTTGATTTGCATCCTCCAAAGTCTGAATCAGTGTAAGCAACGAACCTCAGATCACTATCAGCTGGATACCGCAATCCAATTTTAGGTTTCCCCTTCAAGTAACGAAGAATACGCTTCACTGCTTTCATATGTGACTCTTTCGGATTTGCCTGATATCTGGCACACAAGTATACGACAAAAATGATGTCAGGTCTTGAAGCAGTCAAGTACATTAGAGAACCAATCATCGCCCTATAATGAGTTGGATCAACATCTTCAGTACTTTCATGATCTGGGCCAAGATTGTGATTTTCGCATATAGGTGTGTTGGAAGTAGAGCAATCATTCATTTTGAACCGATCCAAAATGTCATACACATACTTCGTTTGATGAATAAACATCCCATCCTCCTTCTGTTCAACTTGTAATCCCAGAAAGTAAGACAACTCACCCATAGCACTCATTTCAAACTTGCTCTTCATCACCTGTTCAAACTCCGTACACATGTTCTCATCAGATGACCCGAAGATGATGTCATCTACATATACCTGTACCAGCAGAAAATCTTCCTTCTTCCTCTTAATGAACAATGTACTGTCAATCTGACCTCTTTCAAAACCATTCTTGAGCAGATGTGTAGACAGTGTCTCGTACCACGCCCTGGGAGCTTGATGTAACCCATACAAAGCCTTATCAAGTTTGTACACTCGATCTGGATAGTCTGGATCAACGAACCCTTCTGGTTGTGAGACATACACCACTTCTTGGACTTTTCTGTAAAGAAATGCACTCTTCACGTCAAGTTGGTAAACTTTGAAGCCCTTGAATGAAGCGAAAGCCAGAAACAAACGAATTGCCTCCAACCTTGCCACTGGTGCAAACACTTCATTGTAATCAATCCCTTCTTGCTGATTGAAACCTTTGACAACTAACCGAGCCTTGTTGCGCGTGACAATCCCTCTTTCATCCTTCTTGCACCTAAATACCCATTTAGTGCCAATTTCTCTTTCACCTTTCGGAAGGTCCACTAACTCCCAAACCTTTAACTTCGCAAACTGGGCCAATTCCTCATGCATAGCTTCAACCCATGAATTGTCTTTTAGAGCCATATGGATGTTCTTCGGCTCCTCTTGGGAAATAAAGCAACTATACAAGCACTCATTCACAATCCTAGTTTTCTCAATCGAAACAAATAACCCAGAATTCGCTGCAATGCTTCTTCTAGTCTGAACACCTGCAGTAGGATCTCCAAGAATCATGTCGACTGGATGATCTCTATTTGCTCGTGTAGTAGCAACAACATCGACTTCCAGATTGTCACCCAGGTTTGATCCAGCCTCCCCCTGAACATTCTGATTTGCAAATGGATTAATGAAATCCTCCCCCTGATTGGGTTCAGGTTCACTATCACTTGAATCAGGATCAGCAGCACCATGGGAAGTTTCCGGAGCATCTGACATATCAACATTCGATCTAGGCATGAACTCGCCTTCATCGTCTTCACCAATCACTGTTTGAATCAGCTGAGAATCATCTGCATCAGAAACCTCAGGAATATTAAATGATTTAAAAACACTTTCATAATCATATAATATAGCAGGACCACTCGTTGATTGTTGAGGCTTGTAGGAAGTAATTTCCACATTAAAAACAACCTCAATTTTGCCAGTTTTTAGATTAAAAACCCTTTTATTCAGTGTGCCAGGCACGTAGCCTAGAAAGTAGCCTTCGTCTGCCACCTCACCGAATTTTTGTTTATCTTTGTTTCGCACAATAGTGCAGGGTAATCCAAATGGTTCAAAGCCTGTTAAGTTTGGTTTTTCGTTAAACATCAACTCATGACAAGTTTTGTTAAAACGTTTAACAGTCAAAACTTTGTTTAGGACGTAGCAAGCTGTATTCACAGCTTCTCCCCTGAAAAGAACAGGTAGCTTTGAATCTGAAAGCATCGTCCTAGCGGCTTCAATCAACGTCCTGTTTTTCCTCTCAGCGACTCTATTTTGTTGAGGAGTGTAAGGAGCGGAATATTGATGTTCAATTCCTTTTCGAAGACAGTAGAGATCCAGAATACGATTCTTGAACTCCGTGCCATTATCAATCCTTATCCTCTTGATCCTTGCATCATGGACGTTTTCCAATTTTGTAAAAAGATCTATCAGCATCTCTGCTGTTTCATCTTTTGTACCTAAAAAGAAAACCCATGAATAACGTGAGTAATCGTCAGTGACAACCAGACAGTAGTACTTTCCACCTATGCTCCTCACGTTCACTGGACCGAATAAATCCATGTGAAGTAATTCATAAGGGGCATTAATGGAATTTACTGTTTTAGACTTATGAGGTTTCTTGTGTTGTTTTCCCTTTTGACATGGAAGACATTTATCTTCCACTTGAAACCTCAGCAATGGAACCCCTTTCACTAGCTCATTTTTGATAATGTAATTCATTTTGCGGTAGTGAATATGGGCCATGCGTCTGTGCCACAACATAGATTCAGCTTCAGATGCTTTTGACAGTAAACACGCCACCGCAGCAGTTGGATCTTTGGCACCCATGTCCATGACATAAGTATCATTTTTTCTTGGTGCACGCATCACTATCCAATCGTCCGGAATGACCAAACCCGGTTTCAACACCAATGCCTCAGTATTTGTAAAATGGACTGAGTGACCCTTGTCGCAAACTTGTGACACGCTCATCAGATTGTGTTTCAGCTGCTCAACATAGTTCACTTTGTCCAATGTGATCTTCCCATTCGTCACTTTTCCTCTTCCAGTAATCCTACCACCTTTAGCACCAGCAAAATTAACATGTCCACCATCATATTCTTCAAATTTAGAAAACAACCTCGCATCCCCCGTCATGTGCCTGGAGCAGCCACTGTCAACATACCATAAGTTGATAATCCTCCTTAGCAGCTCCTGCACACAACAACCAAAAGATTAGTTAGAGTGGGGGACCCAAGCCTTGATGGTCTTGGGTCGTCCAGATTCATCAACTACAGGAACATCCATCCAATGTCCATCACTCCTAACTGGAGTCTTGGATCTTAGACCTGTTGATGGGAATGGGGCAGGATTTCCATAAGGTCTCTGGTCCTTTGGGTTCCTATATGTGTTTGGACTATGTGACCTTTGAAATCTTGAGTTTTGATTCCAAGAAGCTTGATTGTTATAATTTCTAAAGCCATTGTTATAAAAAGTTCGACCACCATTATTATGGTATCGATTTTGATATTGACCTTGACTTCTGAAATTATTTGAATTTTGGTTGTTTAATCTTGGTGAACTACTTCTAGGTCTCTCATATCTGCCTGATGTAGATTCAGGCTGAAATCTTGGTTGATTTCTTTGAAAACGAGGAACTTGAGGAGTTCCTTTTTCAGCCTTATCTACACCACTAGCAACACCCTGTTGTTGCTTTGGAGCAGATTTCTTTGGAGAGTTAGACTCTCTTTCCTTTTTATCACCGTTCTTTTCTGGTGACTTCCCTCTCTGTTTCTCACTAACTTGTGCTTCAACCTTTTTATTAGGACAGCAGCTAGCTACATGTCCCTTTGTGTGACATTTGAAGCATGATCTTCTTTTCGAAGACTTCTCACCTGAAGCCTTTGAACTAGATTCTGGTTTTGATGATGATACCTTGGAAGGATTTTGTTCAGTTTGCTTAATTTCAGATTTTTCTATGTTTTTGTTTTTAGCAAACTCTACATTTGATTCTTTTTCGATAACAACTGTTTCGGTTTTCATATCACTTCCTTGAACAAAATTAACCTTTTTAACAAAAGTTTGATTATTGTTTTTAGAAGGTGTATTTTTCTTTTTCAAAACAGGTTTGCTGTTATTTTCCTTCTTAGCATCATTATCTTCAAACACATCATCTTGACCGGATGTGAAACTACTTGGTGATGTTGACAAAAAGTCTGTGAACTCATCTTCATCAGGTAAGAAAGAATAGTCATGACTAAGAGGGGGTGGGACTTCATTAAAGCCCTGGAATCCCACGGTCTTCTTGTCATTACTCTTCTTTAACCCACCCATCATATGTTTCATAACAAAAGTAGAATCCCTGAATTGACCTAATTTCTTTTCAAGTTCAACAATTTTAAGTTGTGCATCTGACAACTCTTTGTTTTTATCAGAAATCTCTTTTGTTTTCTCAGCCATCATGTCATGAGCTAAGCCAATGACTTGAAGTTTTTCATTCAGTTTGCAGGTTAAAGCATCAATTTCAGCTTCATAGCCTTTTACCTTTTTCAAATATGATGACTCATTTCTTTTAGCAAAGAAATTTGATTCTTTGACGTTAGACATTTCGCTCACAAGACTTTTGTTTTGAGTTGACAATTTGTCAACTTCACCCTGTAGTTCACAACATTTTAAACAAACAGAAGTAGTAGAGTTACTTACCTCTCCTGTCGATTTTTCTGAGTTGGCCATAAGTGCAGCAAGTTGAGCTCCCAGTCTTTTGATGATTTCATCTTTCTCTTCAGCTTCCATTTCATACTCAGACTGCGGCTTTTCTTTTTCAGCATCTGTTGCTTGATCGGCCTTATCCACCTCAGCTTCACCCTTTTTTTCAACTTTAGCATCATCTACTATAGCTTCACCCTCATCAACTGGCACAATCTCTGCCATAAATGCTTGTGTAACATTCTCATCATTTTCCAAGTGAATGATCCAGTCATATGAACCCTCTCTTGCAGTAGAGATCAATGCCCTTGAGTTAGAGTTGTTTGATGAGTTTCTATTGTTTGAACTCTGACTCGAAGTCTCATGCTTTTGTTTCTGACATTCCCTTGTGAAGTGACCATAACTCTGACAGTTAAAGCACCTGACTTTGGCCTTGTCAAAACCTACATTCTTCTCCACAAACTTCCTTCCAGTTCTGTTCATGAACCTCTTCACACGTCTCGAAATCATGGCCATCTGCCATTGCAAATCCATCTCTTCTAAATCATCAGGGTCAATCTGATCATAATCTTCATCTAGCGTAGCAGGATCAGATATCTTCCCCTGAATGTAGTTCTCATACGAGGCAACGAATGAAGCAAGTAGAGCAAGATGTTCTTCAGCAGACTTTACACTCATAGGCATTGACTTTGCACTGCTTGTTTGCTTAGAAGCTGATGGTCTCTTAACTCCTGTTGATCCTCCTGAAGCAGCTACAAAGCACACATCACCATCTTCATTAACTGTAACCTGCTCATTATCACACGAAAGAAATGCAGTAGCAGAGTCGCTAGAAGCATCATGTGATGAAGAAGATGTAAGCCCATTGTAGATCCCTGGATCTTGAACCTGATCATATCCAGTGTCCTTCTTCTTCATACTGAGCTCATAAGCTCTTAGCTTTCCAACAACTTCTTCTAGTTCCTTTGTTTCATAATCTGCTTCTCCTTTGATCATTAGGGTGTAGATATCCCACTTAGCAGGAAGAGCATCAAGCAGCTTATCATTTTTCTCTATGTTAGTATAGCAATCTACATCATAGTTATCCAGTTCTGACATCAGATGGTAGTATCGAGTGATGATGTCCTCAAGTGACTCATTTTTCATGTACTTAAACACAGCAAACTGCTTCTTCAGAAGATCAACTTTGTTCTTCTTGACATCAGGATTTCCTTCATATCTCTTCTCTAAAGCATCCCACATTTCCTTTGAAGTAGTGTACTTCTTAAAGGTATGTTTGATACTATCAGGTAGGGACATCTTGATGGCAGCCAAGGCTCTCTTTTCAGCCTCATACATCTTTTTATCATTCTCCTGCATGTTCACAAAGGCTGTGACACGAGGTCTGCCTTCAAAGTCATGTGTAGGGTTTGTGTACCCATCAGCAATACAGATCCACATGCGAGTGTCCTGATATTCAATGAAGGATTGAAACCTATCCTTCCATGTCAAGTAGTTTTCCACCCTCATCATCTTAGGTGGTTTGTTGGTTGTGCCAACCTCATGCTCCATCCTTAAGAGTTCGTTTAATTTAGTCATGCTCGACATTTTAACGTAAGCAGACTGGTAAAACTGTACAAATTGTGTCCGAAATCTGTTTTTATCAAATTATACCGTTAGATTCGTCTCGAGATTACGATTCCAATGATATATAATGTCGAAAACCTTTTTTTTCTCCTAAAAATCCAAGGATCCCAACGGTGCAAACGGTTTCCTGAGATGAGTTACGGATAATTTCCTAAACGCGAAACAGTGAAATTTTTCTTACGCAAGCCACTAAAAATTCCACCTCGTTCGGAATCAGCATAAATGGTCCGAAGTGGTCCGAAATGCTTATACTTATCCGAAATGGTGAGTATTGATCCGTAATGACCACTTTCTAGTCCGAAATGCACCAGTTTGATCCGAAATGATACTCTCTGGTCCGAAATCAAACACCTTCTGATCCGAAATTGACTATATGATCCGTAATGAAACTCTAAGGATCCGAAATCAAGTCACCCTGGTCCGAAATGCAACTTTTTGATCCGGAATGAGAGCTTTTAAATCCGAAATGGTCCGTAATGCTTGTTTTCTGTCCGAAATGCAAGTAATCTGGTCCGAAATTGATCAGAAATGCAAGATTTCTATCAGTAATGGTCCGAAATTCAAGTATTTTGATCAGTAATGATCCGAAATGCTTGAATCTTATCCGAAATCACCAGCAGAACACGAACTCAGCCTTCAAAAACCTCTAAAAACGCCGAAAAATCCCGATTTTCTGCAGAAAACGATTCTGAACCAAGCCAATCTAGTGCCGAATGCTCTGATACCAATTGTAAGTCCCGTAACGCGTGCGGATCGTAACAGAATCGTCAATCTAATCTAGAGTGCGGAATCCTCTAGATCAGATTACACAGAAAAGCGTAGAAAACAGAAATTCCTTCAACCCGATCTTTATTGATTATCTTCGTAACGATTACAATCAATCAAGATCCTAATTCGTCCAAGCCGTTGTCTTTCACGAATTCACTCCAAGTGATTAAGGTGATTAGATGATTAACCTAAACCCTAATGCTAAGCTTTGTTTATATAGGACAAAGCTTTGCATATGGGCTAGGTCTTGGGCAAGGCCCAATTCGCAAACCCTCCCCCATATGTGGGTTTGGTTTGGCCCAATCACTCTTAATACACTATTACAAACTATTACAAAGCTAAACCCGCTAACTGTTTATCGTTTTACTAATTACAAGATATCCAAAGACCAAATCTAAGCTGTTGTCACAAAACATGCACCAACATTAATCAACTATTTATGGTTGTAAAATCAAGATAATAAAAATTACGACTTAGTCTAGTCTTTAATTGTTACAAAGATAATTATAATAAATTTTATTTACATAATAAACTAGAATTACCACCCGCCGCAATGCGGCGGGGATTCATTAGTTATATATCATGTTAGATGAAAGACAAATGTTTCTCACATGACCACGAGCCTGTGTGTAAAACCGAGAAAAAAATAACTAAGTCGATCTCTGACTCGCACTTTGCGACAGACCTATCAAACGGGGAAAATAGTGTAGGATCGTTAGACGACCTGACGAGTCGATCAGAAGAGTGCTCAGACTGGATCAGAGGCGGAATACATTGATTCGGTCTTTGTTTAGCTTGATTTCACTAATTTGTCTCTGTTTATTGCACTTATTAACAAGTTACAAGCTCTGGAGACGATTCGGCAGGGCTTCGCCATTACACAACTTCACTGCTACCTAGTCTCGCTTCAAATGACCCTCCTATATATAGGACGAAGGTTTCGCTTATGTGTACATGACACATAAGCGGAACTTTTACAATGACTAATAAGCGAAACCTTCACTATGTCCCTATACGCGAAACTATTACTAAATCATGATTTCTCGATTTCCGTGCATGATACAAATAGCCCTAACCTAAGACTCGAACTAAGATGTAGTCGACAGACAACTGCACCAACAGACTCCCCCTTGAATGTTGACGGAATCTTCAGTGAGAGTCTTCAAACATTGACAGCTCTTCAATCTTGATCGGTCTTCTTCAGGAACTCTTCCTGGAATTATGTACCTGGATCTTTCTCTGGCTCTAACTTTCATCAGACTCCCCCTATCATCATGCTGGGATCTCCGTCTGGAATTTGTTATCACCATTGAAATCAACTCCTGGCTTTATCAGTTTAAACTTCTTCTCAGGTTCTAATGTATCTCATGGCTTTCCGTAGCAACATGATCAGAAACCTGCACAACTCAGACACTCTATCACAAACAAACACAATTGTGATTCAACTTAATGAATCAACTAATCATTTAAGAATATTCAAGAATTTTTCTCAGTTAAAACCTATTCAACTTTCCAAAATCTTATTAAACACTTCAAACCAATTTAACCAAACCTCTGTTCATCATGTTTAGCCTTTGAGATTTTGAATATCAGCTTTCCAACATTAGTTGTCGAAAATCTTTTTGGATTTTTCAAATATGAAACACAAATGCAATAACAAAGACTAAATGCAGAAATAAAATGTATACAAACATATTTTTATGAGTTCGTGCAAGAGGATCATATCAGCTGCCGACTAAACACTAGCACCGTTAAGCTGTCATTTCATTTTAAGCTTTTAAACAGTTCGCGTTGATTGTCGATATATTGATCCACTTAAATTCTCACAAAATGTTCAACCTGTTCAGGATACAGAATTAGTGTTTTAAAAACTTAAACCTCTACATGTGTCCCACCTCAGAATATACTCCCGTATCCAGACCCCAGTATTCAGTCTTACAGGTGAGTATACCACAGCTGATATCTGTTAAGGGGTAGGGCGAGGACCGTGAGAGCTCAGGTCGATACTTCCGTATACGCAGAGAGATGACAGCTTCGACTTTAAGGTGTGTCCCCTTTAGAGGATCTTTTGTTTTCAACAGCAACGACTATCAATTTTATTGTTTCATCAGCATGCTGAGGGCGAGCTTATATTTCAAAGCTTTTTGCAGAAAGCATTATCCGGGGACTAGGTCAGTACTTCCATACAGCAGAAGTCCCGGGATAATACCCCATATATCACTGAGCATAAAGACCTAGTATCTCAGAATACGGGACCCTTCAAACAGGATTTCAGGGGTTACCTATATATCCTGAAGATGTTCCCTACGTAGACGCAAGTGAAATTTATGTTTATATCCCAAACTGATTTACTAATTCTGTGAAAACCTACCGACACATCTTTAGCGAGACTGCTAAATTGCATTTATACATTACAAATCTTTAGCGTACTGTGCCAGTCTAGCTGATGTACTATCATTTCCCCTTATTCGCACCAAAACTCATTTTTAATTTTCCGATGTTTTTGACATTTTCAAATTTTCTAATTTTTTTTTTAAATTTTACTCCCCCTAAAATCAAAATGTGTTTCAATTTTGATTTTCGGAGAAAATTTGAAAAAAAAACTGTACAAAGTTTGACAACATGATATCGAATCACTTCAATTCTCCATCCACCTGGCGTAAACAACCAGAACCCCCCCTAACAACAAACTATTTTCCCATTATGATCTCAAAACACTTAAGTTTATTTTAATCAAAATGGTTTTTCCAGATAAAATTAGTTTGTTTACCAAACATTTGTAGGTTCAGGGTTACTTCATCACATTGTTTTACCAATCTTTTGAATGATTGTTAATTCAAGTTCAATCTAATGACCTTGATTAACCACTTGTAGAGTCAACCTGGTTCTAATTCTGAACCACTTGTAATCAACAACAATCATACAACTCAAACCTGTTTTTCAACCAATTACCATCTGTTGGTTGAATTCTCAAGGTGCCGATTCCTACTCCTCGCTTACAAACCTGGGAGTTCCGGCAAGTCAGGTTTTTCATTTAAACAGATTCACCCAAGCCTGACGGTCCTTGGGTGATTTTGAATTCTTGGTCAACAATGGTGGAAAATTTGCATCATCCATTGTGAAACCTGAATTCTCCTTTTTTACCTCAACCAATGGCTCCTCTGGTTTTGACGAACCAGAATCATTGCCTGAGTGTGGCTTATCTGACTTAGATGAGCCAGATTCATCGCCGACACCATTCATCTTCTTCTTTTCCTCTTTCGTCCTCAGATTTGTATCCGATGAATTCGTCTTGTTTGACTTTGCATTTTCGGAAGTTGATTCATCAGAACTCTTATTCGATCTGTTCGGTGAACCCGAGGACAAAATCTTCTCGAGATACTCTCTTTCCTTCTTCCTCTTTTTCCTCAGTCTGTCTTTCTGCCCCTGTGAAAGTTTAACTTTCTTTTCTTGAATTGTCTGTTCTTGAACTTTAGGTTTTAGAACCTTCTGTTCATGGGGCTTGACTTTGACTGGAATCTTTGCCAATTTCTGAGACTTAGCCCTCAATCTGTCATTCGATCTTCTTGGGCAATCTCTGGCAATGTGACCTTTAATTTGACAATTAAAGCATCTCCTTGTCTCAAAATTCCTTCTTTGGCAGTTAACAGCAATGTGTCCTTGATAACCGCATCGGTAACACACTCTGTTATCGTACCATGTACCACCTTCACACCAAACGCTCAGATCATAGCATTGTCTGGCTTGGTGATATTCCTTCCTCATGGTTGCTGAATTTGGCTTTTGAGCACTGTGGTTCCCTGCACCACTTATTGCCAACAATTTTTGAGTTTTCATTTTTTACTTTTTGTAATTTTTGAATTTGATTGGATGATCGATCTAATGAACTTTTATTATCTTTTTGAACATTTTTCTCATTTTTAATTTTTTGTTTCTGTTCCACTTTCTTCTTCAAAGGTTTTTGCTTAGAGCATTCTCCCTTTTCAGTCGATTGTAGAACCGTTTTCTGAAATTTTTCAGTTTTTTTATTTTTATCATCAGATTTCTCATCGCAATCTTCAACTTTGACATTGTCAAAGTTTGTGACATTGTCACTTATTGGAACTGAATTGATTGGTTTTGGACAGGGAAAATTCAAACTGTCTGAAGCAGTCACAAAACCTATCAATTTCTTTTCAAGTTCATCAATCTTGTTCCTTGAATTTTCAGCTTCATTTTCAAGCTGAGATATTCTTTCAAGATGAGACTTGATAGATTTTTCATTCGTATTCCTCATGTTTTCAAGAACAGACTTTTCATTTTCCAAAACTTTTATCTGTTCTTGAAATTTTGTCTCAATAGCTTTCAGATTTTTGTTCTCCAGTTTTATCCAGAAATCTTCATTTTCTGAAGATTTCTTTTTACTTTCAAAGTTTTTTTCTAATTCTTCAATTTTCTTTCTAGCACATTCACCTTCTTTTTCAAGTTTAATAATTTTCTGAAGATGAGAATTTATCAATTTTTGCTTTTCGATGTTATTTTTGCTAAACACATCTCTCCCATCTTCAAGAACTTTTAATTGACTTTGAAATTCTTTCTCAGTTTTTAATTTTTCATTTTCAAGGCCTTTAATCTTTTCTTCAAAAACTTTTGTCTTTTCTTTCAACTTCTTGTTTTCAAATGTCAAAATGTTCAAATTACTTAACAGTTTGTCATTTTCAGCTTTCAGATTCTCACAATTTCCCTGCAAAACTAGAATCTGTTTTTCATCAGTTTGCTTCTCATTGTTCAACTTCTTGACTTCCAATGTCAAACTTTCCGCATCCTTCAATAGTTTGCCATTGTCAGCCTCAAATTTATCACATTTAAAGCACACTGATACGGAACCAGATTCTTCTTTCACAATCTTGACAGATGGAACTTGTTCAACCTTCCTTTTCACACTAGGTTTGATTTGCTTTTCTGTTGTTGCTGCTTTTACTTCTTTCTCAGCTCTGATCTTTTCTTTCAATTTTTCAATTCTATCGGCATAAAATAAGTTTCCACAACGTTGATCAGATGGAAGTTGTTGTTTAAGATATTCAAGTTTCCGGATTTCCTCTTCATAATTGTCACTCTCTTCATCAGACGAGTGATCAAAAACCGAAACTTTTTCAACTACTTCTTTTGCTGAGACTGTTTCTTCATTAGCCTGAAAATAATTCTCCTTTTCATCAAACATTTCTGCCATATTTCAAATAATCCCGACAAATCTTTCTCTCAAAATGTCACAAAAGCGAAACAAGTAATTGTCCAAATAAGCGAAACTAGCCAAGTTCAAATGAGCGGAACTAGTCTGTTCACAAGAGCGAAACTCTTTATGTCCGAACGAGCGAAACCTTTAGAACGGAACTATTTATGTTCACACAAGCGGATCTAACACGTTATTTGAAGCGGAACTATTCAAGCGAAACTCCAAATTTACACTTGAAGCGAAACCTTACAAGCGAAACTCCTGGATTTTGTTGACACAAAAGCGGAACTATCAGGTAATTAGAAGCGGAACCTCTCAATTTCGTGACACAGAAGCGAAACTATATGGTCAAATAAGCGAAACTATCAGGTGTTCGAATAAACGAAACCAAGTCGAAGCTGATTTGATCCATTTTTAGTCCGTATTTTGGTCCAAAACTTTCCAGGGTTTGTCTGTGTCCAATAACACACAATCTGTGAAATTTTGATCCAATTTTGACCGGCAAAATTTCCGGAACAGATGAAAGAAGGTGTAGAAATCAGAATTTTGAGCGAAAAACGAGCTAAACGGTAAGAACTCTTCCTCCTGAGCTCTGATACCACATGTAGGATCGTTAGACGACCTGACGAGTCGATCAGAAGAGTGCTCAGACTGATTCAGAGGCGGAATACATTGATTCAGTCTTTGTTTAGCTTGATTTCACTAATTTGTCTCTGTTTATTGCACTTATTAACAAGTTACAAGCTCTGGAGACGATTCGGCAGGGCTTCGTCGTTACACAACTTCACTGCTACCTCGTTTCGCTTCAAATGACCCTCCTATATATAGGACGAAGGTTTCGCTTATGTGTACATGACACATAAGCGGAACTTTTACAATGACTAATAAGCGAAATCTTCACTATGTCCCTATAAGCGAAACTATTACTAAATCATGATTTCTCGATTTCCGTGCGTGATACAAATAGCCCTAACCTAAGACTCGAACTAAGATGTAGTCGACAGACAACTGCACCAACAGACTCCCCCTTGAATGTTGACGGAATCTTCAGTGAGAGTCTTCAATCATGACAGCTCTTCACTCTTAATCGGTCTTCTTCAGAAACTCTTCCTGGAATTATGTACCTGGATCTTTCTCTGGCTCTAACTTTCATCAGACTCCCCCTATCATCATGCTGGGATCGCCGTCTGGAATTCGCTATCACCATTGAAATCAACTCCTGGCTTTATCAGTTTAAACTTCTTCTCAGGTTCTGATGTATCTCCTGGCTTTCCATAGCAACAGGATCAGAAACCTGCACAACTCAAACACTCTATCACAAACAAACACAATTGTGATTCAACTTAATGAATCAACTAATCATTTAAGAATATTCAAGAATTTTTCTTAGTTAAAACCTATTCAACTTTCCAAAATCTGATTAAACACTTCAAACCAATTTAACCAAACCTCTGTTCATCATGTTTAGCGTTTGAGATTTTGAATATCAGCTTTCCAACATCAGTTGTCGAAAATCTTTTTGGATTTTTCAAATAGGAAACACAAATGCAATAACAAAGATTAAATGCAGAAATAAAATGTGTACAAACATATTTTTGTGAGTTCGTGCAAGAGGATCATATCAGATGCTGACTAAAACACTAGCACTGTTAAGCTGTTATTTCAATTTATGCTTTTAAACAATTCGCATAGATTGCCGATATACCGATCCACTTAAATTCTCATGAAATGTTCAACCTGTTCGGGATACAGAATTAGTTTTTTAAAAACTTAAACCTCTACATGTGTCCCACCTCAGAATATACTTCCGTATCCAGACCCCAGTATTCAGTCTTACAGGTGAGTATACCACAGCTAATATCTGTTAAGGGGTTATGTGCGAGGGCCGTGAGAGCTCAGGTCGATACTTCCGTATACGCAGAGAGATGACGGCTTCGACTTTTGGTGTGTCCCCTTTAGAGGATCTTTTATTTACAACAGCAGCGACTATCAATTTTATTGTTTCATCAGCATGCTGAGGGCGAGCTTATATTTCAAAGCTTTTTGCAGAAAGCATTATCCGGGGACTAGGTCAGTACTTCCATACAGCAGAAGTCCCGGGATAATACCCCAGATATCACTGAGCATAAAGACCTAGTATCTTAGAATACGGGACCCTTCAAACAGGATTTCAGGGGTTACCTATATATCCTGAAGATGTTCCCCACGTAGACGCAAGTGAAATTTATGTTTATATCCCAAACTGATCTACTAATTCTGTGAAAACCTACCGACACATCTTTAGCGAGACTGCTTAATTGCATTTATACATTACAAATCTTTAGCGTACTGTGCCAGTCTAGCTGATGTACTATCATTTCCCCTTATTCACACCAAAACACATTTTTAATTTTCCGATGTTTTTGACATTTTCAAATTTTCTAATTTTTTTAAAATTTTACCCCCCCCCTAAAATCAAAATATGTTTCAATTTTGATTTTCTGGGAAAATTTGAAACAAACTGTACAAAGTTTGACAACATGATATCGAATCGCTTCAATACTCCATCTGTTTGGCTTAAACGATCAGAACTCCCCCTCACAACAAACTATTTTCCCATAATGATTTCAAAACACTCAAGTTTGTTTTAATCAGAATGGTTTTTCCGGAAAATAAGTTTTGTTGATTTTACCACTTGTAAAATTGGGGATTAACTCATCATGTTGTTTTACCAATCTTTTGAATGATTGTTAATTCAAGTTCAATCTAATGACCTTGATTAACCACTTGTAAAGCGAAAAATCACCAGAGTGAAATTTCTCAAGAAATGTGCCGATTCATGTTCCACTTTTACCAACCTGGGAACTCCGGCAAGTCAGGTTTTTCATTTAAACAGATTCACCCAAGCCTGACGGTTCTTGGGTGATTTCGAATTCTTGTTCAACAATGGTGGAAAATTTGCATCATCCAAAGTTAAACCTGAATTCTCCTTTTTTACCTCAACCAATGGCTCCTCTGGTTTTGACGAACCAGAATCATTGCCTGAGTGTGGCTTATCTGACTTAGATGAGTCAGATTCATCGCCGACACCTTTCATCTTCTTCTTTTCCTCTTTCGTCCTCAGATTTGTATCCGATGAATTCGTCTTGCTTGACTTTGCATTTTCGGAAGTTGATTCATCAGAACTCTTATTCGATCTGTTCGGTGAACCCGAGGACAAAATCTTCTCGAGATACTCTCTTGCCTTCTTCCTCTTTTTCCTCATTCTGTCTTTCTGCCCCTGTGAAAGTTTAACTTTCTTTTCTTGAATTGTCTGTTTTTGAACTTTAGGTTTTAGAACCTTCTGTTCATGGGGCTTGACTTTGACTGGAATCTTTGCCAATTTCTGAGACTTAGCCCTCAATCTGTCATTCGATCTTCTTGGGCAATCTCTGGCAATATGACCTTTAATTTGACAGTTAAAGCATCTCCTCATCTCATAACTCCAACCTTGGCAGTTAACAGCAATGTGTCCTTGATAACCGCATCGGTAACACACTCTGTTATCGTACCATGTACCACCTTCACACCAAACGCTCAGATCATGGCATTGTCTGGCTTGGTGATATTCCTTCCTCATGTTTGCTGGATTTGGCTTTTGAGCACTGTGGTCCGACCTGTACCACTTATTACCAACAATTTTTGAGTTTTCATTTTTTACTTTTTGTAATTTTTCATTGCGATTGGATGATCGATTTGATGAACTTTTATTATCTTTTTGAACATTTTTCTCATTTTCTCATTTTTGTTTCTGTTCCACTCTCTTCTTCAAAGGTTTTTGCTTAGAGCATTCTCCCTTTTCAGTCGATTGAAGAACAGTTTTCTAAAATTTTTCTTTTTCATCATTAGATTTCCCATCGCAATCTTCAACTTTGACGTTGTCAAAGTTTGTGACATTGTCAATTATTTGAACTGAATTGATTGGTTTTGGACAGGGAAAATTCAAACTGTCTGATGCAGTCACAAAACCTATCAATTTCTTTTCAAGTTCATCAATCTTGTTCCTTGAATTTTCAGCTTCATTTTCAAGCTGAGATATTCTTTCAAGATGAGACTTGATTGATTTTTCATTTTTATTCCTCATGTTTTCAAGAACAGACTTTTCATGTTCCAAAACTTTTATCTGTTCTTGAAATTTCGTTTCATTTGCTTTCAGATTTTTGTTTTCAAGCTTTATCCAGAAATCTTCATTTTCTGAAGATTTCTTGTTGATTTCAAGGTCTTTTTCTAACTCTTTGATTTTCTTTTGAGCATTTTCACATTCTTTTTCAAGTTTAATAATTTTCTGAAGATGGGAATTTATTATTTTTTGCTTTTCAATGTTGTTTTGACTAAAAACATTTCTCCCATCTTCAAGAATTTTCACTTGATTTTGAAACTCTTTTTCAACTCTTGTTTTTTCAATTTCAAAACTTTTAATCTTTTCTTCCAAAATTTTTGCCTTTTCTTGCTCACTTTTGTTTTCAGATTTCAAACAGTTCAAACCATCCAACAGTTTGTCATTTTCAGTTTTCAGTTTCTCACAATTTCCCTGCAACATAAGAATCTGTTTAATGCCAGCTTACTTCTCGTCTTCCAACTTCTTGATCTCCAATGCCAAACTTTCCGCATCTTTCACGAGTTTGTCATTGTCAGTCTTAAAGTTGTCACATTTGAAGCATACTGATTCAAAATTTGAAATTTCATTCTTCACAGATTCTTCAACCTTTGGCACTTGTTCTTTCTCTATCTTGTATGTACCTGTACCAAAGATTGTAACAAAATCAATAGAATTTTCATTATCATCAATATAACAACCTCTTTTCGTATCATATATCAAATTTCTTTTTGCTGCCCAACAAACATTGATTCTTCTGTTTATTTCATTTATCACATCTAAATTCAATTCTTCCAAATTCATTTTTATCTTATCCAACACATCTCTCTTCTTTTGATAATTTTCATAATCGTGATTTTTAAGTTTTCTAATGAATTTATTCAGAGATAATTGTGAAAAACTATAATCTTCTCTCAAATTTTTCAAGCAATCATCCCATTCAGCTGATAATCCATTAGCAAACTTTGATATCTTATCAGCTTCTGTTATTATTATTTGATTTTCCTTCAAATAGTCAATCAAACGATCAAAACGTTTCTCCAAATCATCCAACTTTTCATCTTTCTTACTCAGAAAACATTCGAAACGTTTACTCCAAACCCCTTTGGGCAATTTCTGATAAGAACTACTAAGATGTCCTCGATACCAATCGTTTAACCTTTTAAGATCATTGTTTTCTTGTTCATCAAATACCATTTCCATTTTTCTAACAATCCCGACAAATCTTTGTTGTTCACAAAAGCGAAACACCTGTACTGTTCACAAAAGCGAATCTACTATTTGTTCCTTGGAGCGGAACCTTTGTTTAACCAAATAAGCGAACCACAAAGTTGTCACAACAAGCGGAACTACTAGAAGTTCTACCAAGCGGAACTATTTATGTTCACACAAACGGATCTAACACGTTATTTGAAGCGGAACCTTCTGAAAAGTGTATCTATAAGCGGATCTAACAATCAATTTGAAGCGGAACTATTCAAGCGAAACTCCAAATTGACACTTGAAGCGAAACCTTACAAGCGAAACTCCTGGATTTTGTTGACACAAAAGCGGAACTATCAGGTAATTAGAAGCGGAACCTCTCAATTTCGTGACACAGAAGCGAAACTATATGGTCAAACAAACGAAACTATCAGGTGTTCGAATAAGCGAAACCAAGTCCGAAGCTGATATGATCCATTTTTAGTCCGTATTTTGGTCCAAAACTTTCCAAGGTTTGTCTATGTCCAATACCACACAGTCTGTGAAATTTTGAGCGAAATTCGACAGTTAAAACTTGATCCGATGATGAAAGAAGGTGTAGAAATCAGAATTTTGAGCGAAAACGAGCTAAACGGTAAGAACTCTTCCTCCTGAGCTCTGATACCACATGTAAAAAACACGAGAAAATGCAGAAATGAAATATTTACAGACAATATTTTTGTCTGTAAATATATAGGACGAAGGTTTCGCTTATGTGTACATGACACATAAGCGGAACTTTTACAATGACTACCTAGTTTCGCTTCAAATGACCCTCCTATATATAGGACGAAGGTTTCGCTTATGTGTACATGACACATAAGCGGAACTTTTACAATGAATAATAAGCGAAACCTTCTCTATGTCCCTATAAGCGAAACTATTACTAAATCATGATTTCTCGATTTCCGTGCATGATACAAATAGCCCTAACCTAAGACTCGAACTAAGATGTAGTCGACAGACAACTGCACCAACAAATAGACGCGCTGCGACGGACATGTCAAACAGGAAAAAAATAGATGAAAAAATGTTGAACCTCACACGCACGTTGTGGCGTGTTAACTCGGAAATTTAGAACGACACGTTAAACGGAGAACTTATGAAAGATGAAAAGTATATAAGAGACTAAAGTTGAAAGTAAAAAAAGTGTTGAGATTAAATTGTAAAAGATGAAAAGCTTTGGTTTGAAAGTAAAAAAAAAATTAAATGGGTTAAATTGCAAAAGATGAAAACTTTTGAAATTAGAAGTGAAAAATCAAATTAATCAAAGGGGTTAAAATACCAAAGATTGAAACTTTAGACCTAAATTGCTAAACATTAAAACATTAGAGTTAAAAAAGAAATCAATTTCAGATTATTATGAAAACAAAAAAGATAAATAGATTTAGTTAAATTGATGTTTAATATTATTATTATTATTATTATTATTATTATTTAATAACAGAGATAAATAAAAAAATAAGTGTGAGAAATTACCAGAGAATGACACGTGTCCAAAAAGGATTTTTGTTTATTAGTATAGAAAGATTATAACATATTATATCTATTATTTGGGTCAACATAGGATACCACTTTCTGTACAAACTACAATTTTTTTTTCTAAAAATATCGATTTAATCCTATTAGAACAAAACGATGGAACATGTAAATAAAATGACCAAATATGTAAACGCCCAAAAGGTTAAAAGGTTCAATGGTTGAAAAAGCTGAAGATAGAGTAAAGTAATACGGGAACAGTAAACAAGTCACATCCCCAAAACAGTCTCACCAACCACAGCCGTAAAAGCAACGCAGGTCCACAGAGCACATGCTATTACCCAGGGGTCAAAAGGCTTCAACCTCCGAAAGGGTAAGCCCTTCGCTGCAAGCTAGTTCACTAGTCAAATGAATGCCTTTTTGGGAGATGTCTTCTCCTATATAAGTGACACTTCATTTACTGAGTTGGGACATTCCAATCAGATTTGCTTCCTTAAACTCTGGTCCTTCACATCGTACACTTGCTTCACGCAAGTGTCCCTCACTCACATTCAATTCACACTTATTCTTTTTGTTCCTCCATCCTTTTCTGGACAACACTTCAGAATTGGATCTTCAAACAAGAAAAACAAACTAGTGAACCTCCTTCCACGTCTTGCAAACGTGGGGGGACCCCACGACCTGCGTTAGGCAAGGTTAAACCCTTTAACCCTTCTGCCTAACGACCCTCGCTACTACGTTTGGTCTATTATTTGTTGTCCCAACAAGTTGGCGCCCACCGTGGGGCTACGCCGCTATTTCTCCTCAAAAAGACCTAGTAGTGTAGCTCTTCTCTCTTGAATTCGCCATGTCTGAAAGTGGATCCCCGGGTGAAGTGAATCAGGTACCAAACACTTCAACTCCGAGTAGCAGCCAAGCTCACGTGGCTACTCCAACCTCTTTCTCAACTCTGGGGAGCACACCCGAGTTTCTTACCTTTAACACTCCAAATCCTTCTAGATCCGGAGTTCCTTCCCCTAATGTTGGCGTCACTGACACTCCAACACGTATTGAACTTACCCCCGAGGGAGTTACCAACAATTTTCTTGAGTTGAGGACTCACCTCAACCAGTACTTAAACAAAGAGAAAGATAAGGGAGTGAGGATTCGTCTAGACTATGATGAACCTGAACCAACGCTGTCTCCCGGACCTCCCATTCCACCCTTCACAGTCAGGAATGACGCCGGTCCCAGTAATTCTCCAAACCCTGTTCCATATTTGTCTACCATGACAAACCCTACAACACATCCCCTCTTTTCATCTCAGCCGGTTATGAGTGGTGCTCCTCTGGGCCATGAGCTGACTTTGGATCAGCTCCTACATTCCCCAATATCAAGCTTTCCAGCTTCTACAGCCAATTCGTGGGAACAGGCTCTGTCTGTGCTTCCATTGGCACGAAGCGCAGTAATGAGCACCCCTCTTGGAGTTAGCTGCCCAGTCACATCTGGAAGCCTTCAAGGCTTCAACCCTATGACCCAGATGATGACTCAGATGATGGCCAGCTTCCCGTGGCAACACTTCATCAATCAAGTGCTAGCCACTCAAGGGAACAACAATGGTAATAACAATATAGGTACAAGGGTCGAAGAAGACTTGGCCAAACCCTATAAGCCAGGTAACCTTTCATGCTTCTCACATCAAATAGCCGATTATGATTGTCAAACAAAGATCAAGATGCCGTCCCACATCAGAATGTATGATGGGTCTGAGGACCCAGATGACCATCTTCAGATCTTTACCGGTGCAGCAAGGATAGAGAAATGGTCAAATGCTGAATGTTGTCTAATGTTCATGCAAACCCTTATCGGATCTGCCAGGATCTGGTTCAACGATTTACCTGCTCGAAGCATTCGAAGCTTCAATGACCTTAGCAAGGGTTTTTTGGCCAACTTCTCCCAGCAGAGACGATATGTCAAAGATGCAAGAGTCATTTTTCAAATAAAACAACGTGACAATGAAAGTCTTCGTGAGTTTATTGAACGATACAAAAAGGAAGGTCTAACCTATGTAGGGGCAGATGAAAAAATGAGGGTAGCCGGTTTCATGAACGCTATCACCTCGAAATACCTCACAAGAGATTTCAACAAGTCCCTGCCCAAGACCCTGGAAGAAGCCCTCGAAAGGGCAGAAACCCACATCTGGGGAGAGGAGGCGGTCGACATCAAAGAACAAAGGAAAAGAGGGTCTAGCTGGCGAAGTAATAGCCCAGTCAGAAAAAGAGGGAATTACAACTCCTATGACAGACGACAAAAAGGTTCAGACCATCGAAGGTCTGAAGGCCGGAACCCTCCAACCAGGGAGAAAGGCATGAGCTTCACACCCCTCACAAAGACTCCTCAAGAAATCCTTGCAACAGAAGAAGTCAAGCAGAACTTTAGGCCTCCTAGGCCTCTCCCCAAAAGCAGAAAAAATGAGAACTCCACACAGTTCTGTGAGTTTCATGAAGAAAAAAGGGTCACCACACCAATGATTGCTTCCAACTCAAGAAAAGAATTGAAGAAGCTGTTAAGTCAGGAGAACTCACCCATCTGGTAAAAGGGGTTCGAGACAAAATGGCTGAAGGAAAGGGAAAGGAAGTTAATATGGTGAACTCCGATGAAAAGGTTCCTCATAAAAGGCAGCGGTTGGAAGCTTGGGAGCTTCAATGCGTTTGCTTTCCCCCAATAGAAAAAGGCCCTCTTTCAAGCCCTCTCTTCATAGAAGCTACCATAGGAACGATGAAAACATATAGGGCATACATAGACACTGGGGCGGCCACTGAAATCATGTTCGAGAAGTTCTTCAACCGCTTGAGTAATGAAGAACGTTCAAGGCTTCAACCCTCTGGAACCTCCATAAAAGGCATTGTTTCAGTGAAGGTCAGAAGGAAAGAATCCAGCCACTCACCTTTGTGGTTATCAACATACCTTCAAACTATGATGTGATCATAGGAAGACCGGGACAATGTGCCTTCTTCATGGTCGTGTCTGTTGGGCATGGCACGGTAAAATTCCCAACCAAGAGGGGGATAGCAACCCTTCAACCCTCTCAAGAGGCCTACATGGTTGAAGGCGAAAATCCCAGAAGTGAAGAAGACAAGCAAAGGCTTATCATAAATCCTAGGTACCCTGAACAAAGAATATGGGTCAATCCAAGCCTTTCACAAGAAACTCTCTCTTATCTGGAAAAGTTGTTGACACATTACAGCGAGGTCTTCGCTTGGTGTCCAGAATACATGACAGGAATCCCCCGAAACGTTGCTGAGCATGAGTTAAGAATACCACCTGATGTTAAGCCCGTGGTCCAAAAGAAAAGAAGCTTAGCACCCGAAAGAAGCCTGGCTGCTTGTCAGGAGGTGGAGAAGCTCGTATCTGCTGACATTCTCCGAGAAGTCAAATACCAATCATGGGTTGCAAACCCGGTTATGGTCAAGAAACCAGACAACTCTTGGAGAATGTGCATAGACTTCAAAGATCTCAACAAAGCTTGTCCTAAGGACTGTTATCCACTACCTGAAATCGACCTCAAGGTTGACTCACTCACTGGTTACCCTTTCAAATGCTTTCTAGACGCTTACAAAGGGTATCATCAAATACTCATGAAAGAGGAAGACGAAGAAAAGACGGCGTTCCACACTGATAAAGGAATCTTTTGTTACAAGAAGATGCCCTTTGGACTAAAGAACGCCAGAGCAACCTACCAACGTCTGGTGGACAAAGCTTTTGCAAGCCAAATTGGCAAGAACATGGAAGGCTATGTCGATGACTTGGTAATTAAAAGCAAGACGGAATATCAAATGCTTGACGACATCCAAGAAACTTTCAAAAATCTCAGAAAGGTTAACATGAAACTTAACCCCGAAAAATGCTCATTTGGATTCGAGGAAGGAAAGTTCCTGGGTCACATTGTCGGGAAACAAAGCATCAAGGCCTACCCAAACAAAGTAAAAGCCGTCCTCGAAGCCAAGCCACCAAAAACCAAAAAGGAGGTTGAAAGCTTAAATGGGAAACTGGCTGCTTTGAAGCGTTTAACCTCCAAGCTGGCTGAAAGGTCCCTACCCTTCTACAGAACACTCAAAAATTGTTCTGATAAGAAGGATTTCAAGTGGACTGATGAGGCTGAGGAAGCCTTCAACCAGATGAAGCAACACCTTGATTCCTTGCCAGACATCGCAGCTCCAGAAACAGGAGAGTTAATTTCAGTCTACCTATCAATTGCTGAAGAAGCTATAAGTGCAGTCCTCACAATCGAACGAAACACGGCTCAGGTACCTGTTTAATTCTTCAGCAAAACTTTAAAATTGGCTGAGACCAAATATCCTCCCCTTGAAAAGCTTGCCCAAGCCTTAGTTCAAACAGCTAGAAGGCTTAGGAGGTATTTCCAAGCACATCCCACACAAGTGGTCACTGACCAACCTGCTAAAAATGTGCTTGAAAAACCTGAGAACTCGGGAAGATTGGCAAAGTGGACGGTGGATGTAACACCTCGGAAATTCCTGTCCATTGAAATAAAGACACGTGTCATGAGAGACAGACGTGTCAGGAAAACCGGATCAAATAAAAAGATATATGGTAGGATTTTTAATAAAAAGGGCGTCATGTTATTTAAAATACCTCTGAACGACCCAAGGGCGACATGTTATTAAATCACCTCTGAGCGACCCGAATTTTATAAATCCCAAGATCCTTAAATCATTTGATAAACATCCTATATGATAACCGGTTGGTTCCAAATAAATAAAGTTCCATCTTTATTATGGACTTCGGATTAGTAAGGTTTGTTACTACTGAAAATACTAAATAAAATCCTTGTAAATGGAATCAAGAATAATTATGAAGCTTGTTAACTATAATGGGAATCCAAGACTTGTTCTTGGTGTTTCCGTCACTTTACAAGTTCCATTAAAGGTCACATGAAGGAGGAAACATGTAAGACCTATCTAAGCATGCAATGGCTGAGCCAATGGCCCCACTGCTGAAAAAGATGGACTGAATTCGGAAATGGTTTGATTGCATGGTCAAGACTTAAAAGTTTACAAATTTTTGTCCTCTGACCAACGGTTACGGACTGCAAGGCTCAAGGCTTACGGTCCATAAGGAGGGTACCTGGGCGTTTTCAGCAAGGGTCGGTTACGGACCGTAGCCATTTCAGCATACGGTCCGCAAGAGGTGCTTACGGACCGCAAGGCCTTAAGCTTACGGTCCGTAAGACTGTCGCTGGCAGCAGAAAATGGACAGCTGCCTGTTCAGCCTGTTGCACCGCCTTATTGAGGTGGTTTTCGAAACAAGGGACTCTCTAGGCAGTATTTAGCCTATTAGGGACACCTGGGGTAATCTTGTAACTATCCTAGACTTCCATGTCTTGATCCCAGAGCATCTTGGTCCCTATATAAGGAAGTGAAGTGGTGAACTTTGATCATTCATTGTGTCACTCACTTGGAGCTTTTCTCTGGAACTTCCTTGGACAGCAACAAGTGCTCATTAAGTCTCTAATCCTACTTAGGACTCTTGTAAGTTCCCTTAACCTCCCTTAATCCATTTTAGCTTAGTTAATTAAGTAAAAGTCAAACCGTCGTAATTAAGGTTTGACTTCGTGATTAATTAAAATGTACTCTGTCAATCACGAATTTAAGATACCTTTAAGTAGGTAATTATGTGGGTAACAAACCCTTAAAAGGGTATTTCCAGATTCTCACTTTAAGCATGTCAATTGTCGAGTCAAAGCTAACTACAAAAAGTCAACAGAACGCTTAAATTCAAATTAACTTATAATTAGCAATGCAGGATGCATGCAACCTGTTTTATCATTAATATAACGTGGTAAATAATGTAAGAACATGTTCCAACATGTTCAACTCGACAATTTTCTGCTTAGACCCGGTTTGGAACCGAAAGTCGCATAGTTTGACTTTTGCTTTGACTTTCAGTTCTGACCCGTTTTAGTCTAGATTAAGATTTCCTTAGAGCTTCTTTTGGACCTAATAACATGTTGGTATATCCTCCTGTGATTATACAACTTGGATCATTAGATATCTTGATCGTATGCATGTTTCCGTTAAATGCCCATATGTTGACCATTATGCCCAAATGTCCATAAATCATGATTTTTGAGAATAAAAAGGGTAGACATCTTAGTTACTGAATTATAGACTTGTCCCCAAAATTTGACATCAGTTTGAGGTCTAGATTAAGATTTATGCTCATTAGCGTAATTAGAAGCTTTCTTAGTAAATAGTTAGCGTAATTAGCATGTAACCTACCTAAACCCAAATTTTATATCAAAACCTTATACCCACTGTTATATAATAATATTTTGGGAATTTTAGAGATTTTTATTTATTTTTAGGCTGAGCATAACATAAGGTTTTAAGCTTAATTCGGCTTATGCCGGTTTTGCCCTTTTAGACCATAAAATGAGTTTTACAAAACCTTTTGACCCCAAACCTTTGTCTACTGATTTGTTATGTTAAATATATTATTTTGAGCCATCTGGAATTATAAAAATATCAGCTTTTCTTTAAAACCCGGAAATGGCTCCGAATCGCCTTTTTAGGCATTTTTACGACATAGTATATGTTAACACTAGTTTATATACATAAGGTTCAATACCTACTGATATAATTAGTAAAATTTTATATTATAACATTAAACTAAAGTTGAGAACTCAGATTTCCGGTTTTAACCTTTTAAGCTTATGTAAAATTACCAAAATGCCCTTATAGGGCGTAATTGGAGTTCAAAATCATTTGGGGCATAATAGGACATAACTTACTGATATTACAACATATTTGGTGCATATAATCTCAGGAAACTTGTATATGGTTTATATGGTTACCTGTTACGCACTTTCGCGTTCGGATCGGCTTATGTAACTAGTTTACGCACATTAGCCGAAACGGGCCAAACCGTATCATCTTAGTCTCTAAATTCAGAATGTATTTAGTTTACCCATAATATACAAGTCTCCAAACTTGTCGGGTCTAAGTCACATTCCTTTTCGGTTTTCGCTTTCCTCGCGATTAAACCATGTTTATCATTCGAAACTAACCGGTCTAAGCTTAGGCTATGTTAAAAGACCCGTTAGGATTCTAATAGGTTATTATAAACCTTCGTTCCAGAATAAGAGCCCAGTAAAAGACACTTGCATTTTGCTTTTGTGGTTTATACTTGCTCAGGTAAATACTTTTAACTTATTTTCCGTTATACGGGCTTGGGGGTACGGTATATAAAACACCGCTTGGTCGGGCAGTTGACCCTAACTCATTAGTAGTTGGGTATTATCAATGTGACCCGTTTGAAAACTAGTTTTGTTTGTTTTACGCCTTTGGGAGCTTAATGACCATGTCCCGGATATCCTTGGCATCATTTTAAGAAATGGCCACGACCTTGACACCCGGGTGTAGGCGTACACCCGGTAATGTGTCCATTTATTAAGGTATAAACGTTGGCTTCCCGCCGCGGACTTATACTGAGTGGTGTGTCAATTAATCTTAAACCCGGCACGACCCGGGCGACTAAACGCATAACGAACATGTAATTCTTTTACAAGTTTAACTTTGATTAATTATTCCCAAGTTATAAAATGTTTTGTGCCTTGTGCATTCAAATCAATTTTTAAACCTTTTCAAAATGAGTCGGTTAAATTGTATTTACCAGTGCAAACTGACGTATTTTCCCCAAAAAGATTAAGTGCAGGATCTACACGGAATAGGCTGGTTTCTCCTTAGCATCATAGAGTCTCGCAAACTTTGGGATGCAATTATCTGTTGAACAAATTTCTCCTTTTTATTTCGATCCGCCTGTGGATCTATTTCGACTATTTGTGATACTTAGATATTACATTTGATGGTTGAAGTAAATCTATTTTTTTATTTGCTTCCGCTGTGCATTATAATTTGTGTTGTTTGACAATGATGATATCAACTACGTCATGATAATCCCCCACCGGGCCCACCGGTGACACGTGGAAATTCGGGGTGTGACAGGTTGGTATCAGAGCCAACACTGAGTGAATTAAACACTAGCCTTTTGTGTTTAATCTCAGTGCACAAATTGCACATTATTCGAGTTCCGAGTCTAGACAAAGAACATAGGACAATCTTTGTTTCGTTTTATTTTATTTTGGGTTTATTTTATATATGTTGTTGTTGTTATCTAAAACTTGTATGCAGGTCAACATGCCACCAAGATTTCTTCGCGGTCGAAGTAAAGGACCAGTCACGGGTCACGATCACGAAGCCGGGCCTTCGCACCGGCGTACCCCGTCCATCACCATGAGCACTAGTCCACAAGACGGTCGGTTTCCCTAAGCTCTTCACCTTCTTACCAGCACTCCTTTGGGCCTCAGTCGGAAAACGAGCCCAACGAACAACCACCCTCTTTCATACCTTTGCAGAGATCCAACTCTAACCACTCCTTTGGTGACCCAACCCCAGTTTTCCAAAGCCGATTCAACCCGACCAACATGCTTCCAGAACCCATGGGTTTTGACCCACTCGGACCGGAAGACCACTTCTCTGGGGAAAATGACATGGACGAGGATACTGATCCAATGGAGCCTGCTACAGGAACGCCGAACCACCCCATCGAAATCTCGGATGGGTCATCTTTCCACGGATCACCGTACCGCGGTCCAGATAGTTATCAAGAGAGGTTCAAGCAGTGGGACTGGTACTTCACGCCCTCTGAGCACTCGTCCCTGTATCAGCAACAGCAGCAACAGCAACAGCAAGATCCTTCTGAGGATCAACGATTTGTGGCAGTCACTCCGCCACCACCACCACCAGTGGAACAGCAGCCGCCTCCGGAGCCACCGAGGCGGAGAAGGTCGAACGCACGGATGTCCGTGCGAGGAGGAGTCTGAATCAGCACTCCCCAGCCCTCAAGTGGTAGTCATTATCCGCCACTCCAGGAGGAAGAGGAAGTCCCACAGATGGGAGGTCCATCCAGCCCCATTCCAGAAATCAACTCAGTACCTGCGGCACCACCGTTGGGTTTCGATAACCCAATCCCTGCATACGCCGGTTCAGCGGCGTATAATCCCTTTGAGCAGCCGGCGCATACCCACTACAACTACAACTACGCTAGTGTGGATCCATATCAGGAAGCATGGGATTACAACACTAGTCACCCAGAGGGGCCTTATGGTGGTCTATGGACCACCGGCTACCCGACTTATGGGTACCAGCATCCGCCGCCTCCTCCACCGATGTACCAGCCGCCGCAGCCACAGTTAATTCCACCAGAGCGCCAGCAGGAAGTCCTTGAGAGATTAGACCGTTGTGAACGGGAGATTCAGACTGAGCGCAGACACAACAGAGGATTCTTCAAAGGACTATCAGATCTGATCAAGGGAAAGTCCAAAAGAAGGGACTATTGAAGATCCTTGTTATTTTTATTTAGTTGTAATTCAGTCCCTGCGTGGACTTTTTGCTTCAGTATTCAGCTCCTGCATGAGCTTGTCATTTGTACTCTGCTCCTGCGTGAGCATGTTTGGTTAGTTAACCCCTGCGTGGGTTTGTTTCTTTCCCCGCCCCTGCGTGGGCATTTATTTTCGTAGAAGTCCCGTTTTGGGCAAATGTTGTACTTGTTTGAAACAATTATGAGATGTTCTAGTTAAATTTTCATCCTTATTTATTATTGATTATTATATGCATAAAACCTGAAAATAAGTGAAAATTTAAAAAGATCTGCCGTTATATTGAAATGGTAAAATCTAAAGAGAATAGAGACCTAGCCTTTTTATTTATAAAACAAGGCCAAAATGGTAGTTCCATAATTAGGTTAAGATCCATAATTAACATCTCAATTTAGGACTATTCTGCGTTAATTATTAAGAGAATCTTAGAGGTAAGACCTAGCCTTAGCATTGCTGCAAACATGGCCAAGATGGTATAACCCACATAATAGATTCCAATTATTGTTAATATGTTAACCTTTTAGGCAGACTGTGAATCAGTAAAGTCACACAGGCCATTCTTATTGAAGGGTTAATTTTAAATTCCCTTAATTATTTAACCACTTCTTCGAGGCGAAGTGCCTGTGGGCAATAATTGAATGTCCTCCGTGACTAAGGACAGTGGTAGCTTATAACTCCCTGTTAATAAATGGTATGAACTATGATTCAAACCTAAAACACCTAGATACTATAAAATCCTGGTTTATTAAAAACTGTCCCTGTGACTATGCCTTATGTGCTTATAATAGAATATCATAGGATGATAAAATCCTAAGATTCCAACAAATTAACCTGAAATGGCAATTTAAAACCTTGGTTAATAAAACATAAAATACTGTAAGAGCCTTTAAGTAAAAACCTTGTCCATCATTTATATGTAGCAATTGAAGCTACATGGTTGGATCGGAGGAAGTCAATAGCCATCCGGTAGGAAACCGTGATGATGCTAAATTCTTAGTAACGGGTGCTGAACTGAAAGCAATTGTGAATGATGCGGTTGCGAAAGCCTTGGAACGACAGTACAGTGAGTACAGTGAGACCCGTAGTAGAACCCTACCTACACCGCATGCAAAACCAAAGAATCATTCTGAGGCTCACAACAAACCACCACCTACTCCACCCAAATCTAAGAAAGATGATGACCGACTTTCCTCAAATGAAAACAGTGTTCACCCCAAGAAGATTGTGTTTGACGATGCTCCGCGTGCTAAGGGTTGCACGTATAAATATTTTGTGTCTTGTAAACCCCGGGATTTTACTGGGGAAAAAGGAGCAGTAGACTGTATGACATGGCTTGATGAAATAGAGACAGTTGTCGACATCAGTGGTTGCGCTGAAAGGGATATGGTTAAGTTTGCATCCCAGTCTTTCAAGGGTGAGGCTCTAGCTTGGTGGGGGGCGTTGATCCAGGCTTCTGGAAAGGTTGCCTTGTACAATATGTCATGGAAGCAATTTGTTGCTCTTGTCAAGGATAACTACTGCCCTCAGCATGAGGTTGAACGAATAGAATCTGACTTCCTATCTCTGGTTATGAAAAACCTAGACTGCCAGGCATACCTCACCAGTTTCAACACTTTGTCCAGAATGGTTCCTTACCTAGTAACCCCGGAACCCAAGAGAATCGCGCGCTTCATTGGGGGTTTGGCCCCAGAAATCAAGGCCAGCGTGAAAGCCTCCCGACCTACCACATTTAGATCTGTAACCGATTTGTCTCTGTCCCTCACTCAAGATGCAGTGAGACAGAGATCATTAAGAAATGCGGACTCTGAAAAGAGGAAACGTGAAGATGAAAATTCACGTCGGTCAGGCAAGAAGCAAAAGGGGAACCGTGACAGTAAAAAGGGGTCTGAAGCCAGGAGGAACGATCAACAGTCGGGCGATAGGCCCAAGTGCAAGGTTTGCAAGAAGCACCACTTCGGGAGGTGCAGGTATGAGCAGAAATCCCAACCTAAGGCATGTGGGATATGCAAGTCCACTGAGCACCGAACTCTTGAGTGCAAAAAGTTGAAGGATGCAACTTGTTACAGTTGCAATGAGAAAGGGCACATCAAGACCAATTGCCCAAAGATAGTAAAGAAGGCTGAGGAGGGGAAGAAGACCAACGCTAGGGTCTTCCAGATGAATGTGCAGGAGGCCATCCAGAATGATAACGTCATAACTGGTACGTTTCTCATTAAAGACGTTTACGCAAGAGTATTGTTTGATTCTGGAGCAGATAAATCCTTTGTAGATGATAAATTCTGTGAATTATTAAGATTGCCTATTAAAGCCTTGAAGGTAAATTATGAGGTAGAGTTAGCAGATGGTACTTTAGAAACCGTCTCGACTGTGTTAGATGGATGTGCCATATCCATTAGGAACCACTCTTTTCCTCTGTCCCTCCTCCCGTTCAAATTAGCAGGCTTTGATGTAGTAATAGGAATGGATTGGTTATCGCGTAACCAAGCCCAGATAGTGTGCAACAAGAAGCAGGTAGTAATCAAGACCCATCTGGTGAGCCACTCACTATTCAGGGAGATACTCAACACGGATTGTCAAAACAAGTGGCCATGCTTAAGACATCTGGATGCACGAGTAGGGGTTGTGTCATTTATATGGCACAAGTAACTATTGGCGAGAAGAAGCCCAGGATCGAAGACATACCGATCATTTCTGACTATCCCGAGGTTTTTCCAGAGGAACTACCTGGTTTGCCACCGGACAGGCAGGTGGAATTCAAGATTGACATCATTCCCGGAGCTGCACCAGTAGCCAGAGCACCATATAGATTAGCACCAACGGAGATGAAGGAATTAAGGACACAGCTAGATGATTTACTGGCTAAAGGTTTTATTAGACCTAGTTCATCTCCATGGGGAGCGCCAATTTTGTTTGTTAAGAAGAAGGATGGATCAATGCGTCTATGCATTGATTACCGTGAGCTAAACAAGGTTACTATCAAGAACGGATATCCTTTGCCTAGGATCGATGATCTATTCGACCAGCTACAGGGAGCGAGTTACTTCTCTAAGATAGATCTCAGGTCAGGCTATCATCAATTGAAAGTTAAGGAGGAGGATGTACATAAGACCGCGTTTAGGACTCGTTATGGTCACTACGAGTTCCTGGTGATGCCTTTTGGGCTCACTAACGCACCTGCCGCATTCATGGATCTCATGAATCGCGTATGCAAGCCTTATCTGGATAAATTTGTCATCGTCTTCATTGATGACATCCTCATCTACTCAAAGAACCGAGCTGACCATGAGAGGCATCTTCGGTGCATTCTTAAGCTGCTCCATCAAGAGAAGCTCTATGCCAAGTTTTCAAAGTGTGAATTTTGGCTTCGCGAAGTCCAGTTCCTTGGACACGTTGTGAGTGAGCGTGGAATTGAAGTGGATCCCGCAAAGATAGAAGCTATCATGAACTGGCAGGAGCCAAAGACACCTTCAGAGATTCGTAGCTTCCTAGGTTTGGCTGGATACTATAGGCGCTTTATTGAAAACTTCTCAAGAATTGCTGCACCCTTAACGTCGTTAACACGTAAGAACATTAAGTTTAATTGGGGACCTAAGCAGCAAGAATCTTTTGATATCTTGAAGCAGAAGTTGAGTAACGCACCAGTGTTAACACTACCTGAAGGCATTGAAGAATTTGTGGTGTATTGTGATGCATCACACACCGGAATGGGTTGTGTGTTAATGCAAAAGGGCAAGGTCATTGCCTACGCTTCACATCAACTAAAGGTGCACGAAAAGAATTACACCACCCATGACTTGGAATTGGGTGCCGTTGTATTTGCACTTAAGCTTTGGAGGCATTATCTGTATGGGACGAAATGTGTAATCTACTCTGACCACAAGAGCCTTCAACACCTGTTCAATCAGAAGGATTTGAACATGAGGCAGCGACGGTGGATGGAAACCTTAAACGATTATGATTGTGAAATAAGATACCATCCAGGCAAGGCCAATGTAGTCGCAGATGCCTTGAGCAGGAAGGAAAGAGTGAAACCAATAAGGATCAATGCCAAGAGCATTGAAATTAAGAATAGTTTGAATGAAAGGTTGTTGGCTGCACAAAAGGAAGTTGTGATGGAAGCCAACTATCCTGAGGAAAAGCTAGGAGTAACTGAAGAACAGTTGTCCTACGATAAGAACGGAATGTTGAGATTGAACGGACGAATATGGGTTCCTGTATATGGAGGACTTCGAGATGTTATCCTCAAGGAAGCCCACAGTTCCAAATATTCCGTCCATCCTGGAGCTGATAAGATGTACCAGGATTTAAAGGCGAATTATTGGTGGAGAGGCTTGAAAAAGTCTATAGCTGCTTATGTAGCTAAATGCTTGACGTGTGCTAAAGTCAAAGCTGAACATCAAAAGCCGTCAGGTTTACTGCAACAGCCTGAAATTCCCACGTGGAAATGGGAAATGGTGACGATGGACTTCATCACCAAATTGCCTAAGACGCCGAAGGGAAATGATACAATATGGGTCATAGTTGATAGACTGACTAAGTCAGCACATTTCCTGCCCATTAAAGAAACCTTCAGCTCTGACATGCTAGCCCAACTGTACGTGGATAAGATTGTGGCCTTGCATGGCGTACCAGTATCTATTATCTCAGATCGGGGTACTAGATACACATCACATTTCTGGAAGAGTTTCCAACAGTCTCTGGGCACTCAATTGAATTTCAGTACGGCTTACCATCCTCAGACGGATGGGCAAAGTGAGCGTACTATACAAACATTGGAAGAAATGTTGCGTGCATGTGTGATTGATCTAGGAGGAAGTTGGGACAGGCATTTACCGTTAGTCGAGTTCTCCTACAATAATAGCTACCATACTAGCATTAAGGCTGCGCCTTTTGAGGCATTGTATGGTAGAAAGTGCAGAACGCCCATTTGCTGGGCAGAAGTAGGGGATACCCAATTATCAGGTCCTGATTTAGTCTTCGCGACAACGGACAAGATTGTCCAAATTCGCGACCGCCTGAAAGCTGCTCGAGACAGGCAGAAAAGCTATGTGGATGAAAGACGAAAGCCTCTCAAGTTTGAGATTGGCGATAAAGTTTTGCTCAAAGTATCACCTTGGAAAGGGGTGATGCGGTTTGGCAAGAAAGGTAAGTTAAGCCCAAGGTATATAGGACCATTCGAAATCATCGAATGTGTAGGATCAGTGGCTTATAAGTTGAACTTACCTGAAGAGCTCGATGGAATTCATAATGTATTTCACGTCTGCAATCTGAAGAAATGTCTAGCTGATGAGTCACTAGTCATACCACACACAGATGTGCATATAGACGAGAGCTTAAAATTTGTGGAAAAACCTGTGTCGATTGAGGATCGACAGGTAAAGAAGCTTCGGAGGAAGCTTGTGCCTATTGTCAAGGTAAAATGGGATGCTCGTAGAGGTCCTGAATATACATGGGAGTTAGAGTCCAAAATGCAAGAGAAATACCCTCAATTGTTTCAGTAAATCTCGAGGTCGAGATTTCTTTTAAGGGGGTGAGGATGTAACACCTCGGAAATTCCTGTCCATTGAAATAAAGACACGTGTCATGAGAGACAGACGTGTCAGGAAAACCGGATCAAATAAAAAGATGTATGGTAGGATTTTTAATAAAAAGGGCGTCATGTTATTTAAAATACCTCTGAACGACCCAAGGGCGACATGTTATTAAATCACCTCTGAGCGACCCGAATTTTATAAATCCCAAGATCCTTAAATCATTTGATAAACATTCTATATGATAACCGGTTGGTTCCAAATAAATAAAGTTCCATCTTTATTATGGACTTCGGATTAGTAAGGTTTGTTACTACTGAAAATACTAAATAAAATCCTTGTAAATGGAATCAAGAATAATTATGAAGCTTGTTAACTATAATGGGAATCCAAGACTTGTTCTTGGTGTTTCCATCACTTTACAAGTTCCATAAAAGGTCACATGAAGGAGGAAACATGTAAGACCTATCTAAGCATGCAATGGCTGAGCCAATGGCCCCACTACTGAAAAAGATGGACTGAATTCGGAAATGGTTTGATTGCATGGTCAAGACTTAAAAGTTTACAAATTTTTGTCCTCTGACCAACGGTTACGGACCGCAAGGCTCAAGGCTTACGGTCCATAAGGAGGGTACCTGGGCGTTTTCAGCAAGGGTCGGTTACGGACCGTAGCCATTTCAGCATACGGTCCGCAAGAGGTGCTTACGGACCGCAAGGCCTTAAGCTTACGGTCCGTAAGACTGTCGCTGGCAGCAGAAAATGGACAGCTGCCTGTTCAGCCTGTTGCACCGCCTTATTGAGGTGGTTTTCGAAACAAGGGACTCTCTAGGCAGTATTTAGCCTATTAGGGACACCTGGGGTAATCTTGTAACTATCCTAGACTTCCATGTCTTGATCCCAGAGCATCTTGGTCCCTATATAAGGAAGTGAAGTGGTGAACTTTGATCATTCATTGTGTCACTCACTTGGAGCTTTTCTCTGGAACTTCCTTGGACAGCAACAAGTGCTCATTAAGTCTCTAATCCTACTTAGGACTCTTGTAAGTTCCCTTAACCTCCCTTAATCCATTTTAGCTTAGTTAATTAAGTAAAAGTCAAACCGTCGTAATTAAGGTTTGACTTCGTGATTAATTAAAATGTACTCTGTCAATCACGAATTTAAGATACCTTTAAGTAGGTAATTATGTGGGTAACAAACCCTTAAAAGGGTATTTCCAGATTCCCACTTTAAGCATGTCAATTGTCGAGTCAAAGCTAACTACAAAAAGTCAACAGAATGCTTAAATTCAAATTAACTTATAATTAGCAATGCAGGATGCATGCAACCTGTTTTATCATTAATATAACGTGGTAAATAATGTAAGAACATGTTCCAACATGTTCAACTCGACAATTTTCTGCTTAGACCCGGTGTGGAACCGAAAGTCGCATAGTTTGACTTTCGCTTTGACTTTCAGTTCTGACCCGTTTTAGTCTAGATTAAGATTGCCTTAGAGCTTCTTTTGGACCTAATAACATGTTAGTATATCCTTCTGTGATTATACAACTTGGATCATTAGATATCTTGATCGTATGCATGTTTCCGTTAAATGCCCATATGTTGACCATTATGCCCAAATGTCCATAAATCATGATTTTTGAGAATAAAAAGGGTAGACATCTTAGTTACTGAATTATAGACTTGTCCCCAAAATTTGACATCAGTTTGAGGTCTAGATTAAGAGTTATGCTCATTAGCGTAATTAGAAGCTTTCTTAGTAAATAGTTAGCGTAATTAGCATGTAACCTACCTAAACCCAAATTTTATATCAAAACCTTATACCCACTGTTATATAATAATACTTTGGGAATTTTAGCGATTTTTATTTATTTTTAGGCTGAGCATAACATAAGGTTTTAAGCTTAATTCGGCTTATGCCGGTTTTGCCCTTTTAGACCATAAAATGAGTTTTACAAAACCTTTTGACCCCAAACCTTTTTCTACTGATTTGTTATGTTAAATATATTATTTTGAGCCTTTTGGAATTATAAAAATATCAGCTTTTCTTTAAAACCCGGAAATGGCTCCGAATCGCCTTTTTAGGCATTTTTACGACATAGTATATGTTAACACTAGTTTATATACATAAGGTTCAATACCTACTGATATAATTAGTAAAATTTTATATTATAACAGTAAACTAAAGTTGAAATTCAGATTTCCGGTTTTAACCTTTTAAGCTTATGTAAAATTACCAAAATGCCCTTATGGGGCGTAATTGGAGTTCAAAATCATTTGGGGCATAATAGGACATAACTTACTGATATTACAACATATTTGGTGCATATAATCTCAGGAAACTTGTATATGATTTATATGGTTACCCGTTACGCACTTTCGCGTTCGGATCGGCTTATGTAACTAGTTTACGCACATTAGCCGATACGGGCCAAACCGTATCATCTTAGTCTCTAAATTCAGAATGTATTTAGTTTACCCATAATATACATGTCTCCAAACTTGTCGGGTCTAAGTCACATTCCTTTTCGGTTTTCGCTTTCCTCGCGATTAAACCATGTTTATCCTTCGAAACTAACCGGTCTAAGCTTAGGCTATGTTAAAAGACCCGTTAGGATTCTAATAGGTTATTATAAACCTTCGTTCCAGAATAGGAGCCCAGTAAAAGACACTTGCATTTTGCTTTTGTGGTTTATACTTGCTCAGGTAAATACTTTTAACTTATTTTCCGTTATACGGGCTTGGGGGTACGGTATATAAAATACCGCTTGGTCGGGCAATTGACCCTAACTCATTAGTAGTTGGGTATTATCAATGTGACCCGTTTGAAAACTAGTTTTGTTTGTTTTACGCCTTTGGGAGCTTAATGACCATGTCCCGGATATCCTTGGCATCATTTTAAGAAATGGCCACAACCTTGACACCCGGGTGTAGGCGTACACCCGGTAATGTGTCCATTTATTAAGGTATAAACGTTGGCATCCCGCCGCAGACTTATACTGAGTGGTGTGTCAATTAATCTTAAACCTGGCACGACCCGGGCGACTAAACGCATAACGAACATGTAATTCTTTTACAAGTTTAACTTTGATTAATTATTCCCAAGTTATAAAATGTTTTGTGCCTTGTGCATTCAAATCAATTTTTAAACCTTTTCAAAATGAGTCGGTTAAATTGTATTTACCAGTGCAAACTGACGTATTTTCCCCAAAAAGATTAAGTGCAGGATCTACACGGAATAGGCTGGTTTCTCCTTAGCATCATAGAGTCTCGCAAACTTTGGGATGCAATTATCTGTTGAACAAATTTCTCCTTTTTATTTTGATCCGCCTGTGGATCTATTTCGACTATTTGTGATACTTAGATATTACATTGGATGGTTGAAGTAAATCTATTTTTTTTATTTGCTTCCGCTGTGCATTATAATTTGTGTTGTTTGACAATGATGATATCAACTACGTCACGATAATCCCCCACCGGGCCCACCGGTGACACGTGGAAATTCAGGGTGTGACAGTGGAGCTAGGTGAATACAACATCACCTATGTCCCACGAAAAGCTATTAAAGCCAAGTCTTGGCCGACTTCATTGTGGAGGTCCCAAACCAAACAACTGACGAAGTAAACACTACCACCACTGAACCCTTCAACCCTGAAGCCTGGAAGCTATTCACCGACGGAGCTTCAAGCGTTGAAGGGTCAGGGGCTGGGTTAGTTTTAATCAACCTGTTGGGATTGAAACCTATCAGAGGAACAGATAATTAAAGCCAAAACTGGATCAGAGCAGTGGATCCTGAATAAGCAGATGTTGATATACAAATCTCTCCCCTTGAAAGTGATTACAACTACTAATGACCTCCTATCTGCTGATCTTGCTAAACTGCTGACCCATAACTGCTGCTCAACTAAAGATCTTATGGAAGACTAAAGTCCTGCTGATTCAATCTACTGCCTTGAGTCAAGCACTGCTGATCCGGACAAGTGCTGCTGGGTTCACAGCAGTAGAAGGTTGCAGCAGCTGTTCTAAAGTCTGTTTTGTAATAGAATGTATTAGCAGTAGTTAACACAAGCGGTGTCTGTATAGATCAGAGGTTAGAGTTTGTTAGGAGGTTAGATGTCACTTTCATGGTGACGTCAGCTAAGATGCTCAGTAGTTTGCAAGTGCCTATAAATACTTCAGTACTTTGTACTGTTCTATTAGCACTTTGCATCATTCGTCTTCTTTGCACGAACAAACTACTGAGCTCTGGCTGAGGGGGAGTTTGCATTCATTCATCAATCATTGTAATCGTGTTTGAAATAAATTCAATCTTTCGGTTCATTGTGTAAAGATGTTTGATAAAAGTATTACTCTCGTTTGATTGTATGCAAAGTTTGTTTTCATCTTAATTTCCGCTGCACACTCATCCATCTTCATCTTATTTACAAACATAAAATATAATCAAAATCAAACTCAGATCCAACAATTGGTATCAGAGCTTGGACAGTCAAATTTGATTTAACAATCATTTTGACGTAAATAGTTCAGCTCATAATAGTTGATACTGATCGTTTGTTCGTTGTTGAAAAACAGAGTAAGGATTAATCACCATTAAAGTTGATTTCTCAGTATCTGTAAAACAACAAGAATGACGTCACAATCACAGGACGATAAATACAACATCGGTTCGCTTTTTAAACCACCTATGCTAAAAAGAAATGAGTACAACATCTGGCAGAGGAGGATGGGTCACATCCTCGCTCAACAAAGCATAGGTTGTTGGAGGTCTGTCGTCTTTGGTCCCCATGTTCCTACAGTGCCAAGCGCTGAAGATACTAAAAAGTTCGTTCCAAAACCAGTTGAAAACTACACCGAAACCGACTTTCAAAAGATCGAACTAGATGCTAAAGCGTTTAGCATCATAGCTTCAGCGCTGCCCAATGAAATATATGCTGGACTGTTACACTGTAACAGTGCCAAAGAATTGTGGGACGCACTTAAGGAACAGTTTGGGGGTACCGAAGAAGTCATAGAAAACAATAGGGAAATCCTGAACCAACAGTATGAAACATTTTGTCATGTTAAAGGTGAATCACTGACGCAACAATTTGAGCGTTTCAGTTGTCTCATCAGTGAACTGAGGCTTGTTAAAACCACTTTTACAAACTCAACTCAAAATAGCAGGTTCCTCAGGTCACTGCCAGAAAAATGGGACACCATAGCTTTTGTCACCCGAAATTCACCTGAGTTCAAGGATCTGACCTTGACCCAACTCCATGGTCGACTCCTGACCTACGAAAGGGAGTTGAACCAGAAAAGGAAGTTACAAGAGTCAGGAAAAACCGTTGATGATTATACATTCGGTAACACTGCTCTTTTGGGTCAAGAAGAATCTGGGAGTAGTGGTAAGGATCAGGGTTATGATCACTTCATTGACATAACTGCTGGTGCAAATTTTAACAACCCTGATCCTTACTCTACAAGTTATGCATTCACTGCAAACGAAAACCAGATGTCAGACAATCTAAGCTTTGAACTCAATGATCTACAGCATTTTGACCCCACTGATTTAGAGGAAATGGACATCCTGCATCAACTGGCCTTGCTAAGTGTTAGAACTAGCAAGTTTTATAAAAGAACAGGGCGAAAATTCCCAGGGTTGCATGGGAATCTAAAGGTTGGGTTGCATAAATCGAAAATCAAGTGCTACAAGTGTAATAGGTTAGGACACTTTGCTAGGGAATGTAGGAGTCAAACTGTTGGCCCCATAATCACTCATCCTAGTTCAAACCCTAGACCTCAAAATCAAAACACTGTGCACTATGCCCAATATGCCCCAGCAGCTCAAGTGAACGCTGCTCACTATGTTGTTGCCCCTGTGCCAGTGCATTATGTCCAAACAGCTGCTCCACAGATCCAATATGTTCAAACCCCTGTCCCTCAGGCACAAGTGCAACCTGCACCTCAAACCACTGCTCTAGCAGCAGTACAACCAGATCAACAAAGCTTTTTCACTCAAGGGTTTGTTGACTGGAGCAGTATGCCTAAAGACCTTAGTGATGAAAACTTTGCACTCTATGCCTCCAATGTTTCTTCTCATGATGAATTTTGTTTGATGGCATTAGAGTCAATACAGGAGGGTGTTGAATCTGAAGAGGAACAGCTGGTTTCTGAAACAGTGGATGAGGTGATTGAAACAGTGGTTACTACTGTGGCTAATGAAGTACTGTTGGGAGAAAATTCAGGCACCCTGATTGAACCACTGACAGATCCATGGTCAGAAGAGAACAAAGAAGAAAAGGCAGGAGAGAAAGAAGAGAGAGCTGAAGATGAGGAAAATCCTCAATGTGATTGTGCAATGATGGCTGCTGCCAAGGTATCACCTCAAGTTCTTGAAAAACTGTGTTCTGACAATTGCATTATTGCTTTTGCTAACATCAAAGAGGTGAATGAAAACCTTCGTGATAAAATCTTATCTGATGAAGTCAAATTTGAAAGATCTCTAAAAGAACTTAAAAACAAATTGGCTGAAAAGGAGAAAGAGATTAGCAGCATGAAAGAAGAGCAAAGCATAACCAAAACCCAACTCCAAACCTTGGTAGAAAAATACCAAGTTTGCAAAAAGGAGTTAGAATCCACCCAGATCACATGTGAGAGATGGGTGGAATCATGCAAAGGGTATGAGGTTATGCTTGAGAAACAGATAAAAAGCAATGTGAAATTTGGGGTTGGTTATAGAAAACATGATGATGAAAACACTGCTTTTGGAAAATCTGTTTCAACCACTGATGTAACTGCTAAGTTCATCCCCACAAACAAGAATGGCCAAGAAGTGAAAATCACTGACAAACTTGGTAACAAAATCACACTTGACAGACCAATGGGCCCCTTTGCTTTTGAGGAGATTGAAAATCATCAATTTAAACCAAAATGGTCTGATGAGTGTGATATTCTTGAAAATTTTAAGCCAATGGACTTTACATCAACTGATGGTGTTAAAGCTCCAAAAGCTAAAGGTATACCTCTCAAGGACATCCCAGCAGTGGTTAAAGCCTCTGCTACAAAGGAGTCTGAAAAGAGAAAGAAGAAAGAAAAAATTGATAACTTGTTTTGTGAATTCTGTGAGAAAAGGAACCATCTAACAAAAGATTGTTTCCACTTAAAAGCTTATGATATAAACAAAACAAGTGTTATAGTTTCAGCTGAAAGTTGCATTGTTTGTGGTAAAACAAACCACAAAACTCAAGCATGTGTGTATCTCAAAAACTTTGATATCAAAAAGAATGAGTACCTTGCTAAAACATCCTTGAGTCCATCAGCATCACCATCGGTCAAATTCACCAAAAAGCAACCACTGTTTGTACCAGTTCAAACAGCTGTCACAAAACAGCTGAACCAAACATCTGTCAAAAGAGATGTTCAGGTTACTGATGCACCTCCAGCCAATCAGTTCAGAAAAGGCAAGGAAAACAGTCTTACCAAAGGATTCCACACGTTTATGAGACCTACAAAAGGCCCTCTAAACCTAAAGTGAATAGGCATCTTTTTGGTTATCAGCAGGTGATTGGTCAAGACCCTCAATAGTGGTTAGCAAGAAACAGTACTAAAACTATCCAAACCCCTGACCTAACCACTGTCCATCACTCTGCATCCATACCAGACACTGTTGAATCCCCATCCAAAGCCCTGTTGGCTTTGGAGCCCTTAATGAACTAATCCTTTTACTTCATGTGCAGGGAGTTTCTGCATGCTTTGATAGTCTTTGGTATGTAGATAGTGGAGGCTCCAGGCACATGAGAGGATGTAAAGCCCTCCTCAAAGACTTTAAAATCCATGGAGGGGGTGATATATCCTTTGGGAATAATAGTAAAGGGAAAGTTCTAGGGTCTGGGACAGTGCAATCTGGAAATGTAAAATTTGAAAATGTCAATCTAATAGACAATCTGAAATTCAACCTTCTGAGTGTATCACAAATGAGTGACAAAGGGTTTGGGTCATTCTTCACAAAAGATTGTTGTAGGATTGTTGGACCAGAAATGGTCAAAAAGATTGAAGCAATAATCAAAACTGGTCACACTAAACTTGTTGCTCAAAGAAGTGGCAATGTTTATGTTGTTGATATGTCAAAAGAGTGTCCCAGAGCAGATGCCTGTCTGTTCTCAGCTGCCTCTAACAAAGAGACAGAACTTTGGCACAGAAGGCTGGGGCATACAAATCTTAAGACAATCAGTGAAATCTCAAAAAAATGGTTTGGTGAGAGGCCTACCACAAAAATTGTTTTCATGTTCTGAACATTGCATTTCCTGTTTAAAAGGAAAACAGCATAAAAGTTCTTATAAGTCCATTGAAGAGTCTAAAACAACCCAGTGTTTGCAAATGCTACACATGGATTTGTTTGGCCTAGTTCAAGTCATGAGCCTCAAAAAGAAAAAATATTGTTTGGTTATTGTTGATGACTTTTCTAGGTTTACATGGACTTTCTTTTTGCACTCTAAAGATGAAACTGCAGGCATTTGGCAAGACTTTGTGATACAGGTTGAAAAGCAATTTGACCTTCCAGTAAAAAGCTACAGGAGTGACAATGGCACAGAATTTAAAAATAAGGAGTTGGATGCCTTCTGTGTGAAGAAAGGGATTGTAAGGCAGTACAGCATCCCTAGAACACCAGAGCAAAAAGGGGTTGTTGAGAGAAAGAACAGAACTTTAATTGAGGCTGCCAGAACCATGCTTGCAGATTCAGGTTTGCCATTAACTTTCTGGGCAGAGGCAGTAAACACTGCTTGCTATGTCCAGAACAGAGTTTTAATAAACCCCAGGCACAAAAAGACTGCTTATGAAATTCTGTATAAAATTAAACCACTTATCTCATACTTCAAGGTGTTTGGCTGCCCATGCTTTATTTTGAACTTAAAAGATTCCATTTCAAAATTTGCAGCCAAAATTGATTGTGGTTATCATCTGGGATACTCAGCCACTGCCAAGGCCTACAAAGTATTCAATACACGGACCAAGGCAGTGGAGGAAACTTTGAATGTAAAGTTCTATGAACTTTCCTCAATGAAAATCCCAGCAAATCCTGCTAATCTGTTTAATCTTGAAAAGTTTACTTTTGAAAATACTGTTGTCAAGACTAACAGTGCAGGTCCAACAGAGGATACAACACCAGACTATGGGTATGAAATCATCATCCCTCAAAGGTCTGCCACAAATGGAAAAGCATCAGTTGTTCAAAACAGCTGTAAAAGCTCAACCACTGCTACCTCAACAGTTGTTGACCAAAGTAGCCCTTCTACCACTGCTTCCACATCCTCAAACACTGCTGACAAAAGTCCTCAAACAGTGGATAAAAGTCAGTAGTGGTCCACTTCATTACCACCCATTCCACCACCTTTTGAAGCCACTGCTGGGTCATCAAAGTCACCAGCAGTGGTTAGCTCAGATGACACACATTTGCAGCCTTCACCAACAAATGCCATCATACCATACCAAGGAGACTTAATCTTCTTGAGATCTCATCCACCTGATCAAATCATTGGCAACATAAATGAAGGGGTGCTCACAAGAAGCCAAACCCAAAACATTTGTCTTTTTGCTGGTTTTCTATCACTCCATTAGCCAGTCAAGTACCAAGAGGCACTAAAAGACAACAGCTGGGTAGAAGCCAAGCAAGAGGAGCTCAAACAGTTTAAAAGACAACAAGTATGGGAGCTTGTACCACTGCCAAAAGAGGTTAGTCCCATTGGCACAAAGTGGGTCTTTAAGAACAAAACAGATGAAAGGGGCATTGTTGTCAAGAACAAAGCCAGGCTTGTGGTTCAAGGTTACAGACAGGAAGAGGGGATTGATTATGATGAAACATTCGCCCCTGTTGCAAGATTGGAAGCTATCAGACTGTTCCTGGCCTTTGCTGTCAACCACAACATGAAGGTGTTTCAGATGGATATTAAAAGTGCTTTCCTCTATGGTACATTGCAAGAAGAGGTGTATGTATGTCAACCTCCAGGCTTTGAGGATCCATTTTATCCTGATCATGTCTACAGGCTAAACAAAGCCTTGTGCGGCTTGAAACAAGCACCAAGGGCCTGGTATGAAACTCTTTCCAACTTTCTACTCTCAAATGGTTTCAAAAGAGGTACCATTGATAAAACACTGTTTCTTAAATGGAGAGGGAAAGATTTAATGATTGTCCAAATTTATG